>NW_020654878.1:11147266-11286057 GCF_003589595.1 Hyposmocoma kahamanoa
GCCCGGCTGGGTGCCCCGGTTGGGGTCCGCGGTTATGGAGCCGGTTGGGGGGCCCGGTTGGGTGCCCCGGTTGGGGCCCCGGTTGAGGCCGGTTGGGGGGCCCAGTTGGGTGCCCGCAATTAACAATTGATTAATTGTTAATTGCGGTTCTCGCAACTAACAATTGATCAAAATTTAATTGCTGTTTCGCAATTGACAATTAATTAATTGTCAATCTTTAATTGCCAGAACAATTAAAATTTGCCCAACACTGACTGTACCATGAGTACTAGAGCAAACGGAATAAAATTTTTAATTTTTCAAAAATATGTAATAAAAACTTAAATAATTATAGGTATGTACTCCATCCAACCATTTATTTAACTTTTGACAGCTCGAATTTTCATCCATTAGTGATGTCGTTTCCGATTCGATTTTTTATAACAATCGATTTTATTTGAGTAGAAGTTTTAATCATGATTGTAAGCGGGTTCAAAAATGAAGATTTTTGTCTGATTGGGATTGTGGTGGTGTATTTGACAGTTTGTAAAGAATCCGATGATTCATTATAGTAAACAATAAGAATTTATTATAATTTATTTATAATTAATTATAATTTATTAGACAGGTAACAAAATTTATCGGAAAATCATTCAAGTTGATAAATTTTGTTACATTATCTGTTAGCTCGATAAATATCGGAGCTAAAGAGCACGTCACTTCATTAAAATTAAAACATAAAAGAGGCAAGGGAGTATTGCATATTTTTCTCTTATGTTGTATGTCAATAATTACGGAACTTCGGAGGCATGCATATGTTGACATAGAGTTAAATAAATGGTTGGACGGAACATAAAGAACACATCATCTTTAACGATCTCCATGGTCGAGTGGCTTGCACACCGGTTTTCATGGTGTTGCCATCTCTGAGGTCTCGGGTTCGATCCCTGACTCAATGTAAAAAAACTTTTCCATGTTAGTCAAGGGTCTGGGTGTTTGTGCTACCGTCGTTGTTTCCGATTTCCATAACACAAGTGCTTTAGTTACTTACTTTGGGTTCGGAGCAATGTATGTGGTGTTGTCTAATATTTATTTATATATTAATTAATTTAAATCAAGAAAATAATTAAAATCGGTTTATCAGTATTTCAGAAAACACCGCCCTTATAGCATCTCTTCGAGCAGAAATACAAATGTATGAAACAAACATGGCTGAACTGCAGGGATTAAATCAAGTATTACGAGATGAACATCAAGCTTTACAAATCGCTTTTGCAGCTATTGAAGAAAAATTAAGAAAAGCGCAGGTACCTATTTATACAAGTGTGTTATTAAGGCAAATATAAATAGTATTTAATTTAGGAGTTGCCGTGTCACTGTTATCAGGTCGATATTAGGTTACAGTTTTACTGTGATCTCTAACCTGCTTCCCAATTGTGGCGCCCATATGATATCTTTTTTTAGTCCGTCCTGCATTGAATTTATAGGCTAATGCAGATGCAGGCCTGCAACTACGACGTTCGATAGAGTGTTGTTGTTGTTTTAGCCATTGGTTTAGCCTTTACAAATTTGATTAAACCCCACATTATATTGCACAATCTTTGACAACTAATTTCTATTTCTGACATCCCAAACATTGATATCAAAGCGTTGACCTAACGACAAATTGTCAAATTTTGTTATATAGATAGTTGTTAAGGTATTTTTCTTGCGATGATGACTATATTCATATTCTAAAGAATAGGCGTATTTCGATTTCTGTTTAAAAGAAATTATAATACATATCTATTGTAGTCGTTGATAATGAAATAAGACTCATTGTTAAATAGATCTGAAGTGAATCTTTTGCGAGTATCTTGCGTAATATTTTAGGTTTGGAGTCAATCGACTATGTGAATAAATAAATAAGTATATAAATAGTGCTAGACAACCTCACGAATTACCTGGTCTCAAACGAGGACATTGCTTTTAGGATTTGCCCACACGCCAAATAGGCGCTTTGTCGTCGAGTTGCGGACACCAGCCCGTTGCACTAAGTACCAAGTTGCCTATACTATGAGTAAAAAGTTTTCAAAACAAGAGTGCATAATCTCACTAGTCTTCAATTACCTATTGCTACTTAATACTTATACAAAAATACCATTGCCGATTACCGTAAACCGCGAGTTTTCTTAATGTTTGACGATGACCGGTGTCGTAAAAAGTATAACGACTAATAACGATTATTTTACTTTAATACTAACTAATAAAAACGAAAATAATTTGCATGAAGCAGAGAACAAGACAGCGTCACAATTTGTACGGCAATACTAACGACTTGCATTTTCATGACGTACGAGTATGTTCATAATCCTCGAGACTTATAGAGTCATATATTAATTGAATAAATTTGACATTTTTCGCTGAGTTGACCTACAACGATTGTACACTTAAATATTTAAAAAAAAACAATAAAAATTAAAAAAAAAAAACAACGCAGACTCTTACGTCTCGCAGGTTATTTTAGTAGCATAAAAACTTGTGAAAGTGTTTGTCCAGGGAAGTACATTAGGTACCTATTTCTGCCGCCAAACAGTAATGTCAGCATTACTGTGTTCCGGTTTTGAAGGGTAAGGGTGCTGGTGAAATTACAGGCACATGGGATTTGTCAACTTGTGTCTTAGGGTAATGGGAGCAATGGTAGTGCCCCTCAGATCTTTGCGATTTAAAGCTCTTAGTGGCACTGCAACTGTTATGGACAGCCGTGTAGCTTACCATCCGGTGCACTACATGTTCGTCCCGTCACTTGACATTTAAAAAAAATCTCAGCCTTGTTCTTGCCAAAATGTTGCAGGGTTGGTCTCGGTCTCGGCGCTCCAATTAGGTGGTCTTAGTCGTTTGCACGACAAAGACTAGTTTTGGGCAACACTATTGACCCAGCGCTACTAACGCATGAATGAATACGCTTAGTTTGTGCTGGTAATAAACTACCTTCTCTAGGTCGAAAATGTGATCTGTTATATATCAACAATTTCAAAAGTTGAGTTTAGTTAAGTCTATTAATTCACATCTCGGCGTATACATGAGCAGATTTTCCCCTATATTACACCATTCTTGGCGGAGGTGTTGGAACAGTAGCGATCAGAACCTAGGTCCGTGCCCACCTGGACACCCTCAAGTTTGCTAGTAAATTTATGATATGGGACTTCAGTTTGTCCGTAGCGTAGTCAAGGCCGTCAGTGGCCAACTGCTAAAAATATCTATCATAACATAGTTCACATTTCAATGCTTGTTATCCGAAGGTATTCGTCGTATAATAAAAATTAATATGTAGCTGCGCCGCCGAACACGTGCCTGCTATTGTTTACTGAGATAAAGTATTTTTAGCATGTAGTTTTGTTACTTTGGAGCGATTTATCCCGCTGGAAATTGAAAATTTTATCGCATCATTCGAAAAGTGGCATTCTGCCAAAACAATTCGAGGTTTCGTCCGTCATATGCAGTACGTTCCCTAATTCGCGACTGCACACATATTGATTTCATTTCGTAATCATAGACGAATTTTGATTTTAAAATCCAAATTCCATTTGTAATAAAATTGACAAATTATGCTAGATAGAATTTTTTTTTTCAACTAATGTTAAAAATTAATAAAGTAATTTAACGCGTAGTCACTATAGAATCACTTGCGACAATCAAATGATGTCGAAAATCTAATTTGTTGAATGCACCTAGAATTAAACAAAAACAACCTATGTTTTACTATCTTTCTGTGTGTGGTGTAATTAAGTGTTTAAATCTATTTCAAGTAACGTCACAGTTTGGTGCGGGCATACCAACAAGTGTTGCCTTTTCGATTTTTTTATTCAGTTGCTACATTCATAGCACCGAAAAGTGTAAGGTTTTCTAGTTTTGGGAAAGTGTTGTCTTGTAAAAAATGAAAAAGTTGTTCCAAAAGGTATATTCCTGTGATTTACAGTAAAATATATGTCGATTTTTCAAGTTTTCGAGTTTAATTGGTTTTTTGTGTTTTCCAGGACGAGAATAGATCATTAGTGGAGAGACTAATAAAATACAAGGCGAAAGATGCAGACAAAATGAACGAGGAAAACGAACATTTTCTTAAGTAAGATGAATATATGTTTTTAAATTTTATTTGCTAGCATGTGTTAAGGTTTTGAGATTTTTAGTGCATTTTCACGAGTTGTTAGAGATTGCACTAATATAAGATTTTGTGTTATAATTTTCACCCGCTCGAATTTGCTTAGAAACAAAATTTGTCCTATTCGTGTGCTACTACCGACAGTTTTTGTTTTATTAGATAGCATATATACGCATTATAAATTACGTATTGTTTATTTGAGGCATTCGGCCAATATGTTTGAATACAATTGTGCTTTATAGTGAAATGTGTAGTAAATGTTGCTGCTATAATGTGCACTGACACGCACAATAGATAGCGTATTTGTCATGTATGACTCTTACATTTGCAATATTTCATACCCTTGGTGTAATAATTATAACTTTTTATAAAAAAACCGACCTCAAAAGTTCGCGGAGTTACATCTATTTGCCAAGTTTTATTGAAATCGGTTATCGAAAAGTGCGCGACACTGGATTCATCCTCTAGTTTACCGCCCGTACACGAGGAATATTTTCTTCAAACTTAAATGGGGCCAATGCTCATGTACCCTCTAAAGAATCATCAAAATCGGTTCACAAATGCCGTTGTAATCGCGTAACATACACACAAAAAAATACATTTGAATTGTTATACCTTCTTCTTTTTTGAAGTCGGTTAATAAAGTCACATCAAAACGTCAAGAGTATTACATGGAATTCATTAAAATAATACGAAGTACATACATGAAACAAATTATATGTGTATGAAATTTTATAACTCTCCTGTATAAGCATAAAAACGTAATCGGCCAATTTCGTTCGAAGAATGAAAAGTCGTAATTTTGCATATATGGCCTTATTAAACCAGGAGTGACATTTTAGTACTGTGATATACAGATTTTTTTGTTGAAATTACTTACTGCATCCAATAACAGCGATTTTGTTTTATCTATTTTTTATGATATCAAGTGACGGGACGAACAAGTCATGTGTCTGATGGTAAGCTACACGCTTGTCCATAACAGTCGCAGTGCCACTCAGAGCTTTAAATCGCAAAGATCTGAGGGGCACTACCACTGCGCCCGTCACCCCGAGACTTAAGTTGACTAGTCCCATTTGCCTGTAATTTCACCAGCACCCTTACCTTTCAAAACCGGAACGCGTAATGCTGTCATTACTGCTTGGCGGCAGAAATAGGTAAGGTTTTCCCTGGATGAACTCTTTTACAAGGAACTCTACTGCCCTTATCGATCTCAAAATACAAATTTGCAAAGAGGTCTATTAAAAATCAATTCTTATGTTATGAGTCTACATGACAAATCACAGTAGACACTGCACAGTTGATTAATGAATTGTACAAAACCTATTTATTGATAATGTTGTGATCATAGGATGGGTTATGTGTGTGCCACGCGGCTTTAGAAGCTTGCATAAGTAATGTTTGTTTTTTGCTTCTTTTTGTTTAATTTGTTCTACAGGTCAAGCTCTACCGCGTTTTTCTTCAACACGTTTAGACTTAGTAGTTTCGGGTGAGTTTGCAATAATGTGAATGAAGAATGGTGATTTAAAGGCATTGTGGCGTTAATTTCTCATTACAGTGGTCCATACGACTTAACCGCACTTCTTGAATCGTACTCATACCTTTTTAAGACCTTTTTGTAAAAACGCAGCTTAGTTGTGTGGCATATTTTGGTAATCGAAATTAAATTTTAGCAAGTAAAGAATTTTTCATCACACTTGCTCAGAAATAGTATGATTGCATGGTGGGTAACTTGGTCGATAAGGTTTTAATTTGTAGCATTTGTAGTATCTGTATAAATTTTTTTTCTAAAGTCCATAATGGCTTTATGCGTTTTTACTATTTACAACATTTTGGTTTGAGTTGTATCTATGGACGAATTGAAATAAAAAAAAAACAAAAAACACGCCATTTGCAAAATCTATAATTGTTGTGTTGTGAACCATATTGTTATTGTATTTATTTCCTCGCAAATGCTTCCTGTTATGGACAGGCGTGTAGCTTACCATCAGGTGCACGACTTGTTCGTTTCATCACTTGATATTGAGTAAATATAAAAATAAAATAAATAAATACAAATAAATGAAAAACATTGATATTATGACGGACGGTATAAAATACAAAACTCGAGTTATAAAGCTAATAGATCCTCGTTAGTAATTTCTTATTTACCGTCGCTAATACGCTAAGTACTATATTTAATATATTTTGTTGCAACCAATAGAAGCAATCACGAAATAAAGCCTTGTCTCCCAACCAACTTTTGACTGAACAGTAATAAATAGTGACGTGTGATGCAGGGATTTTCCTTCGACCATATTTATTGACCTGTCTTACATTTTTGAACAAACATGTAGCGCTTTAATAGGTTCCTACTCTTAATAAAATATCAAATTTCGGATGTAAAGTCATTGTTAGAGCGGTTACATACGGCGACCTTTAGCAGCGATGCAAACGCGATTCTGTAGCGATGCAGTCGCTACTCGTCTACTTTTACACATTATTATTATACACACACGCGCGATTTTAAACAGCAATGCAAACGCGTTTCTGCATCGGTACAAACGCGCGATTGCATCGCTACACTTGGAATTTATAGGCGATTGCATCGATGCAATCGCGCGTTTGTATTGATGCAGTTGTGCGTTTGCATCGATGCAATCGCCTATAAATCGTAAGTGTAGCGATGCAATCGCGCGTTTCGTTTGCGTCGCTGTGTGTAACCACTCTTAAAATAATCTGTCTGTTCAACGTTACGAAGATATCTTTACTTAAAAATAAATTAATTTATTTAATCTCAACGAATACAGTGTCAAGAGCACGTTAATCTTGACACTTACGATTTAAATTCAACTCTACGCCGCTGCGATAAGAACGGTCAAAATACCGAAGTGTCAATCTTGAAGTGTTCTTGACTGTACCTAAATGAATTGTGTTTAAATTTATGGACTGTCATCGCCGTAATGTACATTTTTGCTAATGTTCTGACGCTATCCCTGTTTACCTGTCGTTTATTGTTATTATACAATGAAAGAAAGAAATGAAAGTAGAATCTTTAATTATAGTTTGTCCACCACGACTTCAACGATAAGGACTACTTTACTTTGGATATGTTTGCAATTTTTTTCCATAGGTATATAGTTAATTCAAAAGATATATTAACATCCAATTGATATGATCACAACCTCTAGTTTTTTTTATAGTACTAATGAACATCGACAAAAGCTTTTGAAATTTTATGAAGTTCATTCTTGCGATTACCAACATATGCGACAAATAATTATATACCAAAAACTTTATATAACTAATATTATATAAACTTTTAAAATGGATCTTCGTCATTACACACCTACTCTCCACGTATATTTTTGCGTGTTTTCGTGTGCATCAATTTGTTCTTTGCACTACGTTTTTTTTTCTAATAAAGATGCTCTTATCGGGATGTTTTGATTGCCATTTGAATGTTTTTCTAACTTATTGACATTTTCATAATTTGTGCATGTATTTGACTTTAAATGATTGATTACTTTGCATTTCTTCTTTTTCCCAACAATATTATTTTTACAATTTTGCTAGTTTGTTACCACGTCTTTACATTTTTTTACGAGTTCATGTTGTGTTCTTGATATATAAGCGGCACACTTATTGTTCAGTATAATACCATGGGCAAAGGTTTAATTGACTAACTCGGTATTGTAATAAGTTTTAAGTAGTAACGTATGGCACGGGACGGAATGTAGCATGTAGACTATATAAGAGAGTCCCTAAAGCTGTCAACGCTGCATCATATTGTCAAGAAAGTTTTTATATTTACGGAATATGCGCGTAATAGACGTTGCAACAGTTTTTGTCGTTTGGACTGAAACTGTGCGAATATTGACACCTTTTATTCTACATATATAAAGGTTTTATTAATTGGTTTAATGAGCTTGTACGTGGACTTTCTTATTTACGTATTCTACGCATGGTTACGGTATTGACGCATAATTAATGTAATTTCTAAGAAATATATCTCATATGCCCACTATTTTACTTACTTAATAATAATTTTGAATGAAATACTAATACTGACGAAATACAGCGGCAGCTTTACCTTAAAGTGAGTTTTAAATTTAATCTTTATTATGAAAGTAAACAAACGTAAAGTCGCGTGGCGGAAATCAATTGCACACATTGCTTATGCATGTGACGTAAATAAATATTAAAAATAGGCAAAGTTCGGCCGTGAAAGACCTTCGAACGCCCATGGTCTTGCTCTTATTGAAATACCCACATCCAATTACTATTAAATTGTATAATTTCGCGCTGGAGTAAAAAGCTTGGATTAAGAAATTTTGCAGAAATAATTATTTCACACTTCTGTATTATGCGTTTGTAGGGAAACCAAAGGCTGGACACAATAAATTCTTTGTTTCTAAACATTTTTCTATTTCAGAAAAAAGAGTGACAAAGTCCGGAAAGAATTGGAAGAGGCAGCAAGAGAAGGAAATAGTAGAAGTAGTGTCGGCTCCGGAGGTAGTTCGGCGGATGACAAGGTGCTGGATTCCATGCCATTTTATGCGACGACATTACCTACTAAAGTCGCTGTAAGATTTGTAAGTTCCTTTTAATATTCCTATTCATCTCTGCACGGATCTATTTTTTTTATAATACCAACCAAGTGACGGGACGAATAAGTCGTGCGCTCAGAGCTTTAAATCGCATAGATCTTAGGAGTACTGCCACTGCTCCCGTTACCCTGAGACATAAGTTGACAAACCCATAATTTCGGCCTGTAATTTCACCAGCACTCTTGCTCTTCGAAACCGGAACGCGTAATGCTGACATTACTACTTGGCGGCAGAAATAGGTAAGGTGGCAGCACTTCCCTGGATGAACTCTTTTACAAGGAGCTCTACTGCCAATATCGATACAATTGACATGATGCGAAAAACCTTTCCTGAATCCTCAATCTGTCTAACAAGTTATTGTTTATTGCGTTATGCTAGAAGACATGTTTTTCACTCTCTCATTTTGTTTTCAGGACGCACATGACGGTGAAGTTTATGCTGTCAAATGGAGCCCTACAGATAGGATAGTTGCCACTGGAGGCGCTGATAGGAAACTCAAATTATGGGACGTCTGTAAATGTAAGTTTCTTAATTTTTGAGTAACTGTAATATTGAGATGATTGAATATTACGATATTTTAATACCACGATATTTAGTAATTTTTTGTTAATTTTTGATAGATTTCTCACAGTTGGCGCTACAGCAAAAAAGTCGTTAAAACAAAAGCAAAAATCTGCAACAAACACATTGAAAAATTCGTAAGGTCTGCTGGTTCGTTCCATAGCCCAGTTGAGAGAGCGTTAGGCACGATTTGATGAAGGCGCAGGTTCTAATCCAACCGGACCGAAGGAATTTTTCTTAGTGCAGGCAAATACTGCTACCTTACCTATTTCTGCTGAAAAGTCGTCAATACTGCGTTCCGGTTTTGAGTGGTTGGCGCATTCCCAATATGTCGCACCGATTTTGTTTTATTTATCGTTGAACGACTGTCACGTCTAGCCTGTTCCCATATCACGGCTATTTGTCGTGACTTTGTCGTGGACGTTCTTTGTTTTAATAATTTTTGAGTAATTTTTTTAGTATTAATTTTATCTAAACACATGATCTTGCTGTGAAATGGATCTAAAGTTCATTTTCACCATCTAAGGGAACGTCAGATATTTGAAATCAGTAGGAAGATATTCCGTCTCTTTTTAACAAGTCTTTAGGTAGCTTGTATGGCACTTCTACACTGTTACGTCCCTAATTACTATTGTCATTTCTTTTTCCATTTTCTATTTGTCGTAACAAAAAAGGTGTTACGACAAATAGAAAATTTATTACGACTTAACGATGATATGAAACAGCACCATGAATATGTGGACTGTCAATTTTGCACTCCTAAGTAGCAAAGTATTTAATTTTTGGTATTTTTGCGCGAAATAATCGACACGACCGTAACGTACAAAGCGAAAATGGCGGACTGAGCTTAAGTATGTGGAACTGCGCGTACTGTTGGCACGCGTGCCACTTTCACTACGCACTTCTACTGTAGTTTATTGTTCTATGGTTGTCTGGCACATTATTATTATATAATGATTGCTTAATCTGTATCTGTTAACAGCGTCAGTGGAGAGCAAGGGTACTCTAGTCGGTTCTAATGCAGGAGTGATGTCGGTCGACTTCGACTCGACAGGAGCGTACATAGTTGGTGCCTCCAACGACTTCGCGAGTCGTGTGTGGACGGTGGGAGACCAGAGAATGAGGGTAAGTCGATCAAAGGAAAGCTTTTATCTTTAAATTTATTATTATATGGGATAATATTATTTGATTCTAAAATATATAATTGATCTATTTTTTCTTTTTTAAATAAACGATTTTTTTTATGTTTGATCTATATATCAATTGTTCCATCTATATTAGTTGATCTACGGATAAATTATAAATGAACTACATTGAAGGTAACACTATTGTTATGTTTAAGCACACTAAATTAATATTTGGCATTTAAAAATAATATTTGACACTTTTTTATTATTGGTCTTTTCTTTTAACGATTGATGACATTTATAACTAGTATATATTTTGATATTGGTCTCCTAATAAGTCTTGGTTGCTCGGTTACGCCCTTCATTCAGTAGGTTAGGTTTTTCGTGTACCAACATGAACAAGCAGCATGAGCCGAGTGACCGCAGCGAGCACGTCGCGGCAGTGGCCGGCGAGGGACAGAGGTCAATTTGCTTGCGTTTCCGAACATGTTTTCAGGTCAAATTATATTATAATTAATATAATATTAGTATACATATGTAATCAAAATTGACTTAGTTTTAAAAATAAGTACGAAATTTTAACTTTAATGCTCACTTGTCTTAGTTTTGAGGCCCCACATAAAACTATCATAGATAATGTATATCAAATCTAATATTTTTTGCGTAGCTCTACAAGTAACAGACTAAAATAACCAGTGATTTAATTTATTTTATATCTTGGAGAAAGAGGATCGATCATTAAAAAAGATGACCATTTAGATTTGTTTGCCTGCTGCTTTTGCAAATTTTAAATGATCATTTAAATAAATGCCTTATCATATTACTGCAATATTATTATTTGTCCTGTGATAAATAATTTTATTACAAATTTTCAACCCATTTCAAGATTGATTTATGCAATACATGTTGTGTGTCACTATGGAATGTATTATCCTTGTTATTTTTTTAGTAGTGAAGTAAGTTGGTAGATTGTTTTATTATTAAAAGAGTTGTTTGTTGTACATTTTTTGTTTGTATAATAAATAGATGTAATAAATACATGGATAATTTTGTGGGTTTGCTGTTGCTTTTGTAAGTGTTACTATTATATTAATATCATTAAATAGGTTAGTAGCGTGTATGACCTATCGACTGCCTGAATAGTCGCAATGTCGAATTAGAGTTTTTTTTCTCAACATTAGTCTTTTTTAACTGAGTGTGTCATCAATGCGTATTTTATTCAACTCAGCTTCTATCAGCGGGGAACTGTTTGCTTATATTATTTTCTATTATGTTGTAGTATAAGCTGTTTGTACCCACTAAGATAAATTTAAATAAATACGTAATATTAAAAAAAAGTTTGCTTGGGTTATGTTAGAGCCCTTACAACTATCGTCGCTAGAGTCGCGGTAAGTTCTTAGATTATTTATCTTTGATAGTGGCAGAATCGGTACATAGTTGGTGACGTGTAGTCATACATGCCTAACCTAAGTATGGATGGCTCAGGTTCTAGAGTGCCACTCAGATAGTGCCATATACATATATGTGGAAGCCCTAAGGGCCCTAACGAGCGGTAGCGGTATGGATATGTTCTTTTTTAATGAAGTTATGTATATTTTTACGGGCATACAAAATATTTGAGTAAATGTACTGTGATGCCACAGTCATGATACCAGTCTCCCTAAACTTTTCTCTGAGAGAAATCCGAGAACCTAAACGGTACACAGAACGAATCGCTAGTTTTTGCAACACAATTATGGTTTGTATATCTGCCACTTTACCCCACATGACAATCCCGTAGGACACTATAGAAGTAACTAAAGTAAAACTAGCCTAGCAGTAGCAACATCGTTAAGTTCACGTATGCTACGGATTGCGTATGCAGCAGAGCTTAATCTGCTGGCCAAGGAAGATATATGTGGAAACCATTGGAACTTCGTTATAGCGCACTCTAAAGTTTGTATTGTGAATGTCTGTCTTGAATATTGAGGAGTATCCAATAAGAAATCATTGTCGTTATTGATGTAAATAATAACATAGTATTACAGACTAATACGATTTTGAACTAAGCATACAATGATGAGCAGAACAAGTAAAAAAGAAGAATTTATACGTACGACATTTTTTCACGTAAAAAATATATACGTAAGAACATGGGTACTTTATTCTCGATAAAGATTCGCTTCTACTCGTCGCTGTATAGTTCAAACTGCGTTATAAAACACTACGTGCTCTCAAACTTTTGAATTCCCTATGCTAAGAGTACAAGAGCAACGAAATTAATTTCGGGGTACTACTCAGAACGCTCAGGCTGGAACGAAATAAGAATTGAACAGTCGCGAATGACTTTGACGATTTGACCTCTAAGCAGTAGTAACAATTTCATACGCCATCCATCGACCACTCGCTTGTACTTACACAAAGTCAAATAAAGATAAATTGTAAATTAGAATACAGAAGAGTCTATCTATATATATAGAGTTTTTATCTATACCTACGTTGTTGTTCCCTCAGAGACATTCGATAATAAACCATCGTAAAAATAAACATTACATAATATTATATTAATAATATTATATAATATTATATTATATTAGGGTCAAAATCGTAATAGCATAAATAGTGAAAGTATTAGGTAAATCGTGCAATGATTCGATCGTTAGTTGATAGGATCAATTAACCACTAATACTACTATCTTCAGCTATAAAAGAGAAGTAGAAAAGAGTAGTAAAATTAAAACAAATACTTTTATCCGCTATATTTTAAATGCAATTAACAAACTTCAATATTTACTAATTAATTATGCATCATTGAAAGTATCACTTTTATGTATTATTTATTCCATTTGTTTTTTACAATACGTAAATAAACACTTAGATTAATAATAATAAAAAATAAAAGTGCTTATGACCAATACGACTAATTTGTTTTTAACTGATGGAAATTCCAACAATAAGAAGTACACAGTACAGTATAACGATACGTACTTTGCGCGAGGTTAAATAAATATGCATTAAAATAGGTACTTAATTAACAAAATTATTAACATTAAAAAGCGTGAAAATCTAAATAGCGAGAACAAGTAGTTTAATTGAAGTTGGCCTAGTTGGCCTAGGTGTTCTGGAAAGTGTCGCTGAGTGAATTCCGTAGCTCTTGATCCTTTGTTTGATTTCCGGTAGAACCAGTTTCGGAAATAAAATTTTCAAAAATGGTGTTGGTCTAGGTGTTCTGGGTAGTTCAAGGTGTTCTGATGTTGTACAGAATTCACTCCGCGGCACTGACAAGAACATCTGGGCCAAAACTATTTTAGAAAAGTTTATTTCCCAAATTGGTTCTACCGGGAATCAAACCCGAGACCAAGGGCGGCACTACCCAGAACACCTAGGCCTTCTCTTCCAGAACAACTAAAGCTTTTCATCCAGTGCCATATTATTTGCATGTACATTGTACAAATTTCATCTTCACCTTAGATTTATTTTTTATTTCGGCATTTCTTTAATCTCTAGTCTTTGTTAGTTATTAAAAAAGATGCAATGTAAATATAACGAAATAACTAATTTATAAAATCTAAAACAAAGTCAAATATATATATACAAATTAAATTTAACACAAACACAAGTGAAATTAATTAAAAACAGCGACTTTTTATGGCCTAAACCCGCTCAAAAACACACGTGCAGTCCACCCGTCGCAAAGCCTGAAAGGCGACTGAGCGTAGTGCTGCGCAGACCTCGCGAGTAGGAAGGAATTATGTTTTTCAAATAATAACACTTAACTTATGAACTGTACATATAAGTTAAAAAAGTGAACAATACATTCTGTTTGAAATTAAATTTGAAATCTTTTTCCGTGTATATTTTATAAACAACGGATGTTTGCATGTAAAGAGAAATTGTTTTTTATTCAATTTGAAGGACGTAACTGTGAATTTTATTTCGTAAAAGAGCTTAATAAATTGTAGTTTTGCTCAATACATTCAATTATTGAAGGACTACTAGCAACCATATTTTTTTTTTTGTGATTATTGGACTATTATTATTATCAGGAATTTAATTTAAAAAGAGCCTAATTCGTCAATCTGGCATTTGTTCCAGGCTTAAGTAAATTTCGTTTCGCAAAATTGGTCTTACCGAAATTCGAGCTCGGGACCTTCTCTTCTACATATCTATGTGCGCTCATGGTGCTAAATGCTGTTCCAGGTTCGTCTTGTACAAAATTCTGAAGGTCCGAGCACACTCTACAGTTTTTTTTAAATTTCATGCAATATTATCGGAGTCAAATAAACGCCCCCTAGCAATTGATACTACTGAACATGTATTTTTCACTGATTGTCTGGAGATGTAGGTACGCTGCAGAGTGACACAGTGACACGGGTGTGGCGCGTCTGTGGCGCTGCAGTTGCGCTTCTAAATATTGTGTGACATTTTTAAGTTAATTGAATGTCACGATGTTTTACTACCATGATAACTCAGCTATTTTTTGTAAAATTGCTCCATAGTTTGTTATAATTATTAATACAAAGATCGAACACTAGGCTCAACTCACACTGGCGCAGAGTCGAAGCGTCGCGTCGCTTCCTGTTGACAACTCCACCGCACGGTGATTCACGCTCCATACTAAGGCGGTCATAAATACGTAACTCCGAAATTATTATTATTTTTTTATTTTATTACGTTAAAATATGATTAGGTAAACGTAAATTAATAAAATTATACATTTTAAAAAATATTTGACAATATTTAGGTGTAAAAATGTCTCGCAGTAATTTTGTTTTTAGACGATGTATCTAAAACATTTTATACTGCGACTTTTAATGGTAAAACTGTGTAAATAATGATTATTTGTATTAACAATAACCACAAATGAATAAATTAAAACAATAAAAATACATAAAAAAGTTCATTTTACAAAATACAAACAAAACACAAATTATACCAAAATACATTAAATCTCAACAATATTAACTTTAAATACATAACAAGTCTAATACAGCTTTTGACAGTACACCTTTTTTTTTAACAGGTAACTTTCGTAGACCTGTTATGAAGGGATCTGAATGAAGAAGCAGCCTATTTACTAAATCTGTGTTGGTCACAATGCGACTCATTTTACGCGTATGATTTTTTCTAAAAGACTTGATGTATTTGTTAGTCGCTTCAGCTGCTTCTTCAGACAACTCTCCGATTGACAACAAACCGTAATCTATAACATTAGCACCATGAATTAGAACTTTGTGAACGGAAGCAGGCATGTTATACCACGGATACTCGGCAACTAACTGCCGAGCCGTCTCTAAAGCGAACTCTTCGAAGTTCGTCTTATTAATATTATATCCCGAATTTAAACATTGAAGGATGATCCAGCAACGATCTAGGAGATCCTTCTTGATCCCAGTAATTTCAGCGGAAATTTCTGAATTCGAGAAAAACCGCCTGGCTGTATTACCATCGTTTGATGTTCCGCTTCCGCCACTTTTAGGCTTATCCACTATAAGCCCTAATCTTTCTCTAAATTGAGTCTGAACATATGATTTTTTTGCAGCAACAAGCATTTTGTCATTAGCGGACCTAGCTTGCCATTTCCTAACATCTAACTTGTACGCAACATGAACAAAATATTCAAAAAAACGTATTAACGCGTGAAGAGGTGATAAACCAAATTCATATTTACTCTCATCGACTTCCTTATTTAAACATTCGTCAATTTTGTTCATTTCACTGGGCAAGGCGTTACAAATAAAACATTTTGATGAAGAAACACCACTAAGTGCATTACACACTTTACCATCTACCTTAGTAAGTTGCAAACAATGAGTAATGCGATATTCGCGATCTTCTTCCTTGAAAACAGTAGGCTGCAAGTTCCTTATTTTATCTTTAAAATGAGCTTCTTCCTCAACTGACACTGCAGTCGATTCCTTCAAATATCGGAGGCGTATAGGACGACAGTATCGAGTTGATGAAGGACGAGGATTTTTCCACAAAACTACTGAATTTTCTTTGTTATCTGTTGTCAAAACAAGCTGAAGTGGCACATACGAAGTAACAAACAGGCTACTGTCTTCAAGAGTGGAGTCAGAAAAACACTGTTTATATTCTGAATGCCCTGTACTGCCATCGAAACCCCATTTCCCTATCAAAGATATCTTATCTAGAGACTCATTAGGTACACTATCCAAAACATCTTTTTGAGACTTGAGAATCCGATTGGCAGTATGATCTAATAAACTTTGAAGTTCGACTTCGGCGGATGATTCTGTAACAGTAATATCTGAAGGATAACAGTGTTATTTAGATTCCACGACACTTTGGTAAGATGGGAAAATGGTTTTTGAAAACTTATTGTCTATAAATTTCTTTACTAATATATATTGATGTCGAGTTAACTGAGCTTCAACAATGAGCGATAAAACTTCGCTAGAATCGATTTCAGGACAAGACAAGCTATCGGACGCATTGAGCAATGACTGTACAAGAGAAGGGTCTTGGTTAGACAAACTAGCCAATCTTCTCCTTTTTGTACGTTTACTGGTGTCGTCAAAGTTAATTCTCGGACGGCCATGCGATGAAGAAGTTGATGGTTTAACTTCGTCAAAGCTCTGAGATACACGTAACTCAGTTCGCTGTACATCAATATTTTCAACGACATGCAGCCAATCTGAATATTTTTCTAAGAATTTAGATCTAGTACGATTCGACTTTGCCCAGTAGTGGGAAATTCGTTTACAAATATTCTTAATTTTAAGGCTTAAAGTCTCTAAATCAATATTTTCGATGTCGTCAGAAAGGGATGATGTTTCGGTCAAAGTGCTCAGGACGTGTTGCATTTTTTCATTTGGATTACCCACTTTAGAGTGCCAAATATCAAAAATTGTCATCCTCGATACAGAACATTTGAAAAATGTACCTAAAACAATATGAAAGCTGAACTTAAAAAAAATTAAAAATTCAATACTATGGACATGCATACTTTGACACCCCTTTAAGCCAAGAAGAGGCAGCAAGATGCAAATGAAACTTATAGCTCTTAATAAGGACATACTCCTTATTCAAAAACCATATACCTCAGGTGCAGCTCAGCGCAGCCAAAAGTTGTAGGTCTAAAGGAAATTAAGTTATGCCAAAAATTTTCACCAAAAAACTGCCTTCAATAAAAAAATTATATAAAAAAAAGTATGCATAAAAAAAATTAAAAAAAATTGATAATAAAAGTACATACCATGCTCTTGGATCTCCATGCTTTCACAACACGTAAACACTTGATTTGGAATAGTGACACTCAAAAACAAAGTGATTAAGTTTCGATGACTCACACGTGGTGATAATTAGTCTCGCGATGCGCTCACTTCCGATGCACAAAAGTGAATGATAACGTGACCTAATTACATTGATATTTATAGTTTTTGGAAGCTTGTTAACTAGTTACTAACTTAGTGAGTTGATCTAACCGGGATAAGCCAATGATTTTTTTTGATTTATGGCCTATGGGGGAATCACAGTGCACCGCCAGGCAACGAACGTCGATGCGCGAAGACGCTCGCATTAGTGCGCCGGATCACAGTTTGGTCGGCGTCTGACGCCCAAGTGACGCGCGTCGCCGCTCGATTCCATATTTGCAAAAGACAAATTTGTACCTTAATAATTGAAAAATATAGATGAATATGCTATAGGCGAAAAACATGACGCGTCTCCACGCTTCGACTCTGCGCCAGTGTGAGTTGAGCCTATGGAAAATTCTTTCAATTCGGTTGGATTCGAACCAGGGGGTCTACTCTCGATCTCCGTCTGACATCCGTCCGAAACAATTACTGCCAAATAAGCAATACTTGACCAAATGAAAAGACGCGTGATGCGAATGAAGCTTCATACTTGATACTTGTCTTTTAATTTTGTCTAATATTACTTATTTGACAGTAATTGTTTCGGATGGATGTCGGACGGAGATCGAGAGTAGACCCCCTGTACCTTCAAGCAATCCGTGCCAGAAGCTATCCTATTGAGCTACGGAGCGAACCACCAGACCTTACGAATTTTTCATTGTGTTTGTTGCAGATTTTTGTTTTTAGTTTTTAACGACTTTTTCGCCGTAGCACCATTTCTGATAAATGTATTTCTTCACTCACCCAGATAGATCGAAGGAATTTGTCTTAGAGTTCGATCTTTGTATTAATAATTATTGTATGAAAATTAGTAGTGGCGCGGTTGCAGCGCCACTGACGCGCCACTGCGGCGTTTCTACTAGCGTCTAATTTGAATTATGGTTCCATTTTTTTATGTCAGAGTGTCTGTTTCCAGTGAAGTTAAAATTCGATAAACATATGTATATGACGACGCTAAGTTACTTGCTTACCTTACAGTTTTTCTTTTACGAGATGATAATTAGACTACCAAACGATTTTGTATCGAGTACATATTCCAAAATTCAACTCTATGCCATTACGATAAGAACGGGAACGTCAAAAGAGTAAACTTAAGATAGTATTCATCTCTATCGATTTCCTACTAATGATTGATTTTAATGACTGATATGATTTTTACCTTTCAATATTTTGCACGTTGCAACATGTGCGTTTTCAAACATTGTAATTGGAATTCACAAAATACGATGATATTCACTTTTCAAAACTGGATTTAATTTAAATTATGACTTTAATTACAAGTACTTACTTTACACGTTAATGTATTATAGGTAATACAAGCGGGTATCCGCAACTTCGTTTGCGTAGAATAAGCACTTCGACTAGCCTACTGTTCGATAGGTACTCGTTTTCATAGTTTTGTTCATTCTCTATACAAAACTTTTGTCCCCTATTTCACCCCCTTTAAAGTTTATTTTTGTGACAAAAAATAGCCTACGTCCTTCTACTAGGTCCCAGATGGGACGAATTTGAGATTATTTATTTTCGTGTAGAGATGTCTATCTCTACACCAAAATTCATCAGTACTGGTTCAGCAGTTTAGGCGTGAAAATGTAACACACAGAGTTACTTTCGCATTTATAATATTAGTTTGGATTAAATACAGAAAAGCCAACACAAATTAATCTTTTTATTCACTTGATTCTGTTCAAAATACAGTTACACGAATGTCACGACTACAGCTGCTTTCTAAAATAAAACAAATAATAAAAAATACTATTAAGAAGGTACACATAAGTATACAAATACCTACTCACTCTGTCCCACACATGTCATATTATATGGCCAACAGAACATTAAAAGTACAAATCTGACAACTGCAATTTAAGTTACCGTAATTCGTCGGCAGTTGATGTTAGCCCACTCTTTGCATTGAGCGTATAATATGGTGATTGATTATGACAAAAACAGTTTTGGCTTGATCGCGACGTGTGTTACGATGCGCTTCCCGCTATAAGTTCTCACAATAAATGTGCGTTTTAGTAAATCACCAATGACTAATAACGGGCCAGGGAAAGATGTGATTCACTTTAAACATCAAAGTAGAACAAACCTGTCACAATCTAACAATCAATATTGTCAAATTGTGGCTGGTTTATGCATCTAAAGATGGCCTCCTACGTACGGTTTGTGATTTTACTGATCACCTCGCACGAGCTCGATCCCATCTAGTTCAAAAGGTCAAATGAACTAATTCTTTTAGTTTCTTTAGTTCAGTAATCACTAAGATCTGATTAGAGGAAGATTGGGAACCGTTTCGGCTTATGAAGTACACGAAACGAAATGATCCATATAAACAATTTAATAATTAAAACATGAATGTTTTATTGTATACGAGTATAACATGAAAATGTTTGCTAAATTCGACGGTAGAAATTTGAAATGTGTAAGGGACGTTTTGTCGTACGGGAAATGTCACTTTATTACCTTTAATAATAATAATTATTACCATAATTAATATATATTAATGTCGATATATGTCGATGTTTTAGAGATAACATTATTCTGGCAAACGGGCGAATTATTCCTTGAAACGTAAGGGCGCGTTCCCATTATGTCGTGACGACAGATAGTCGTGCAGTTTACAATGTCGTGGTTTGTATATTTAAATCCAGTTGTTCACATATAGAACGACACGATTAATTGTCGTTCACGATTTTTTATCGTTACGACGACAGATTGTCGCGATAATGGGAAAGTTAGAACGACAGTCGTCAGACGATAAATAAAACGTCACGATAAAAACGTAACGACAGACAGTCGCAGTTACTATTGTCGTCATGATTTATTTATCGTTGTCTACACGTGTTCTGCTACCTACTCTCTCCTCTCGTACCCCGCGCTCTCGGCTCGCTTTGCACTAGCGTTGGGTCGTAACCAGAGACAGACCCGGGTTGTAACTTGAAACTTTGTTAAACCGGGCTTAAATCGGGTTAAAACCCATTAGTGACCAAAATCGAGGGCAAAAACTATTCACGACTAAATATTTGTTGTGATTTGAGTTTTGTTCAAATTTAATTATACATATTATTACAAAATATTCAATTCGTAAATAGGCCCAAAATTTTCTGTCATCATATTTCAATTCATCTATAAACGTTTGACATAATCCTAATGGAATTAAACCTATTAAAACTTTCTTTTCTTCGTTTGCTTCCTCTTCCGCCTTTTAAAAAAGTTAGTAGTAGTAAGAATACATTATTATAATTTCATCTTCGTCCATTTCAAACGGGAGCGAAAACACACTACTGGCTTCCAAAAGAACATAAACAGCAACTGCAGTGCATCAAACGACTCTGTAGTGCAAACGACTCTGTAGTGCAAACGACTCTGTCGTGCAAACGACAAGGCGGCTGAGGTGAAACGATAAATTGTCGTCACGATCTAGTGGGAACAGCTAGACACTACAGTCGTTCAACGATAAAATAATCGTCCACGACACCGCCACGACAGATAGTCGTGATATGGGAACAGGCTAGCGCGACAGTCGTCCAACGATATATAAGACGTCACGATATAGTGGGAACGCGCCCTAACACCCAACAACGTTGAGTCTTAAACGAGCTGGTAACGTTCAGTCGTATAACTAAAAGCAGTCAAAGATCGCTAATTGTCCCGGACGCACCGTCTCGCCTTGCGTCTGAGACTCCGCAACGCAGACTGTACCTACTGAACGAAAAGGCTGGTGCACTATTAAGATCGTGCAAAGTGAACTAGTATCTTTCGGTGAGTGTCGAGAATTCATTTTTGACAATTCCTAGTTCACTACTCAAGCCTACCTTGCACCCGCGCACCATAGGAAATGGCTCGTCTGTGATAGCGGTGTAGGTGTAGGTGTCAATGCATAGCGAAAAATAGACGGAACCGTAGCGCGACGATGAGTGTGTGGCTATCCGTGGTCGTCAGCTGTGCGAGGAAATCTTTAAAATCATAAACCGTGTGCTTTTATTGTAGTATTTTCTAAAATCTAAGTTTCGTTTTGAATTAAAAAACCGCTTTGGTAAAATATTATTCAGAATCTCTTCAATAAAGTAAAACCTCACTAGAAACATTAACTTTCTAACTGCTAAGTGAGAACTTATTTTTGATTATTTAAAGAAAGAAAGTGATTTATTTGGTAACCTATATATATATATATATATATATATATATGTAGCCATATATCTCCTCACCTATGACAGAATGATAACAAAAAATAAAAATAACCTTAGGATAAAACACAAAATAAAAGAATAACATTTAAAAGTTACCACAATGGTCTCCACTCTGCTTTTTTAACAAGACGTGTGAAAACACCTCGTTACGCTGGTTTTCAGTGATTATTTTTACTATAGTTACTATGTTCTGATGTTGACATCTGATATATACGCACATGACAACTAACATAGTATTATCTCAAATTGCTTAAGGTTATATGAATATTACCTATTTAATTCCAAAGCGACAGTGTTGTCCTGTCCCTTTGAAATTAAATCGTATACGAATGACATACAAATATAGCGAAAATTTGGAGATCAATTATTAATATCATGCAATTTTGAGATAAAATATAATATAACGCAATTTTTAAGATAATACTTTGTTAGTTGTCAACTGCGATATATGATTTCAAGAAAAGAATCCGATAATTCGAGTGTAGAATTCGACTGAATATTAATCTTTTATCTTAATACTTAACGTAATCTTTGAATCACAGCAGCGAACTGATGAGCGACAAGATAGTAATACCAGTTTATACATTATTGTTACAATTTTACCTGCCAATTTTCGTACATGCGTTAATCAGGCCGAATATAGCTATTCGTTGCAACACTAATAAGTTCACTTCTTATGATGATGATGATTATACGTCTTATTAACTTTGATTGAGTGTAATGAGAATATTTATTTATTTTCAATTTGTTAATGAGTCAGTGTCCAGTCTCCACTGGTCTGTGTTTTTACAAAGTTGTTCTTTATCGGATATTGTCCTGTTTTTAGTGCCTTTTTTAAAATTTTTGTTTTCATGACCGATTGTTGGTTTTGTTTGCAGTGATATTAAATACATTAAGCTTGAGCCCAACAAATGACTATTTTTAACCATTTTTTGTGATGAATACTATATACTATATGAATATTTGTAGCAAAAAAGAATGATATTTTATAACGCCGCCGCAATAAAAAGCTTGGTCTATAATAATACTGTATTAGAAGACTCAGTCGCATAAACTTATATCTATTTCTGGGTGGAGATAACGATGTACTAAGTGAATGCTTATTTATTTATATGATAGGTATTCACGTTCATCTGATAACCCATTGTTACCTAGACAGTTAGATCAATATTTAGAAATTCCACAGCTCCAGCTTAAAAAGCAGGCTTGTAAACACAAATTTTCACATAATAAGCAAGTAAGGCAATAATAGTACCCGTCAGTTCGGACAATATTATCGAGCAGGAGGCGGGGTCACGAACACGATCCTCTATTAGCGCATTGTTAGCGCGCGTCGGCGGTTCGTGATCTTCTCCTGATCACTTCCGACGGAGCGTTCGCGTGTTCGCTCATCTTTCAGCGGATATACGAATAATATGAAGCCATTGACCGCTCGGACTGCGGAAGCTAGGTTTGCGAATCACGAAAAATGTATCGCTCCATAGCGACTATTACACTTTTTGTCTGAACACTTAGCTTTTAGGCGTAACACGGACTTAAATTATAATTCATTTCCATATTTTGTGTTTTAAATAAAGATAATAACATGATAATAGGGATATTATATCTTAATGTAATTTCACTGCTACAAGTCCAGTATAAATACGTATCAGTTTTTTTACATGGTTTCATACACACTGAATGCCACCCTTTAATTTTCTTAGAAGCGCAATCGCAAACAGCGTGGAATACCATATAGTACGTGGAATAATAATACATATTTTGAATATCTAAATTTACAGTTAAGATACTTATTTTAAGAGCAAATTACTGCATTCCCAGTGCGAAACGAAAATTGCGAGAGTGTGCACGCGTGAAGGAAGTAAACCGTTAACTTGTACACGATTTTTTTCGTAGAACTCATCATCATTACATACGTGATGACGTAAAGTTGCTGTTCTGTATTTTTTTGCCGCAGTACATGCACGTCGTCGTGGTATCGTTGTCGAAATCTTTGGACATGTAAACTCCATTCTGCACTAAAATTATACCCGTTTATGTAACCCGCCTTTAATTTTATTCAAATTAAAGTATTAACTCCAAAATTGGAGAGAAATTGTTAAAATTAATTTGAATTTTTTGTAACCAATTATTATATTTAAAATTTTTATGACTATATAAGGTTAACCTGTGCTATTATTGACATGCAAGTATTTGTATTAAGAGAGAAGTTCAATAACCGAAGAAATGTCATTCTCGCACCACCCACTGAATTTCCGAATGCTCTCGTCATCACGAATCCTTGTACCAACATACAATCAGGATCTCAAAGTCAACAAATTGGAGGATCCGCCTACTTATTTGCAGCCTGATCGTAATAATTTTTACTAGATGAGCTTGTATTTACTCAATGTCGTTTAATAAGTTTTCTACACAAAGACTTAAGGATCTTTTTGTGTCAGATGCCATTTCGTGTCCATATTGCAGACGACTATTCCATCCATTCCAAGAAAAGTTAATTGACATGTACCCTGCAGCAAAAGATCTTCTTGACCAATACTTATCCAGAGTTTGGTTTATCTAGGAAAGCGATATCTTTGTGGGATGGTTTCTCTGTTTATTTTCGCATCGGGAGTGCCTCCGTGACCGCTTGCGCAGGCGACTCCATGCAAATAAGCACACAAATTACACATCCAATGCCTGTATCGGCGCCGCGCAATCGTACAATAATGAGCCAAAATCAACCGAGCATCGTGATCCACCAGCCTTTGCTGATTTACGATCTGCTAACAGGTACCACGGTCCCATCGCAATCATATTCCATAGTTTGCATCTAAACGCACTCCCGTTCACGTTTTTAGAATCTTCCCATAAAAGGTTACCAACACTAGCAGCGCCCTTCTCAATTTATTGATTATTGAAACGTGCTCGTAAATGTTAAGGTGATGCAGAGTGAAGAGATAAAACGTTAATTTAGATTTCGCTCCGATAAAGCCCTATAAACAATGTTTTAAAATTTTAAACAATAATTAAACGTGATAGCTTGCAACCTTCATGGTAGTACCACGTAATAGTTCCTTGTTAGTTACGGGTCATTTATCTGAGAAGATAGCTTATGTGTCGCGTTTGAATAAAGCGTACCTAGTGTACAACTGACACGTCCTAATACAAGTTTGACATGTGCTGCTCAGTAATCAAAATTTCTCAATACTAAAACTTATCTTTTGCAGACATCTCATGCTATTAATCAGCGATGGGAGTTGACTATATTAGCCATTGTCAAGCATGTATGTCAAAGATCTTAATCTATCCATTGGTCTCATAATGCAATAACATGTCATACTTACGTGTTATTGGTACTGATCTGCTTTTTATTAAGCTTTAACATTGTTTTACTACATCGTTTTTTAAACGGTACCTTATTGTTGCCTATTCACGTTGGCATTCATGAAGCTGTACATTGTTATTGAAACTTTTTTTTTCTTATAAAAAAATAAGTGCGCATTTGACCTCCATCTCACTTAATGGAAAGTGGCGATGAGGTCGACTATGTAGCATGCACACCTATATAATGCCTATTCACTCTCGCCTTGAAAAGGTCCAAGTTGAAACGTTCAGTGTGTTCAGTGAATTCCACTCCATACCCGTTTGCCATATCAATGTGGAAGCGAAACGCTTCGTGCGACTCCTTGGAATATCCACAACAGAGGGGTGGAACCCTAGCCTATGCCTAGTCCGCCGAGGATGGAAAGGGGAAGGCGGAATATTTTCAATATTTTAAAAGTATGCTGTTACTGCTTTCCAATAGACTCTATAAATTCTTGTTGCCATAAAAGTTCAAAGCTCATGTTAAAAATGTACTAATTATATTTTTTTAAATGTACTAATTATTATTATTATATTATTTATTATTTTATGTAATACCTATTCATAAAATCTAAATAACTTTCTTTGTGTGGTTTTGCATTCAGTTTAGGAACAATGTGGCTTACATTTTACAGTAAACACAACGTCAACGGACTTTATGGCTTGATACATTCAAAAGTAGAATTCAATGAAATTGCGTTTACCTATTTCTGCCGCCAAGCAGTAATGTAAGCGTTACTACGTTCCGGTTTGGAAGGGTAAGGATGCTGGTAAAATTACAGGCACATGGGACTTGTCAACTGATGTCTCAGAGTGACGGCCGCAGATGTAGTGCCTCTAAGATCTTTGCGATTTAAAGCTCGTGGTACTACAACTGTTATGGATAGGCGTGTTGTGTACCACTACGCGCACTACATGTTCGTCCCATCACTTGGTATTATAAAAAAAAATTATAAAACTGAATTTCACTATTATGAGAACTTAAATTAATATTTATTACTTATTCCTGTTATAATATATGTAACGGTATTATATATAATGTATATGTATAAGAATATGTCTTTTGCATACCATATCAAATTTATAAACTACTCCAAGAGTCTAAATATTTGGGAAGGTTAAAAGACACATCTATGTTTACTTTCCATTTCCTAGCGAAAGTGTGTCCTAGTTACTCTTAAAAAGGCTTGGCTAATGTACATTTACGACAACAATAGCGTCTTTTAAAAGTCAGACCTACTAATAGTTCTTAGTTACCCATATCAATAAAAATTAAGCACGCCTGACGGCCATTGGATACCTTATTTGGGTTCTGCAAAGAAACAACCATTGATCAAAGATCGAAACATACGGCTTTTATAAAATCGTTCAGACAATCGAGAGTATTCAACTTAATACATAGGGCGAGTTACTGTATACAAGAAAAATCTTGCCTTATCCAGTTTTTCTACGGATTCATTAGCCTTACTTACCATTTCAAGTTCATTGCGAATTACTCTTTCACCACCATATATGGAACCCTGAATTTGGTATGCTAACGTTCTTGTCTTTTTTCTTCCTATTTATTGTTCATTTAGTGGTCGTTGCGCTTTTTAAGTTTCCACCGTGACTCATTTATTGTTATACTTAATCAGATTACATATTTCATGAGAACCAAGCCGACCCAGCAATATTTCATTTGTGTCGCGATGCCGAGCATTAGATAAAATCTTCAGCTATCCGTTTAATAAGTAGTATCAGAACAGATATTATGAAAGGAAGCGATACTGATCGAGCTTTGTGATCTTGCCTGAAACTTACGAGTAGCTTTGAAACATTCTCAAGGACGTCCGTTTATGGAGTTGATTCTGTCGAGTCTATTTCTAGTCTCCACGTTAAATGCTGATTATTCAACAGATAATGTTTTTTTGTCGCTTTGGTGCGTACGCGCGGCGCTCGCCGGTGGTCGCTGTCATATTTCTATTGTATGAATATTTCATATTATTGTAAACGACTTTATCTCTACATCAATGTTGCATTCGGCATTTGTTTTATAGACCTATGAAAACGGTGGTCGCTTATTGCGTACGAGGCTTCTCGAATGAAAATAACATTTACATCGATAATATTATTTCTATTTCATGGTACAACACGATTTACTACAATTTGTGTTTTATTCTTGACAGTGCTGTAATTTGTTTGCATTGTACGCTTGCTTTGCTTCTTTGAAATAAAAATATATAGTCAATTTTATTTAGTTTTACACAATTGTCTTGGAACTTTAACATCTCTATCATGTCTGTCAGATATAAATCATCCATGTAGACTTGTTCCTAGATCTTTGTTCCTTAAGCGCATATATCACGTTATAGGTCCATGTTTCAAGTTCGCTGGTATGCAGAGAAACAAGTGTCCGAACAATAGAACTACAATTTAAGTAGACGGCACGTGTGCAATGTCGCGTGCCGTCGAAGATGTGATCTCGAGCACGAAACCCAACGTGAGGCGTGCCCCTTCACACGTGATTGTCCCCGCCGCAAACCTAACTTAAGATCGCATCGTACTGATCTGCCAACTAATGCGAACACCTTAGCAGAGTTGCAACTTTAATGTACGGAATTGCGAGCCTCTTCTATGTTTTCATTTACAGAATGCCTCTGTTAGTCCCTATCAAAAGTTGTTTTCAAAGATTTTCGGAATTGTCTGTATGTGACCGCTAAATAAAATCCAACTCCGATTTCACTTCGCTTTTCTTGACATTAAATTCAATAGTAGGTATTCCTAAATTCACTATCGGATCAAGACTGCTGCCGCCCTTACCCCGGCTTTTTTTCGAAAAGATTGGAGGTGATAGTATGAAGTTAGTGTGAATATCATAGAACGGTCCAAAGTGATACTAAATATATAATATAATATAACAACTGAACCAGTAATGCAATAACAGATTTGGAGTTACGTGCGAAGACCATAAATAGATCCCAAGGGCGCATTTATTCGACACGAATTTCATCGCGCTCACGCCATGCTGAGACCGCATGGCCGCCGCGCAGCGACCACATGCATCTAAGGGCGCGTTCAAATTAGACACTGTTAGATGCGCTGCAGCCGCGCGGCGGCCGCACGACTGTCACTTTTCATACAATTTCTAGAAGCGCTGCAACCGCGCGGCGGCCGCGCTGCAGTCGCGCTGCTGTCACGCTCGGTTGCAGTCACGGTGAGTGAGGTATACATGTTAATTTTTCAAATTAACCACGATGGATGAAAATCGTGCGAAAGCTTTCACGTCGAGTAACTGGGCGCTTAATGTTTAAAGCGTAACATATAGTAGAACATTTCGATCTTTTGATGCTACACTTTTTGTGTACTGTATTTTTTTGTATTGTAGGTACTCTTCTTATAATGTTACAGAAGATGGATTTGAATTGATATTTCAATAAAATAATTTGTAAAACTTAATATAGCGTAAATTGGAATGTTTTTTTTTGGAAAATTAAAAATAAGGCATTTAATTAATAACTATTGTAACTATAGTGAAAAAATAGGGTGATTTGCATCAATATTAGACATAACTGGTTGAAGACTGTACCACCTCAGTCAACCGTGGCCATGGGACCTGTAAAGGGCCCGAAACGTCGGTTTGTTTGAAAAAACAAATATACGCGATTTAAATCCGGAAAAATAGTATCATTTCCTATGTGTAACAATCGCGAAAACCTAAGAACTTTTTAATTTTATTTCAAATTTATGACATGTCAATGAAACTTGTATATTTTTACAATATATTATTTTAAATTACTGCCATTTTTTCTTCAAACGTAAACACTGGTTATGTTACAGATGAGTTATAATACTAATTAATTCAATTTTGCCAAAATTTAGGTCAATGTAGAACCAAATGAGCGATTTGTGTTAATGTTGTCTATTTATGCTGCGTGTATCATGTAATGTATACAGGGCGTCACACGCCTATGTGGTACGGAGGGAAAGTACTTTAAATAATGTAGATAGGATATTTTTCTTCACGAAGACATTGTTTATGTTTAAAAGTAAGTTATACCGCATTCAAAGACTTCAAAGTTCCTTGCCTCACCTGCACTCTCATCTGCTACTAGCCCTAGCTGGTACAATAGCGCGCGACTTGTGCGAGAGCGACATACGTAGAGCGTGTGATTTCTATGCGAGAGTAGCAGTATCTCGCGCTTTATATCGCTTTCGCTCAAATCACGCGTTATCGTACTAGCCCTACTGGGAATTAAAGCAACCAAATGTGAAAATAAGAGATCACGTATTTTTACGATGCCGATCAAAAAGGTCAATTGTAAGAGTTAATTCCATGTAAATAACATAGTATCTCAAATGAAAGAAACAATTCAATTCTACAATTTAGTAAAGGAAAGAAACTTGAAACTGACACTGTATCTACGGTGTTTGCAATGAATTTATCTATAATTTTCAAATTCGTAACCTGTCTAGCTCACAGAGATAAATGCATTAAAATACTGATCATTATCATTTTTATCTTCACTTGCAACAAACTGTGCAAGGAAATATAGTTCCTGATGTACGTGAAATGAAACGATAATGCCGAATTATAAAACACATTAATTTTCTTAAACGTAAAAATACTGTGTTGCTCAAAGAGCCGTGGTAGCTTAATGGTTTGACCTACCGCCTCTGAAGCAGAGCAGAGAACCCAAGGCTCTGAGTTTTTCGGAATTTATGTGCGTAATTTAATTTGAAATGTACCATGAGATTTTCGGTGAAGGAAAACATCGTGATGAAACCTGAACGTCGAAATAGGCACTACCCTCGGAAAACGTGTGAAGTCCCCAACCCACATTGGGTCAGACTATGGTTTAAAACCTTCGCTTGAGAGACCCGTGCCCAGTATAATTTTAAAAGAATTTGAAACGAATTTATCCTTTTGATCAGCATCACAAAAAACAGGATATTTTTTTCACATTTGTCAGTTCGATTCCCTCATGTGGCAAGCAACGTTTTTTTAAAAATAAAATAATATCTCCATGAAGCAAAATATCTAAAATATTTAAAATGCTCTCTTCACCCTGTATATTTTTAGAGTTGTAATGCGGCATTACTTTCTTTATAGCGAACAACTTTCTTATACAACTAAGTAAATTAAGTAACACATTTTTTTTACTTCCTTTGCTACGTAGAGCAGTAGAATTTGGTGACTTTTATAAATTTTTTTCTTAATTTTCATGAAAGAAATGCCGAGTTCAGCGATTTCTGCTGTAGAATTGCAAACAATTAGAACTATTAATTTTTGCTGCTTTTTTAGGTTGTTTTCAAATTCTTTAATCACTGTTAACTCATCGGAAATATGAATAATATAACATCGGTGTTTTAACTTCAGTTAAAACACCGATGTTATATTATTCATATTTCCGATGAGTTCAGCACCATTCTCTTTTAAATAACTTAATCACTAATATGAGTCTTATACTGTTTGCTAATGATGTTATTACATTTCTACAGAGATTTCTACCTTTCGTGCTAACTGTAATTTGTTTGAATCATTGACATTTGCAAATGGAAAGATGAACGGTACAGACATTTTCTAAAGATTTCCAAAGTTGAATAAATGGAGATTCGATGACGATTTAATATAAAGCACATTAAGAAAATTTGCAACACCATGACGGCCGTCAGTGCACCTCGGATGATGATGGATGGAAGCTTAAAACGTTTTCTTTATTTTGTCGCCAATTTTGATTGAAATTATTATTACATTTCTCCACTTGCGTGTATTTTGATATACGTAAAGATAATAATGTCCGGCACTGTTTGTGTGTTCCCTTTACATAGTTATTCAGTTTCTAGTTTCTGCGTACCTACTTAATCGGTTACATGTCATAGCTGCTTAGAATATCGATGCGGTACTAATTCCACCTTTATCTAATTAACATAAGTAGCTTCGTGGCTGTGTGTGGGGAAAACTAGTCAGCGTGCACTTATGTATTTATAGCTTCTTATCGTAGTAGGGTTCGTGGTCGTCTTAAAGCTGAGTAATAGCTCTTTTTCTCTGTCTAAAATTATTCACTAAAATCTTTTGAGCTTTGTTACATATTTGGAACTTTGAAAATGCAAAATAAAACAAACTGTATTTTTGAAAGTTTATTTTAGGTAATGACATACTGGTTCAATTGAGTTAGGTATAAAGTTCACGGCTTTTCAAATGGCTTAGAAATCGATGTTTTTTAGTAAACATCGATTTCTAAGCCACGAGTATAAATGAAAATAATACGTTCAGTACACATTGTTGAAGATGCAATTAAACTGCAAAGATCAAAAGCTTACTATTCGTTTAGGTATTTATTTATATTAGGAATTTATTAAATAGGTATAATTCGATTCTCAAACATAAATTATGTAAAAAAGAAACTACTCTAAATTAAATAAATTACGATGTCGGGACGGCCGTCAATCCATCGTCTCTTGACTTAGGTCGCACGTTCGGGTATCTACTTAAAAGGTACTAAATTGTTACTTTTTACTTAGCACTATCATTAAAATCAGGCTTACTCTACTTTAAAAAAATATGGTACAATACGATTACGGACTTCCGCTGAAGTGGACGTCCGAGCGTAAAGTGAACGAATGAGCGACGTGATCTCGATAACGACTCACGGCCACGACCCCGCGGACGACGCCGGAGATGGGGACAAGCGAGCGTTGTCACACATTACATACACACACAGGCGGAAACTCAGCGCACCGGCCCTCGCATCCATCCACAGTCGCGCACGCTCTTGTGGTCGTCCCCTTCTCCGTGTCGCGCGCACCTGCGTTTCGCCCGTACGTAGCGCATGACGCGGGTGCGCTTGGACACTACACATACAAAACCGCTATCGGCATCCATGCTCTTAACTTTATGAACGTCGCTTCTGACGACGACGTTTTGTAGAGACGGGACTCGATGGGGGTTTTTAATCTACTGAAATAAACTACTATTGCGTACACTGATCACGTCGACACCCCACAATCACTCAGAAATGCCTCTGGTGAGCACGGGAGAAACTGGCATCATAGACTTTGCAGAGAGCGGACGGAGCGTTAGGCCCAGGAAGAAGCTCAGCTGCCTTTGCAGCCGCGCGTCGTCGTTGCCAACTGCAGGTCCACGCTGCAAGCACGACTAGTTGTGCTGCCAGGAAAGCAGCAGCTGCGAGCATGGCACCCGCTGCATTCACACAGGTGACGTCGGTCTCTCTGACGAACACTGAATCTTCAGTTACATTCTTCGCACGTTGCTTGTCGAAGCCAAATTTGTCAGTAATCTGAATCGTTTGCACCAGCAGCATGTCTTCAGTAGGTGCAGCTGGGGATGAACGTCTCTTTCTTCTGCCATAGGACATAACGGAGCGTAGCTCGTTCGGGCCACCGTCGCACTGAACAGGCTCACATGTAGGCATACAGGGTGTCACCAAAGCTCGGAACTGTACCACTTCGGACGAAGGGAATTTGAACGCATCGAAATGCGACAACAGCATCTGGAAAATATGAATAACTTGGTAAAATATATCTTGCCACCTAATAGTAATGTCCTGCGTAAACCGGCCCTATCTAGTTCAATAGAAATTCCACAGCCTTACTTTACAAGTAAAATTTACCAAACAGTTTGATTTAGCGCTGGAACTAATTTAATTGTCCATTGGACAAGAATAATGTCATAAATTTACAATAAAATTTGAACCGTAATTTTCTAGGACTTCACAATTATAAATGAGTTCATGTCGCTAACTCCGTTAATTTTGATTAGTTACCTTTCCGCTCGGCGCTGATTTAAACAGAGGACCCATAATGAAGTGGTCTGTGGGACAACCGTCGCTATCAATAAGAGTAATTTCACTGGAATCGACGCCGTCCATAGCAACCAGTTCTCGGACAAAGATTTCAAATGGAGAGTTGGGATCCATGATTTCAAATTTGAGGGCCTATGAAATAAAAAAAACACGTTAATAAGAAATGAAATACTCCCTAAATCACAAAATTCAAAGAACGATTGGCTTACCAAAGGATCGCCAACTTCAGCAGAAGCGATAGTGTCGTCTCCGCTTCTATCTGTAATTTTCATAGCTACATTGGGGGAGTCGATGACTACCTCCTCCGAGAGGCTAGTGTGGATATCACCATGAATTCCCAGGTCGACCTCATTTGCTACGGTCTTGTTTGTCAAATCATACTGGCATGTAACCGCTAGACCGAGATCAGAGGAAGTGACGATAGTGTCGTGGTGCTGGATAACGACATCGTTTAAGTATCTGTAACGGAAATTTTACAGTTATTTTGTGTTTTAGTAACTAGTGATTACAGAGGTGTATTTTTTTGAATTGTGTCACCTGCCAAGTCCGTTTTGTTTAACATTGCATTCGATATTGTTGTAACCCATGTGCAACTCGAATTCCAAACTCTGTTTCACATCCACCACGCAAGAGTTAGGACTTCCTTTAGCGTAGATTTTGCCGTCGAATAGCTTGGAGGTCTGAATTCGTGCTACCATGTCGCCGGCGCGACAGTCGATAGACACATTGTAACAAGACGACAATTCGAAAGTAGCCGCTTCGGGTACTTCCAAGTAAGGATCCTAAAAAAAATAACATCGTTACTGGGTACACATAAAACAATAGGCTTCACGTTTCAATGTACACCACTTAGTACTGTTATTACCTGGATGTCAGCAAGGGTTGCACGGGAGTGATGAGAAAGGCGACACACATGGTCACCGGTGTCACCGTGATCGTATGAGTGGCAACGGAAAGGAGAGTTTAGACAGAGCTCTCTGCACTCTTCAACCGTTTGTACGTCTTGATACACCGAGTCTACGGTTTTTAAAATACGTCCGCCCATTTTTTTGAATTCGCATAATTTCGTTGGCTCTTCTACGCAGTTGTTCTCCAAGTAGTCAGTGTCTATAGGAAAAAGTAACCATGTTAACTACGTAAAATAATTATTGTAAGAACATGTTTTACTGCTCACTTTGTATTTTTTACCTTCGTTTGGTTGGAAGAAGTTAGTTCCAGCTAGCGTGATACGGTCCATATTAGACAATACGCACTCTCCGGTTTTATTATTGTAGTTCGCCGATCTGCAACAAATTCTTGTGGTTAACAGTGGCCACACTTTATTTGACTTTTTACAGCGCGTGAAATTTGAAGATTGGTTTTATTATATTATTTATATTACAATGTGAATATTTGTTTTTGTCTTCAATTTGCGTATCGACAAACTCTTGTTTATTGATTTGTTGCTAAAAAGCAACTTTTTCGAGGACGTGTGAGGTTACACAACTACATTGATATTTTAGCAACCATATTTGCTATTGTGTTATCGTTTTTACTTTCCGCATCTACACTATCTACGGTTCATTTCTCAATAGTTTTACATTCAAGTCCTGCCTTTGTTAGCATAACATGCGAGCAATCTGCGAGAACAATGTTATTTAGCCACTTGCTGACTTAATTTCGCATCAAATCCATGAAAGTAACATGAAGGTAAGTACTTTGAATTCAAATACATACAACATTTTGAGATACTTGTGTACATCATAGTTTACGTTTTCCATTTCATTTGATGGGAAACTTTCATACTTTTGCTTTTAGCTGGTTTTATCGTACATGTACACGTTCATATTAACTACTTAACCTTTAACCCGAGTGTTCCCTGCAATGTTATTTTCATATTACTTAGTGACCACCCGCATAAGGAGAATAGTATTATCTTCGTTCATCTCGCTCAATATTTTCTCTTGATCTATAATCGATCCCGATCAGATGACCTCTCCGCTAACCTGCGGGAACGCATTTTCATAAAGTATAGGTTCTTTACGTTCCATTTTAAATTCTCTTATCCGACGTTATTGCAACTTAATATTCATTCTTATAACTTTGGCAAACTTGTACTGAATCAACGACTTTTTGCTAAAATTAAAATAATAAGTGCAATTTTCACATTGTAAAAAGCTGCCATTTCACATTAAAACTTTGTAGTTGTTATTATGTAGCGTAATCTTCATCTTGTGAATAGGCTTGAACTATTCCGAGAAACGTTAATTCGAAGTAGCTTTTAACTTGTGATTACGAGTGTCCCGCTGCTACCGGTGGCCGTTGTGCCCATTAATGTTGGATGGTGAATGTAGGCAGGCCGCTCGAGAGCCTTCTTCATAGCATAATAATTACACCAACTACCCGCAATTTGTTTAGCTGTAATGTGTTCTACACTATTTAGACAGAAAAACTAAATTTCTCCACTATATTCCTACCGAACATCTACATGCTACACGTCTAATCATGGTTCTTGACTGTCTGAACTATTTCTGAGAATTGTATGCAATGTAATTAAATTTTAAAATCAATTTGCATTTTTCAATAACTATCGGTGCTAGTACTTCAGAATCATATCATAGTCGTACGTATTAGGCACTATTAGACATTAATGTATCCATTATAAAGCAACCGGCCTGGTGGTCCTATCTTAGTGGGCAAAGAATAGGCCATTTATAGACCATCATTTCTATTACTTATAATTTAAACCCTTAGATATCCCGATATGCCTGAAGGCGCACCTTAATACGGACCAGAACAGATTGTTTGGAATATTACAGTTTTTTTTGTAAGTATCGTTAAAATTTTTGTGTTGTGGTATTTTGAAGAATTTTATTTAAGTTTGCGACTGAGGTGGGTGGTACTTTTAACATTGTTAGAAGGGAATAGTATGTGGTTTATCAGTTATTGTATCGTGGAAATAGGAAGCGATAGGGCAAACCGCTCCCACACCGCTTGGTACTGGCGCGCGCGCTGCCTCGTCCGGGAATATTTGCCAAGTGTCGTGACCGTCGACGATCGCGATGTGCGCCGCCTGGGGTGCGCCCGCGCACCAGCTCGCTTCAATGGAGATACGACGATTTGTACTCAACGGTACACGTGTCGAACGGCCACGTAAAATCGCGCATTTCATTCCGTAATCGCGCTCACCAAGCAAAAATTCCTCTTGACGGGGCCAAGTCGTGGAATTTGTTATATCGACTCCTAGTCTTATATGGCTCCGTATCCGATGTAGAGACCTTTCCCGTTATCTTAAAATGTCAAGCTTGAAACAATACTACAGCAAAACGGTCGTCTCATTATAAGATGTGAACGCATTCACCATACGTAATGCTCTCAACCGTAAAAGTACCGAATGCCATATTTCTAATTCCGTATAAGCAACTCACGATTTGATTTGTGTTGTACTGAAATGAACATGAATTGGTAGTGAACTTATGGCTGAACTTTTGCTAAATTTTATGATTGCTGTCTAGTTTTACAAATGACCGTATAAAAGCAGAACACGATCATGTTTATTGATGAGCAGAGAGAGCTCTTAAGAAAACCGATCTCGAAATCTCACCCAAAGTAAGTGCATTACAAATCAGCGTTCGTTTCGCGGCCGCACAGTGTAGAATTCTAGATCAGCGTGAACGGAATTACGCGTACCGAATGTGAGGCTCAGCACACTATTTATGTTAATGATATCAAAAACCGTACAAGGAAATAAACACAATAGGACAGTCGTGTCTCGCCGCATTAGACGCCTGAGTCGGACCCGTGGAATTGGCCTACCTGCTTTGTATATAATGCTCGTTTGTAGAATTGTGAAACAGAACGGCTACCAGGAAGGGGCTGTGACTTATCCAAGAGGTACGGCAGAGATGTGCCGCGAGGCTGTCCTTGTAAGGAAACTTGGTGAAACTTGATTGACTTCGTTATCGAGCTATCTTTAAATTAGTTTCTACGAGTATGCCAGCTTAATGAGATAGATGATTTTCTGCATAAATTGTACTACAATCCGTCCGGTATTTGGAAATCATTCAATATCCCCATTGACAATGTTGTAACAAAAAGAAAAGTTTCTGTTTTGTACATTTGTTCAAACAATACTGAAATTAGCAGGACATGGACACTGACTATTTTTATTGCAAATATCAATGGCTATTAACGAATTTAATTGCTGAGTGTGTTTTAAATTGAAAAAAATACCAGTGGCTTTTAAATTAATATCGTTTTATGTTATCCGCGTCTATTTTTTTCTTTCGGGCATTTACCTTTGATTTACACATAATTTTTATCCATAATAGCTTAGGTAGTGACGTTAAATTCCTTTAGAAACTAATTATAGCATCTCGTGAATCGAAGTTTTTGCTTCGTTTGAATGTAAACTGGTAATTAAATTTGGTTTTTATTGTTAGAACCAATTAAACAGTCGGAGCTTTACGATCAATAAATTCAAATGTATAAAGTCCTACGACGCTTAAATTTTTACTAAAAGTTTCAATAGTGTATAAGCAAATGTGCCCGCTGTGCGTATTCAAAAAGTCATTACATTTAGAAACCTTTATAGCTTTTACTAATGTAGGCTTATATTTATTTATTACTAGGAAAATTTGCATGGTTAACACTCGTAAGGAACCGACACTAAAGCAGAAAACGTGATGCTGTTTAGAAGCCAATAGTAGATTCACCGGTTCCTTGCGTTTTGAATTGAATCGAAAACGACTTCCAGTGGAATATAAATCTTCCCTGGACCGTCCCTATAGGCGAGCTGTCTATAGTGTTTTTTTATTTTCCTGTTGCCATTTCCCAGTGTAGTGGGTGTTTGAATAAACATGATGTGACCCTTTTGTGCAACGCTAGGGATAGTACAACCTCAAAGAATGGACGCGACTTCAATAAATTCTCACCACTTTTCCACGCAAGTCACATAAATTTAGATCTCTGCAAGTCAATATAAAAAAAGCTGTGTTCTTCATCGTTCATTGTTGATTTTCTACAAAATCTTACAAATGTTTATCACATTCCACATCATTATTCAGTACTACCGTAAACCTGCCTATAACAAAAAATATAATTTTAAGCGCAACTGACCTGCAAACGAATTCGTTTTCTCCAAGGCAGAGATCGAGACACATCTGCCTAGATCCAACGATATGGGTCTTCTTGCCTCGTCCTTTCAAATGATATCCACGGACTCGGTCGAAGCACCACGCTCGCTCGCAAGGCCTCACTCCAAGACATGACTTCTGCGCGTAGATTGTAAACACAGGGAATTGCGACTTCGTCAAGGCACCTGCAATAAAATAAATATTATTAATATTGACTATACCGCCAGCCATAAAGTCGCCCAATCATAGTTTTATTATATTTTCTCTACTATTGTTGCAATTTTAACTATATAGAAAAAATTTGTGCTTTTGTGTAAAAATACTTACCGACGTTATAGATCATAAAAATTTTCGTAATAATGTTTGAGGAAACTTTCCTCTAAGTAATATGTCATTATGATTTTATAATACGCCCTTATTAAATCTTTAATCATGCATGCATTGCACGTGGTATGGATCAAAAGGCGTTCATCTTGAACGAATTTAAGGAAACCCGCGGCCGTCTCAAGAATGCGTCCAATAATAATTAGATACACTCGCTTAGTTCCCCGAACTGAAAGCTCTTTCTCTCGCTATCTTGGATACGCTTTGATTCAATATGACTGCTAATATTATCGGTCTCGGGCGTACACGTACAGTCATAATTGTTTTCTAGAAAAGCTAACACACGTGTTGTGAACACAAACAAAACATAAGCTAACCGCAGTAAACTATAATGTAGTCATGAGTAAGGAAATCATTATCTTCACATTCTTACCATACAGTCATCACTTACGTAACCTACAATATTATGTCAAAGGTTAGCGATATAAAGTTTTTATATGATATTGTTCACATTTTTATTACGATTTTCATATTAACCACGCAGTCAGTATTGTAATACTTTCTCGTACCTCTGCCGCTAATATTGTATTATATTTATCTACAAAATAATAATTGAGAGTCATTGTTTTCGGCTGTATAATGTGAAATTAACTTTCTATTTGATTAATGACTTAACTATTTGCATATCGAATCACTCATGTACGAAATCAATAGGTTTCCAACGTTATTGCCCGTCTATAAGGAAGCCAACTAATTTAATTTGACCCTGTAGAGAGCAGGTCATGGCGTAACCCACTTACATTAAGTATACACGCGGTCAAGTTTTCATTTTCGTGGCGAGAGTATTTTTTTCCCAATATGGTCTGATGAGTGAACGCAGACAATGCCGTTATTGGCATTCAAATGATGAGTTGAGGGGAAAAAAATCGGAACGCTTCACTTGTCTGAAAAATCGCATCTTCATGTTGAACATGTATAAGAAAACCATTCCCATTATTCGCTGGAGCACGCATTGTTCTCACGGTTTTCTTATATTTATAAGTTTAAAAATATCTGTGAATTTTTTTATTTTCCTATCTAAAGAAAGTCACGGTATTTTCTTTTTCTTAAAGTATCGAATACTTTTGGAACAAGGACATAAACTGCTATTAAAGTTGCTTGTTGTATACTATTCTTGAAGAGAGAAGTAAATTACAAAACACTATATTCACTCTAAGTAAAGTATTAGCTCAATATGGTACGCTATATTGATACAGGCGCCAACTATGCCACCTGCTAGGTGTCCCGGTTATACACCACCATCACGCCTCATTGTTCCGTTATGGGCGCTTTTTACTCGTGTTTAACAATCTTTTTCATACCATTCTGACGCACGCATGAAAAAAATTACTTTATTAAACTCCAATATACATTCAGAGCGTATTATTGACTTACTCTCTATTCATTCATAATGTATTATTTTGGTATTTCATTGTTGCTGATCAGAATACTTTTTGATTATAATTGATGATCCGACTTTTTCTTTTTGTTTATTGTAATATTTCTCATTTGATTGCTTGCTATTTTTAAAATAAGACTCATTACTTTCACTTGACATAAATATATTTTTAATAAATTACACTCTCTCTAACGAACAGTTACAATTTTAAAGATTTTAAGATTTATGAGATGAATCGACAAATAGCTAATGTGGTTGGAACAATGACGACAATTGACACCTATTAAACGCTGAACTGAATAAGTAATCCAGCTCGAGTTCTCATTATCGACCTGTAGGTTGCTTGAATGTGTATGAGACATGATTAACATATTTATCCGCGCGCGTATCGCACGCGCTGCAGCTTGAATGAATAATGTCACACGATATGACTCAACAGTTCAGATGAGGTCTACATCTGCCATCATTTAATTTATTCTCGAATGCGTTAGCAGTTTGAAATATGAGCCATCCGGGCTAATATTAGTCTGTATTATCTGACACTTTTGTTTTATTTTGCAATATTAATAGAGCTATCTTGAAGTTGCTAGGAAACACCGCGTTTTATAAAGATATGCAATCAGAATCGCTTTAACTGTCCAACTGGATGATAAATATCCGGTGTCCATTAGGTCTTTGTTTTTACAAAATTTGTGATACAGTTCTTAAATGTTGAATATAAAGTTTAATAGTAACAAAATAATTTTCGTACAAGCGATACTCACCAGGCAACTGGTCTGCGTCAGAGCTGAAGAGTACGCACAGTCCGGTCTCGTAGTTGACGGCACGGCAGGTGTCGTTGGCCTGACATTGCTCCAGGCAGTCGGTCAACATCAGAGTGCCGGGGATGTCGTCTAGAATGTGCGACGGCGCCGAGAACACATACCTGTAAACACACATCACGATTATCTTGACACATCTCTCGATCAAAATAAACGCAATTATCGGCATTACAAGTATATAACCTCTTGAATGTTATAGATTATTATGTTAGCTTTTAGTCATTCTTGACAGTATGTCGTCAATTCTCAATAAAGTTACGTTGTCTTTTTTAGTTTTCTTATTTGTTTAAAATAGCTTTCAAAAGCATCGCTTGAATGAAGTCGGATCTTGATAACTTGACTGTCCGACCTGTTGCATCGACTTGATAAACTTAATTATTCCAGCAATTATCGGTCAGTACTCTGAGCATACTTTATAATAGGCTAGTTTACCTTCAAGAGGCCAGTTTGCATTGCATGTGTGATTGAAAATTGTCTATCAAGTAAACAAGCTTACCCAGTAACAAGTTCAAATCCAATCATTTCTGGGTCACATTCTTCAAGAGAGTTGGCTGGGGCAGAAGGTGCTGAGACACCACTGGGCGCGGAAGGTGGTACTCCTCCAGACGCTGTTTCTGGTACTAGAGCTGGTGCTTCTGGCGCTTCAGTTGATGCCTTTAGAGGAGGAGGCGGTCCAGGGTTTTTATAATCCTGGGGTGCCACAACCACCGAAGGTTCCGGAGACGCTGATTCTACGGCGATATTATCTTGTGGTGGCGCTTCCGCCGCCGATCTTAGCGACCCCTCAAACTTTTTCGCGGCTTCAGCAGCACACACCACTAACACTAAACTTATTAAAAGCCGCATTGTATTCTCGGGCCGTGGCAACATTCGTTATCTGTAACAAAAGAAAATACTGATTGAAAGACTTGTAATGGCAACTTAATTGCATGAGAATTTTTTAAAAGTCATTATCACGCATATAAAGTATGCAGCTTGATACACGCAAGCTCATATTCCTTTTCCGTAATGCTTTCGATGTTAAAGATAGGTCGTTTGGTGGTTTACGGCCGCGTTATGCATTGGTATGGAGAATAAATCGTTTGTCGCGACTTGCGATAAAATGCATACTGTGGTCGCCTATATTTGTCGAGCTGGGCTTTTAGTATTCGTTTTCCCCCATATTACGAGAATAAATGAAAACACGTAACTATTACTGTTTTGTTGTTTTTATCTGACTAAAATAATAATATTTTGATATTAATACGCTTTTTTTCTATAAATACACTAATGTTTTCTCAAGAGTGTGCACGGTAGCTGCATGAGTCATGTGAATGAGGATCACGTTTCAGCAGTGAGAATGTTAAAGGTGGAACTATTTTGATTGCTATCTGAGAGCTTGAACATAATAATTGCTTCTAATTAACGTGCATCGGCATCGTAATATATGGCACGTAATTTTATTAACAAAACCGCAAATTAATCGCGCCATTACATAATTATATATAAAACGGAGGTTATTTTTGAAATTCATGCTTCGGTGAATACAAAGACGTGAGACTAGTCGCTGGTCACGTTTTGACAAAATAAACGTTACGAAGTGTATCATGCAAGAAGATGATATAATTACTTTTTGTGAATTTTTCAATCTACAAAAGTGAACGACCTGCCCAGGAAAACCTTCCGAAATGAGGTGAATTTAATCTTCAAATTTTTTATCAAAATTTGACACAATATGCTAGCTGGTGGCCGGTTTCATTACGTTACGCTCACGTTCAACGCACAATGTCTATAACGGTCCGAGTTTCATCGGAGACTTCGTGTTCAAACGGTACTACCTATTCCAATTTTATTGTAAAAATGTCAGGCATGCCCAAGTAAAAAATTGCATATTGTAGACGTCGGTCTATTAATTTTTCATGTGCTATTTAGGTACAGCTTGAAAGTAAATTGATTCTATGATTTTATTGATAACTTGTCATTTGCATTTTTGTCCGTATCATTAATGACGAATAAAAATTACTTCCTCCTGTAATCACTTAACCTTAGAATTTAAAGAAATGTAGTCTGTCTTTTTTGAAGACGGAGTAAAATGACAGTTCATTGTACAAAAGTGTTGCCCGCTTCCGAGTAGCTAGTGATTGCGATCGATATAATAATATCAACTGAATACTGGCTACGCTTATGGAATAAATAGACGAACTTGTTTCATTTGAATCATCCTCAACCTATTATTCATCCAATTAGTGAGCTAAAATTAATTTGAGTTGTTCATTTTTATAAGTTCATATATACATACATATACTGTATTTAGAACTATGTTATGACAAATACAAAGAGGACACATATTTTAAATTTTAATTCAATATAGATAATCAAATCCAGCTATTCTTCTTAAAATGTATATGAATAAAAATTCATCTAAACACAAGTAGGCAAACTGTCAAAATAAGAATAAAAGAAGGCAATAACGCAATTAGTAATCGTTAGAATATTTTCTCATTTCACAATTTATAATTTTTGGCAAAATTTTATCTTCTTTCACAATCTATAGATAAAACTTTCGACAACAACTACGTAACTACATAAAATATTATGAAAACTAGCAACCATTCAAATGTCATTTTTACTCCGCGTTCCGTCTTCAAAAAAGACAGACTATAGATTTTCTTTCGGAATATCATAATATCACTTAATATTTATTACCCGTCATGCAAAGAAAGTGATTATCTTATATTGAATATCCACCAGGCAGTTACACAAATATTTTATTCAGTTATAATAGTCTGTCCATTTCTATGTTCACAGTTGATTGATTTCGTACGAGATGCAGTAATTATTTCTGTTATTTACAGTGCTGTCTGGTTTTGGCAGCAATTGCGCTTATCTGAATGATACCGCCTAGGGAAACCTAGTTCATTTCATAGCATTCGTATCGCTCAAGGCCTGATTTACTTACATGCTAGTCGGTCCTTTATTTAAATTAAATCATTTTGCACTCGAATAAGTGTTTACAAATACAACAAATTGTTCATCTCCAAGTCTCACTCGGTGTTCAACGGTAACCTATCACAAAGTCGATTTTCTTTTTTCCGAAATAACGTTTATTCAAATTTTCATTACACCGAAAATTGAATTATAACGGAACCGTTGTACTTTTAGGATATGTTGGATGTTTATCTCAAAGACACGATTAGGTTCGGTTAGGTTAGATTACGTTAGGTTTAAAAGAAAAAAAAACATTTTCCTCTCAAAATTACTTTCGAGGTTGTGCAAATTCAAGCAAACGTTATTTCTGGGAAATGTAATTACAGGTAACCGTGTTCAACGCATCCTGTGTCAGTGCTGAGACTATAAATCAGTGGCGAGGCATGAATAGTCGTTAATAAAGCTGGCCCAAAACAAAATAAACACTTACCTTAACAAAAAATTTCATTGCCGTTAAAAAAGCGCCTTGCGACACTTAAACATAACACTTATTAGCACACGAGATACTTTATGTCACTGATTAAGTTATTCTGTACTTAAATTGAATACCTAGTAGTAAATGTAACAAATTACTTTAAAAACAAACTTTGTATCGCGACTGTGATGAAAGATTAAAATAAAACATTCAAACATTACGTTTTCGTAACACTATTTTATCGTTTAACATTTACAAAATACTAATTAACCGTTCGTTTGAATATGTTATTACAATAATTTTGTTACATTATTTTAAGAAAGTTTAACACCTTGCAATGATTCGAACATTGTATTGAAACAAATCAGTTTTTAAAAACAATCCCTATCTGTGTTGAAATAATGTTTAAATTTACTAGAACGCTATTTGACATAACCCGATGGTTTTCGAGTTTTTGGCCACCATTAAATAAATAAATAACGCACACACTCAGCATAGCCCCGCACTAGGGAAACCCTGTATCGCGGGTGCCATGGACACAGGCATAGACCACAAATTACACCCAAAAGCACGAGAGAAATAAATGTAGGCCATACAAATATTTCTCCCTGCCCGGGAATCGAACCAAGAACCTCTGCATGGTAGTAGTATGGTAACCGTTCGGCCACGGAGATAGTTCTTAATCTACTTTGTACTACTTAATATAGTACTTAATTATTACTTCTTAATCTACTATGATTTTACAGCGGATTATTGGGAATGTGTGTGTGTGTGTGTGTGTATTTTGATATGAGCGCGTAGGTTTCATGAATGAAATAGAAGCAGGGATCCGACCAGCTTGCTTTGTTGTTTGCGCCTTGTGATTGGCCGAGAGCCGTCATACTCCGTATTATCACAGAGTACTTAATAGGTATTATCAAGGACAGGTGGCTACACGTTTCTTATTGAATATTTTGAATATATAAGTTTTTTAAGTGGTGTGGGATGCGCGCTCTCTATTACAGACTTTTGATAGTACGTAGAAAATTTTAGGCAAGCCGGTGGGAATCGAGTGACATGGACGCCTCGCCACTGCTATATACATACAACCCTTAACAAAACAACAAACATTGTTTCACGAAACGTGCACAGATTTATAGGCGGTTGCAATTGTTTGAACATTTTGAAGTTATAATTCAGTTACAAATGGTCTCGTGCTTGGCGTCTAGCAGTTTTCTTGAATAAATATTACACCGAAGCGTGAGTCCCGTGTTTTCACGAAGTCAAAATCTTAGAGCTACAAGCATTATTTGTCATGGTCTGGAGTGTAAAGTTCCAGCAAGAAAGTATTAATAAATAAGGCAAGTCGTCGGCGTCAATAGCATGAAATAACAGGAGTACCGATAGTGCGGCTTGCTAGCTATGCACTTTACCCCGGGCCGTCTGACCTACACACGACGTAGCAGTAAAGGCAGTCTCTTTATGTGACATTCGATAGTATCCTTTGTAGTGAATCACTCTTGTTAACGTTTCAATATTTCCTCGCAGCGCATTTGCGACGTTGCTATCAAGACTCGTGATATTTAGTATTACCCTTTTCGATGTGCTTAACATAACAACGTTCTGCTATTAACTCTTACGATGTTATAAACTGTAGCTTGACTAGTAGGTCAGTGCGCAAAGAACTTTGATCCTTAATCTCATTTACGAACATTAAGACGATAACTGACGATTTAGGCAGCCATGTAAGCTCATCAGAATAATATGTTGACCTAAAGGTCAAACGCCAGAAGCATTGGCCACGATAAGTCGGTCGCCACCTCGTACCATGAAACGACCGCGATAGCAAACGTGCCATAAAGTAGTGCCAGTGGAAACGAATAGACACGACTCAATCGATATACTCACCGACGACGCACAAATATTTTATATGCATTTTTAAAATTACACGCTGTCGGTTAAAGTTGTTGAAAATGGATTGTTTATATGTTACACGGTGTTGTCTGTGTAAGCGATTGATTCCCAACGTTTCATTCTTTAAACATTCCTGCCGGTCGAAAAACTTGTCGAACGTAAATGGCCATATCTAGCAGACGTATTCTCAATTTCTCAGTTTCCATATAGGATGGCAATGGCACTGAATGTGCGGGCACGTTCAGCTCGCCCCGAGCACCGATCAGATGGGGTCAGCGCATTCAATGAGCCGGATGCCTCCAACCTGCTATTTACGTTTCACCATACCGATACTGGTTGGCACACTATAGAAACCATCTTCGTTTACTTAGAAGTGTTGCACCGATAACCCCCAATATGTAAATACAAGCTCTATATTTCTCGTTATGAGGAGATCGTGCATTCACGAATTTAGATCTTGCCGAGTCGGACGGGTTTGCGGTTCTGTTGCCGATGTTGTAGTTGATGAAACTTGTTTTATAACAGTAAGTTACAACTTAATTACTTTTCTAATATACGTTGCTTCTCTTTATATCTTCGTTAGTCTAATGCATATTCATAAAGCGGTAACAACGCTGTTTATTGTCTTTAATGTTTATCTATCAATGATTAAAGTATAATGTATAACCTATCAACTCATATGAACACGCTTACGATTATATGGAGCTCGTTTTTCGATTTGTCAACTAACACTAGAAATTTTTGTAGTTGAATTCAGTGGTCAAAAAGGGTCTCAATATATGTACTGAGAATTTTTTTGAAGCTAGAAATCAATGTATTACATTGATTTGTTGTTGAGTGATTACATTTAGTATTGTCGTAACTTCGTAACTTTTGTTTTCTGAATTCCTGTCCTATTTTTAAACGAAATTCGATTTTTCCCGTTTGACCTACATATTTTTACCTTTTTTAAATAGTAGTGATTAATGCCTTTTTTAGTTTGATACATTTATCAATTCTCTTTTGAATAACTGGTTCCAAAGTATAAGGCACGCGCAGAATAATAATAATCGCTAATAGTAGTTTAGTTTCAGTCGAGTCACATTTTATTGAACTCCAACAAGTATATAGAATCTTGATTAGTATCTTAGCGGCAATAAAAGCATAATTTCCCGTTAAAGCCAATTACGGCAGCTACTTAGCTACGTCTTGGATGCCGCCGCATTCGAGAAATGAATTGACGCTACCCATCACAACACAATAGAGAAGCCGAACGGCTTAATCTCCTTGTCTGTAAACTATTAGGCGTGTCTAAGTTCAGTCATTAGCATTGGGAAGAGATGTAGTCAGCAGCTCAGATTTACATTGAATGAAATTGTAATTTGTTGTGTCGCCCCTAAGTTTTCTAATGAAGCACGGCGGTGTTTTCCTTAAGTGTTGACATGAGGGGACAGTGGCGTTCCGCCCTTACAAGGTAGCTGTCGTCAGTCCGGCGTCAGTGTCGCTCATTGTCCAATGCCTATATTTGAAATGAAAGGCGCTTAAGAATTCAGCAATGGCTTAAATAACTCACCGGCTAACTGAATGCAGCGCTGACTCTACAGCTAATGCAGAAATATATTACTGAAAGGGCACCTTAACAAGTCACATTACTTGCGCACATTATGAACAAGAAACGATGCAAAACTTGATGTGAGTTCATTTGTACCATTATGTCATGTAAGACATAAAACATTCGAACTAATGACTACGAGCTCTAGTTCTTTAATTAATTCACCGTGAATAAGTCAGTCGATCAAACTATTTGCGAAAATAAGACACGGTTTAATGAATGGAATATGTGTACTATTTTTATAAAAATCTTTAAACATATTATTGCCTGTAGACGTATGTATAAACACCTAAATTTTCAAAAGCGTCATTACGAAAAATGCTACTTGTTTGAATAATGTTAGTGTTTCCGAGAGTCTCAGTGCATCGCATGACGGCCGCCTTATGTAGATAATTGCCTTCTTACTTACAAGCTACTTGCTGGCAGTTGAGTAATCCTTATTATTGTAATAAGGTCTTAGAAAACTCATGATAAATAAAACAAAACTTGACAGGAATTGCTGGCAACTATGTTGACTGTAGTAATTGTCTACGCGAGTTGTGAGTTGCGGCTAATCGCTGCAGCTTTTCTCGTCCTCGTCCGCGGGGTTAGTGGGTTGGTGCGGGTCTGTGCCTGCGCGATTTACATTAACGAGAGTTTCGCGATTTCTCCGTTCTCAATCGGTACATCACAGCCCACTACCGCCTACGTGACTCGCCATTTCGTAATTAATTCTAAATTGTACAAATTAAGATACGAGAAACTAACAAGCGCAACTCTCTACTAAGTATCAGTCGCAAGTGGAAAGCTTTTTCTGCGGTTTTCATTTTCACATACGTGCTGACTTGCTTACATACTATCATCAGCCCGGACATATGTAAATAATTTGCTACTAGATTGTATGATCAAAGTGTTTTTTCATGCAATTAATAAATTGAAAAACGATGCGGAGTAGACGGGCGAGCTAGCGAGCGGGCTGTTCGCTTGATGAATAACCTGAATTTAGCCGAAGGGTATAAAAAGCAAGCACTTTGTACTCTACTGCAATGGCAACACTGTCTGCGCGAGCCCTCGCTTGAACGATTTGAAAAATTGTACCACTTTCCATGATATAGCTCAGGGCAACACATTCCAGTGGGCAGGTGGAAATTGCATCGCTTCATTATTTTGTTTCATTTGTTTTTACTTGTGGTTAAAACGATTGTGAAACTATTTAAATAAATTGTAAGACAATGACGGCCATATTTCAATGAGGTTACTTTAACGTGTCCAGACGTAATACACTTACCGACTTATAGTAACGCATGAATAACGCCAAGACTGTGACTATAAATAGTCAGTAAAAAGGAACAGTGAGAAGTTATTCTGCAGTAAAAGTTCATCGCGCCTAAACAATAGCACGGACGTGCAATCCAAAGACTGTATATCAAAGTTCGTTCGAATCAGAAGCGTATAATACGTGTAATTTTAGCACATTGTACTCGTCCATGCTATTCCAACTGATTTTTTTTTAAATCAAAAATCAGTCGGTCGTGTACGGAATGGCTTTACTAATGACCGGCCGAATGCAAAACGTGCGATTTCAATTTACTGATGTATAATCCCGGAGAGTTTTCTCCGCGATTAATCATCCTAGCTCAGTGAGGGACTGCAGTCTTAAGTCCTATAATTTTGTAGCATTGTTCACGGCAGCATGGGCTCGGAGCGGCAATCGGAAGTAGGTTTTCGGTGCAGTGTATCCGCATCTTCCGCGGCTTTCTTTGCATGCTACGCACCTAGCTACTTGACCATTAACGCTTGTGTTTGCCAAATTTATTCCTGAGGTCGTATTGATTTGAAGGGCATAGCTTCTACTAATGACTATATTTGTGAATTACGCTGCGGTCACGAGTTCTATTATCGAGTGCGACACTGCAAATGTTTCTATTCCTGCTCACGCCAGTAGCTACATCGTCTTTTGTGGCGGTCCATACAATTACACTCATCGTGCCCCCGCCTTTGATTACTTTCGTGGTATTCTTAACTTTTTTTGATGTCATTTATTTTTATAACATAATAATACATCATTCACATTTGCCCCACGGTTTTACGTATGACCACATCGCCTGTAATGTGGCCATTTCGTGCAAAATGATTACTTAAAACTGTGTAATTACGATTATTATATGCCATCGTGTTTATATTGTTGTAAGCTCCGTGGATGACGTGTATCTCCTCAAATTTCAAGTTTTTGTCAAACGTTCAAGTCCCGTACTTCCTATTAATTACTGACCAATATTTTACGATGATGTTGCATTTCCGACGAGCAGTACCGCTGGGAGGCCCACACTAAACACACTTTGACACAAACTGGTAATTTAACTGTATTTTCGGAAATAGCTTTGATTTAATTTAAAAGTTCAATAGCATTTTTCCTCGCGTTTCTTAATAGTGGATGGCTATACTTAATATACTTTCTGCTATCTAATATAATCTATTGTTGTCTAATATAATCTATGTTGAGTGTGTGCGTTATTTATTATTATTATTATTATTTATTATTGATCAAATATTAGTTTACTTACCCATAAACACGATTCTTATCCATTAGAAATAATGCAGCAACTCGGTGCAAAAAAGAATAATACATGTAGGTACGCCAATTATATTCAACAGCTGAAGTGTAAAGATAAATAAACCTAATAGCCGTTACTTGTTTCTCACTAACACGTACAAATCTTCTACAAGTGGTTTTCGTTCAAATAAATTTACTTAGAGCATTTGTACTTGTGTACCATTTATCTCGCTTAAGGCTGGCCGATTCATCTGTTTGATAGCATCCATTTGTGCCATTAACTTATTTTAAACTCCTCGCCATTGGTGGAGGGCCGTAAATTTCGCCTAATACTCGCTTGTATCCTGTCACATCCATGTACGGTGAGCCCCGTGTTATACTGCCGCCTGCTTTACACCGCACGATTTTCTGATGTCATCTTGAATCGTGTAATAAAACCGATCTATAACAAACACATTTCAAATATTTCCTGTTTCTTGCACTGTCAAAAAGTAAACGATTAAATACTGATCATGACGCCAAAGAAATGTTTAAGACTAATATTTTATTTACTTCAACTTGATTGACGCCATCCGTCACAACACAACACCTGAGGGTGCACTTGTGCACAGCGAGAGCGCCAATAAACAGGTTGAAGCCACTTTTCACTATAAATGAAATAAAGTAATAAATGTTTATAATAGAAGAGACTCTCGCACGCCGCAGGGCTTCGGGCCTTCGCCGCGGCCGGCGAGCACGCTGTGCTCATCCGTTTGTTTTATTTCCCCTCGCTATCGGTAAATATGTAAATAAAGTTTAAATACCTGTAATGGAGCTGGAGAAATGCTCGTCGACAATATTTATGCATAGTTATTAAATCGCATGTCAGTCTTCAATTGAATGTCACGCCAATTTAATTGTGTGCAGCGGAAGGGCGGGCGAGGCATGCCAATCGCGGCCTGTTTGCAGAACCCGTATCCGCTGTATACCATTGCCGGGCTTCTATACTTTAAACGGCTCCGTAAAGCGTCACACGCGTGAGTCTATCGGGCATTTATTACTTGTAATGGTTTTATATGGTCTACCTCGTAAAATCACTAAGATCGCCTGTTGTTAGCTTGTAGCTGAAAAGATAGATTTATGACTACACCGTCTATATTCTGTTATAAAATAAATTAATGTGTAGTGTTACCTCGAAGGATGGATACAGTTATGGTTTATGTGTAACTCGTTTTGAGATTCAGTATAATCTATGGCTATTGCAACCTCGAAAAGATATCCTACAAATAGAGCACGTGCTATAAATATTGATAACATCGCTAGGAATTCCTCAATCTTGAGATGTTTTTCATGAGATATTTGTCGAATTCTTATTACGCAAATGACACGGTCCGTTCGGCGGGCGTCATTGCGGCTTCGGTCGTGCGGTAACGGAATCGTCAATCATCTGTAATTTGATTTCTATGCTCAATTATTGCGTTCGCGGAGGTCGAGGCGGCAGCACACTCCACTTCCCCGTACCCATATTCACTGTTCCGTTGGTGCACATCGTTTTGAGTGCAAATACGTCTGTACACAATCATTCGTGAATTAAAACATAAGTCTTAGAGCGTAATAGCTACCCCCAAAGACTCGTAGTATTTGAATGTCGCTATGAGGATTTCAAAAAGTAATAAATAACAACAATCGGCCGCGAAAGAAAGAGACTGATGTAATTCGTCAGAGACATGTGTTTAATATTGACCGCTATGCCACCATAGTCCATCATCACGAGTTTTATTGATGAGCGCCACACGATCGTTTCACATCGTGCCGCAAGTTACTTGAAAAGAACTTAAAATTTAGTTCAGATTAAAGTCGGTGACTTCACAAAACACATTTCACAACGTTATTATTATAACATTGTTACAAAAATCGAAATGAAATTACTTGTTCAGGGAACTAATTTATTTCAAACTTTTTTATATGTTATGATCGGACATAAACTTTATAGTGAAGAAACGCGTGTTTCTGTCGTTTTTGTATTTGGATAAAATTACGATAGTAACTTGTTAGCTCAATGCTTAGTGACGTAGTTCGACATTACCTTTCTTGACGAACAAATGTAAAATTGAAAGCCAGTGACATATTTTTATGCGTCTTTACTAAATTATTGATTTTCGTAGTTTGTGCCACTTTTTGAAATGGCAAATAGGAAAAAGCGATGATCGTCGGGCATAGTGGAATGGCGTGTCGAATGGTGTGCAGGATAGGAGCTACATGATAATAACAAGTGGCGCATGGTAAGAGTGACGCACGCGCGCTGGTCACGACCGCTAGCCTCGGGTGACGGTGCTGCCACACTTGGTGGCGACCTTTTAGACAAAGATCTTTATGCTTGCTCGTCAAACTGGGTAATAACACTCGTTTATTCCCCATCCATCATACAATGCGTGACAGACGCCGACGGGTGCACTGCTTATACTGCAACGCGAACACGTGTGCTACTCAACTACATGGAGGACGGTGCTTACCGACGCTCTCAATGGCCTTGTTAAGTGACAATCATTCTTATCGCACTTTCTCCAAAGGAAATCGAAACAGATATCTAGGGAGATAGCGAGAAGATGAAAGTTTATAAGCTGTCATTTTACTGGAACTGCGCTCTGCTTCCTTCGCCGTCGGCGTTGTATACTTTTGAGCTACTGACTACACACTTTACTTGCTAGCAATGCTCTGGGTTAAGGCTCCAGTACTTAATTACTGGAACTTCACCGTGCATTCGTCTTTCAGATCATAGTTTCTCACTTGCGCGTATCTGAAGGTTACACTATAGTAATACCGACGGCTGAGATTGTTTATAGACATTTGTGCCTTATATTACCCAGTCATATCTCACCCATTAGGGGTGACGAAGATAATAGTGCGAGCGGTTGCTCGTGCAGCGGACAGTTAGTCCAGCAAAGTGGTGCAGTGTAACGGTTGGCGCCGCGGCGTGTTGCGCACGAGTTACTCCAGCCCGCTGCGCCCCATCACTTCCACCTCACTTAACTAATTCGTCAACACGCAGAAAATTCCAATTCGTCGTTTATCAACTTTTTTTATTATCGAGGCGTCAACAATAGAACCAAGCACTGTGTCTGCAACTTTTCTACTATTTTATAAAATACGGTTATCTCTCCGGCGCGACCTAAATTTTTCAATGATTCACCAAAACGAAGAAACTGCTAGCACCTCAGTAATTGAAGCTTGGTGATTTCCGGAATTGAAATGATATTTCGTATTGATTTACTATACTGTAGATTATATAATGTAATTGCGTAAATGTTTTTAGGTACATAAAATTAAACAAAGTATTGTAATAAACAGTGCATATAAACAGTATACGGCTATACTGTTTGTTAAGCCTACGATATTGAACCGCATTTGTACTAATGCACTAACGGCAGAGTGATCGAATCTGCCTATCTGGAAACGGGAGCTTGACGGCTCGTATTCATAAATAGGCTCTTGTATCGTAGCGGTGATACATACAGCGATACTATATGAAATATGGATAAATGAACGCAACAAATTTATGAACCATGATAAAACACAAGTACAGACATAAGATGAAAGGTCTACTATCGGATGATGATTAAGAAGTACATTCGTAACAATAGACAGCGAATAGAGGAAGAATCGTAAATGTGAGAAAAGCCAAGCGCACTGTTGTCTCCTCGCCTTGCATGTTAGATTGTCGACCGCAAGGAATCCACAGCTCGCCATAATGACAGCTCACTTGTACGTGATAGATTCGATTTACAGGTTTGCTTCAATCTTCCGCAGCCGCGACTCTACTACCAATGGTAAATTGCCTTGTGGCTTTAAAGATGCTGTAGGAATCGAATCCGTGATATTGGTAACGCACTGGGAAATGGCACAAATTGTTAGAACAAATCTATTATATAATAATTCTATGGAGGGCGCGGTGTAATGCTGGTTAACACCTCGTCGATGCGCGTTAACAAGATCGAATCGCGTTCGACGCGTGCCTAACAATTGCACAATGGACTTCTCCAACAACTCGCGCGACTATTGTGTTCGCTCACCTCAAACAATTTGTCAACGCTAATTGTTTATCTCTTTACTCTGTTCGCTTACTTCACTATTTGTCTTCTTCCAGTTGCTTAGTTTCAACTCAAATACAAAGCCAAAACATTGTTTCGAATTCAATATTATTTGATCAGTCTAAGTTCAATGGTTAGTCAAACGTTGTGTAACTTTGTACACATTTCGTGTTTGGTTGAAGTGCATTTATCATGTGTATTCCACTGTCATATTCAATCTTATCGGTACGCGGGTAACCGTTAGGTTGCGATTGGAATTAGGAAATCATCAAACGTCCGAACGTTTCTAAGGGTATTTATGTAGATGCAATCTATTGGTTCCCTACGCTCGGCGCATTGCAATGACGAAATTACGTAAGTCATGTCGGTTGTTACTAATTGGTAGTAGTAGCCACCTGTATACGGTGCGCAAGAGACCGGTATAAATCTAACGGATCGCTGATAAACTCGTTATAGAACAAATTCATAGCCGCGGTAATAATACTTAAAGACACGTAATCAACGAAACGGCCCATGAGCTTCACGCACCGCACCATTACTGTAATCAAAATTATTGACCCATCCTGTTACTGCGTTGATTACGGACTTTTTATTCTACTCCTGTGATTTTCGAAGCATTTTATCAGTACCTATTTCTAAAAATAGTCTTATTGGCATCGCAAGTCATTTTATCGTTAGTATTTCCTAAAGATCCAATCTCTTTCATTAAAAGGTATTTGTTTTGTTAGATGAACGCGGCACGCGACTAACTCGCGTATAAATATACTTGTATTAGTGTACCTTAGGTAATTTATTACTCACAATGCGTATTAAAATCTGTTAAGGAGCAGTAAAATAACAAATGCATGCCTTTTTGTGTACCTACTCGAGCTGCATGAGCATGAGGCTCGTGGCCACAGTGGCATGTTTATTGCTCTGCCTGCGCACTTTATGCTTCCCCCACACTATATATCGATCCAGTCTCTCGCCATTCTTTCCTTTTATTAAATTTGAACTTTATATCCCTTCGATACTGCTTTGCATAGTGAATTTATAAGCAGCACCACGTTACTTATTTGCTCACACCTGCTCCTGTGAACTACCTTGTATGCAAGATGTGAAACTGATAAAAATAACTTGGCGCGGTTTAAATGTCCAGGTACTCGTAAAAACGAAACAATGTACAAAAGGCGTACGGTGTATTTTTGCTAATACGGTAGATCACGCGATAAACACAGGAGCATAAATTGCATAGCAAGGGCGTTGTAGTATTAAATTATATATGTTTTGAGCGTTTGTTAAGTGCAATGCAGCAGAGCTTTTGTATTGTATTAGAGAAAAGTTTGGCACGTTTCGTAGGCGGGCCAGTGCGGCGTTTGTTCCAAGGCGCGTTTCAGAAAGGGCGGGCGGTTTGCGGCCGCCGGCGAACACGACGCCGCCGCCTCCGCCTCCCTCGCACGCGGCCATTGTTGTTCCTTGTTCCCTGTTCCCTGTTCCTTGTTCCTTGCGCTTGCGGCCCTATCGCACCCGCACACGATATCCTATGCACCACCAATTAAAACTTACTTTACGATTCCGCTCTAACTCTCTTCTAATGGAAGAATTTTATACACACATAAATCCAATTCGTATACGGCTCGAGATCGTGCTCCATGTTGTTACTTATGGGCTACATTGTTCGGACTCGGATAGTAATATTCATTCGATTCTGTTTTGCCTATTCGTTGAGGGAATCACGATACGATACCACACATTGTTTTCTACGTGCTTCTAAATTTGGCGAACGGTAATAGGCGGTATGTAGCCGAGCTTCGATTACAAGAGTGATAAATGCAGACGTATGTCTCGAGACGAGAGCTATAAACAACAATCACAATGCGATTGTCTCTCCGGTGGTGCCCGTTAGAGTCGGGCGCCGTCAACGGTCACTAGTTTTGCACGCACCATGCAAATGTATACGAGGTTGGTGAGCCATCTACGTCACATTAAGCTAATATGTAATTGATTGGCTTCCCGATGCACGGGAGCAGCGACACTCCTGTCCCACTGATGGTGTGTGCAAAAACTCTAATGCCATAACGGTGTGGGGAGTCTTCCGGCATTCACGTTCTGTAGCGGTACGTTATCAACTTTACTTTTGATAAATTGGACAGTCGCTTTCAATTGAGGCGATAGCACTCATGCATTTCGCCCTAGATACGTCACACTCTGCACTGCTTTAAGCTACATACTTCTCAATAACATGCTCTTAATCAATCGCATACTTGCCCCCCATTAGCGTCAAAATATATCCAAATATGTACCTACTCTGTCGAATATACTGAATAGTCGAAGTAGGCCATATTCAAAGCGCTCACCTGCATATTGAACCGTTAACGCATCTCTTGTCTATCGATGTGAAACATGGTTAACTAAAAGCCTATCAATTATATGCATATCTGTATATGTTACGGTCTGTCAATCATTATGCTCGGATGTTTAATTACAATGTAATCGTGGTCACGCCTCCACCTGTAAAGTCGGGTGTTTGTGCCACCCAGAAACAATTACATGTCCAAATCGCAGGAAACTTTTTGTTTTCGAACCGAATGATTAATGTTGGTAATAAATAGTAATCAGCCTGGAGTGCGGCCAGACATATCCGTTCATCTGATTAGACAAGCGTTAACGGTACGTCGGTGCGATAGTAGTCTTTTACTTAGTTTTGCTTGCGTCCATTATTTTTGTTGGTCTGGTTATTTAAACGGCGGAAGAGGTTCCGTTGTTCGTTGGGAGGTTTCCATTGAGGACGTCCATTGTTACCTAGTTGCACCAATCTTAATCTGACATTATCTTAAATACCTGTTTGCATAAATGCTTATTTTAATTGAATTTTTTATGTCTCACTCGAATTTATGGTAATGGTTTTTCAATTATGTAATAGTTGATTTGTGATTAAATATTAAAAACAAGAAAGGCAGGTAGTGAGTGTGTTACTAGAACAGTAAGTGGGACACACACTGGAGGACTTGCACCACCGGTTGACACCATACCGTACAAGTAGCGGGAATCTGGGTTACGTGTACTCATACATAAATTAATTCAATGAATCAAGCTTCTTGGTGGTAAACTACACTAGAATACCTATTATCGACGTACCTAGTTTATCATATATTTAAATTAATAGTAATCTATAATATAATTGTTATTACAAAGATCGAACACATGGAATAATTCCTTCGACCTGACAGGACTTGAACCTGCGACCACGATGTACCGTAGCGTCGCTCTGCCAACTGAGCTAAAGGTCGAGTCAGCAGGTCGACGAAATTCTTCTGTTCTTATAAATTTTTGTAATAGGTTTTTGACTTTCAACACTGTAATTAGTAATCTATTTAAGTAGTAATTACTATTTACTCAATTGATACAATAAGGGTTTGAAGCATTAAAAAGGCGCTCTACATAGGAGACTCCAAGCAAATGAAATATTTCAGAAAAATTCAATTTATTAATGTCATTGTATTAATTACATTTCTGACATCTTGGTGGAAGATCTTTATTTTCGACTACGAAGTAAATAATAATAATAATTTATTTAGCAAGGCTTAATTACAGAATAGATAACTAAAATTAAAGAAGGTGCAAAATATTAGGCTGTACAATTAATTCTAAGGTAAATGACCACTGACTTCCCATACTAGAAAAAAATCTGTGTTATGGGTGAAATAGTTTTCCTTGTAGATAATAATCCAAATTGCGATAAAATTCTATACGGTACGATTCAAGTTATGAAAGGTTCGAGGGCCCGAGAGGCTTCAAACTACAATTCCTGTAAAGTGGTGATAGCTTTTTCGGCAGTGTCCGTTCTGACGTTATCATTTCGAAGTAGTGGTGAAGATCGGTTGACCAGCCGTACTTGTTTCTCTGCGACACTTGCCATTATCATCCGTATTTCTTCACAGTGGCGATGAGATGTGCTATATGATCTAAGGAAACTATGGTGGATTCTCCTCGGCGAGGTCATCAAACTATTACAATTTTCTGTTAGTAAGCTTATTTTTTGGATACTTTGGGCTTGTCCCCAGAGTTCATTGTGTTAACAGTTTTTTAGATTAATTTATTCATCCATTCTTCATAATGTATCAACACGCATTGTCCGCTGAAGCTCAAACAATTCGTGTGATACCAATTTTTCTACTATTTTTATTTTAGCGATTAAGCGCAAGCGGATCAGTAGTGTGAGTATAGTTTCATCAAACCGTACATATAATTAGGAAATTAAACTATTTTTGATTTGGATCTGAATCGCTTATATTATTTGTTTTTTTTTTTTAAACAAACCAACGTTCCGGGCCATTTACAGCACCCATGGACACGGCTCAGATTTAGATCCTCAAAATAGTTTCATTTCGTAATACGTAACAATAGCGAAAACCGGACTCTATACATACCTATAACTCTTTCGCATATTTCAATGGATCGACTTTCACTATTAATTATTTGAAGTTCTAGTCGTCCTCGCGGCTCATTTGCCTAGTTAAAATCATTATCCAAAAACGCACTGTTAGACGTCTTTAAAGTATCGATATCGCATGCGCTACATGCCTACGTGACACGCCGGAAATATACTAATTTTATGTATGATTGATTTTAAACCAAATGCAAAATTTAAAAAAATAAAAATTTACAAATATGTAATAAAATATACACTGAAGACTTTATTTAATTTCAAAATGAACAAAATTTTGGAACCGCAATTTCATAATTTAAGCTTTTATATTTCATTACTTCTTGTCTATACTGTCCTAGTCGCCTGTGGCTTAAATTGAAATATAAATTTCATATACCGTACAACAAAGTAGTATTTCAATAGCCAGTTTGACTTTAAAGGCTTATCTGAAAAACAAATCCATTTGTCGCGTATGATTGTTATTGTGCAAAGATTGAACACGGGCCTATTCGTATAAATCTTATATTTATTGCGTTTGTAAATTCCAATCTGTATTATTTAGTATTCCAAATGTTGCATATACACTTCAGGTTCCTTAGACGAAGTTATTTCAAACAATATAACTACTCTACCCAGTTACGTTTTTATGCAGCTATAAGAGCGGCATAAAAATGATAAATGTTTGCAATTTGTAAGATAGGGATTTGTTAGTACATTATTGTGTTTTGTGTTACTTACAAAACTTTCAACATTAAAACAATAATGTAAAATTATTCCAGAAAAATTTAAAAAAAATGTAAAATACGCGAATATTGAATAATATTATATACTATAGTATATGCCTCTATTAATATCACGTCATCAGAGGCCTAGTAGCTACCGTTATCGGCGATTGATCGGACGTTTACGAGGCTCGTTTAAGCACATTATTGCGCTATTTTATCGTGATACACTAGTACCTCAGACAGACTTAACAGATTCTCTATAGACGTGATTTAATTCAAATGTCGTCAACTGAATACTTTAATATTGCCTTATCGATGTTAGTATACGCTTTTTACTATCATATATACGTTTACTCATTTTCATGAAACAAATATCCAGTTACCGGTGCGAGCAGATTTTTTTTTATACAAAATGACCGGACGAACAAGTCGTGTCGGTTGTAAGCAACACGGCTATCCATAATTGTTGCAGTGCCGCTCAGAGCTTTAAATCGCAAAGATCTGAGGGGCTCTACCACTGTGCCAGTCACCTTGAGACATAAGTTGACAAGTCCCATGTGCGTGTAATTTCACCAGAACCCTAACCCTATAAAACCGGATGCTCACATTACTGCTTGACGGCAGAAATAGATAAGGTGGCAGTACTTCCTTGGATGAACTCTTTCACAAGGAGCTCTACTGCTACTAATGTTTCTCAGTTCAGATAGAAGGTTTGTAAACAGTTTATTACAATTATCAATATCATGTATTGAAACCAGTTCGATTTGCATATTACATTTGAACTTGTAAATAAAATGAGTCCATAAGTTTTTATTATGTATTATAATACTCGGGCATATGCTAGAAAAATCGTGTCTGCGGCTAGTCGTCAAGTGCGAGAGGAGTTTTTATGACACGTAGGTATTGCGATGGTTTACCGGAACAAACTAGCATGTAATTTAAGTGGAGCGATGTATTGCGGCCGCGCGAAGAGACGCGAAACGATGTTGGCCCGCGAATCCCGTTGGGGCGGACGCCATTACCGCCCACCGCACCGCGCATGCGTAGAAAAACCGACCCCAGTATGAAGATGTCGAGCGGCGATAACACTGGCTGGATGGACACTTGACAACACCGCTTCCACTCCGTCCTAGACCTCAACGTGTTTATCTTCCTTCGAATCGGGAGCTTACCGCGAATATCCAATTATGTTCTCACAGATCCCAGCTACGATCATATTTATAGTCCCAGTGTTTGCATGCAAGGTGGCGACCGCGGCGCCGACGTAAGTTTTAACAGCTCCATAAAACTAGCCGGCGACGTGAACCTGTAAGTCACTGGTTTCATAAACCACAGGAATTGTACGCTATGCACATTTTTATGTTAGTTTAATGTACCGTTACAGACTAGTTTCATAAACTTAAGAATTCAGTGCGAAAATTAAAGGAATATTATAAACGACAGCTGTCGAAACACTTGGGTTTTCTCGCACCCGTACAGCAATTTACGTAAACCGCATGCCCACGTGTGGTCACCGCTAATCGTTCGTTATAATTGAGACGCACGCCATGCACTAGATTTCTTTGCTCCCTGCCGAGAGAGCGTTACTAGTTTCATAAAGCATTACTTTAAATATGATAAATGCTACATCGATCTAAATAACTCTCCTATCATCATTAATCTTATTAGTATAGTCCGAACCGAAGCGATCTATAATCCACTTCCTATTTTCGTCTCAACCTTACAAGGAATGTGCATCCTATGCTAATAGAACAACAATGCAGTAAATCCATCCTCGAGATTCTTTATCGAAATTGATACTAGCACAAGGATTGATTTTGCTACGTCATAGTTATGTCGATGCTGGATTGAACAGGACCGGTCCATAACTGCTTCGACATTCTTGACCGATGTCCCTATGATCGCCGGCTACGAACAATCTTATTACGTGAACCTGACTGGAGTGATCAGTAAATCTTTTCTAGTCGCCATTGTCTACTATTTCAATTAGTCTTGAAAGTTAGTAATTGTTAGCTTAATTACAAGACGCGCTAAAGCAACGGGTGGTCCGACCATCGTCATTGCAAGTTGTGCCTAATCGCTCTCGCATTAGTGTGTCGTTTGAGCTTTTCTCCAGTCTTTTTTACTTATCGACGACCCATGGAGAAACTCGCCATAAATGTTAAGACGTATCTCCTTAAGACCTTTGACTGTATGTCAATTACTCGCAACAATGCAATGGAGAGTTAGTAATGTTAAGGCATTAATTTATTATTATACCTTTTATAGGGATGCTTTATTCTGAACTTACGAGTAAATATACAGATTCAACAGAGATATGGCAAATTGACGCATTAGTCGAGTTATGTTAGGCAAAGAACGAGGCAGGAGCCATAAGCGCTCGATCGGGCTCGCTATCACACACTGTAATGAGAGGGTTAAAGGTAAACGCTATCGGACGACTTATCTATGCGGGTCGACTGCTATCCATTGTCAATTAAAGGCCCCTGGCGAAGATCGCAACCGCCTTTTGCTTGTTCTATAGTCGTACAACGATTGCTTCCCGATGCATACCCTGCGCCTCGGGGTGGATATTGCTCGGACATTTCCTGTATTGCTGCTTGTATGCTCGCTTTGAACTAATCTTTATTCTGAATGTTCTCGAAATTAACATAAAATCTATTTAGATTTGAATCGCTCCTTGATTAGTACAATACAATCAGAAAAACAAGCCACGAAGAGTGATACGTACGTTGTAAGCTCTCAGTACAAAATAACTGATGGAAACGATAAAGACCAAACTTTGCAGCTGACCAAATTTTGTATTTCTACCGTTTCCACTGAACTAATGTAACTGTTATAGAGGCTACAAATGAATTAGCTCCCGAGCGCTACACCGTTTAACGTCGATACGAAAACTATTCGATGTCCATAAATCAGTCTCCTGACAAGCGGTTGTTCAGGTAATCAAATTAGCGACTTAATGAATTATCTACACCATCGGTCTATTAATCAATGTTAACAAGAGACGAATAATTAATTTTACAAGTTGATCACAAATTGTAGCGGTTTTCCGAGTCGCTACGAAAATTAATCACGCTATTGTTTAGAGCAATCTCTAGATGCCATGTCGGATAGGTCAACAAATTTTGCTATAATAATCTTGTCGCACATTCTTGCATGTTGCTTATAAAGCTTCAACAGTTTCACTATAGATCAACACAACCACACGTTCAACGACGACAATGTATGTGTGAATTAATGAAAATGAGAACTGGAGTTTTATGACGTGATTAAAAAGCCGTTAAATTAATCCTGGTACATTTATAGCGCACGGTCTCATTTTAATTTTAACATGACACGATATATCTTTTACTTCTTTATCACTAAGATTGGCACCTGCTTGATAAAATGTAATTGAATAGGAACCTTGGAGTACTTATAATTTTTCACATTCTGTATCAGTGACAGATTATAAAAGTACCATTCATCTTTTTATCGCAACAGAGTGTTCGTAATAACAGGAACGGACACTTGTCTGGTACGCTTCGTACGTTGATTGAGGTTGGAATAAAATAATATACAAAAATGATTGATATGTGCTTGTTGTATTACGAGGCGACCTGTCATGCTGGCCGCATGTACCATTCGGCTGGGGAACGGTAAAAAGTAACAGGATTACGTTATGCACAAACCGGTTTGAAGAATTCGGAAATCAGGAACGCATCAAAAATTCTTTTTTTAGTACTCAAGTGCATTTCAAGTGAACTGACGTAATGCACTTCATTATTTGTTTGACAATCGGCACATTTCTACCGACCCAAATCGTGAGAGGTGTAAAGTTTATATAAATCTGCCATTTCTGTAGAAATTGTATGTAGTTTTATAGCCAATAAAATGTAGATTGAAGTTAATCATATCGTCGTTTGATCAATGACCGTGTTAATGATGGCCGTAATTAGTATAGGAGAGAATTACACTAGTCTCTAACGCTTCATGGTACTATGCTTCAATTTTAAGTAATCTTCATTAGTCTGAGACGTCTTAAACAACGGTAAATGTACGACCTATTTCATAATACTATGCTTCAATTTTGGTAATGGCCATTGCATTAATAATACACGCTCACTTACCCGACTATTTGCGACTTGCTACCCACGCATTACAGCAAAAAAAACTACCTAACTGTATACATCTTTCATCTTTTTCACTTGGTTGATTTTGGTGCTCTTATTTTTTTTATACATTACATATTACATAATTTATCATTATTACAATTCTATTGCTCAGTTTACGGTACACTATGCTCATATATGCTATTCAGAAACCTATTACAATTTAATTCTCGTCTATTGTACCTCTACATAAATTACGTTAGGGTCTTCATTTCTAATACGGTAACTTGATGTGTGTGTATAGCATCTAGACTAATTTTATAATGGATGCAATAATGGATCCTTGAACAATCTACGCGAGAAGCGAGCGTGTTATTTTCCTTACATTTGCTCTAAGTGCTTCCTCGATGGTTAATAAGACATAATGATGTGTTATTTCTGAAGATTCACGAATTCTGATCGCAGGGAGTAAGGTTCATGGTGTGACTGACCTGTGAGATTCACAACCGCTACCCAGTAACCGCCGTCGTCCTGTGAACAAAACAATAAACCATTGTTAATTACGCAATTTACACATGAGCGTATCTCAATTATGACATGCTGAATTATAGACAGGGGACTTTGTAATCACATACTCATTTATAAGTGCAACGCCATGCATGCTCGCTTTCGTGATTCCCTCATTCAGCAACATACTCACTTCCCCGTATCGTCTTGCAATTATCAGCGTATAGCGTTTGAGAATTTCCCGGATTCTCTATTTTTTGTCTATTTGCTCATCTAAACTCTTTTTACAGAAACTTTTTCGTAGACAGCATAATATAAGCCTGCGAAAGAAATAGCTGTAATTACCTCCAGATTAGGCACAATAACACTGTACCAAAGGGTAATGCTCCTGTCCAAATAGAAGGTTCACGGTTTCTGCCTTCAAATTACAGGTGTTGTTTGCGTGTCTTCTTAGCGTCAATTTGTAGCATACAAATCCTGTCAATTGTGTGGACCATACGGTACGAATTCGCCGACACCAAAGAACACGAAGGAAGATTGTTCGAACATAGAAGTCGTGAAAACGATGCATCTTGACGGAGGCCTAAAACGATTTGTATTTGAACTAGACCTTGGTACGCCAATACTGCATTTACGGAGCCTTAATGATCGTTATTGTAGATAACTGACTATTGTGTAACACGTTGTGTAATAAATATTTGCTAGAGCGTATGAATTGCTTCTGAGATATGTGTATTGTTTGTATCTATAAACTCTTTTAACTATGTAGAGTCAATGTACTTTCCAGCTTCGCGTAGTTTTAAATCAATTTAGTGTCCTGATAGGAATTAATGAATACATTGTCTTTCGCCTGCATACTTCCTGGGTATAAGTACTTTACAGTTTAACATAAGAATGCGTGCAGTGGCTTAGCAACAGCAATTCCGTGAACTCATTTTTACCATTTAAAAAGTCCAATCTTTTGTATTCAGAGGATTGTTGCTTGAAGATTGTATTATTTACATATTACTGTCACTTGGCTGACGCTACGACACTTGAATTAAAATGATGGAAAGTTACTCAAGTTTACGAAATTCTTTCTCTTTTGTTCCAGGTACGTACAGTTGGAGCTTATCAGTTACTTGACCATTAAAGGTAAGCATTTCGTAGAAGTATCTACTGGCACAATGGTATTCAAGTATACCGAGCAATTTTGTACTAGCAAGAGCAATCTCCGAGAGTTCCTTGTTCACAAACTTTTTCAATCTCCTACATAACTAGGGGGTTCTTAACCTCGGTATTTGTGGCAACTTCATCCCTTAAAAGGGCACAACCGGTCAAGCTGGAAACACAGACTACGATCTATACGTGTTTCGTTCTTGTTCTTCTATCAATCAAGTTAGTTTTTAATCTATCAATTGAAAAACATTAACTAGAGCTTAATACAAGATTGCAAAAAACATATGTTACCAAAAGAAGATCTTGTCAATAAGAGCAACTAACAAAAACTTTTCAACAGACAAATATTTACTCAACGGTTTTTTTTCCGTTTCCGCTTCAGCTTGTAATTATTATAGTACAGTAACCTCTAAAAAGCTATTTGTACACATCAATTGGCCATCACTATAAAACAAATGCCACTTATCTTGTGCCAACTTAATTTTCCCAATCTGTTCCATTAATCAAATCATAGCAAAGTTACGTCATTGGTCAATTTCTATCCCACGATGTGTTGGAAGGTATCGAGAAAAAAAAAACTCGTCAGTGGCCCGACTGATCTGTGATCGTTGAACCAGAACGGGAGCTCCCATATCTTGTATGGATAAGTAAACACTGACAAGCTTCACTGGCTTCAGTTTATTTCACAGTCAAATGTTGCTGACAACTCGTACCGTGGATCTAATGCGTTGGTATTAGATTATAATACTGATATTATAGATGTGAATCAGAGCATTCAACTTGGGAAAAAATATGATGCAAGAAATTACATGTAATGATACGTGATACACGCCTACAAAGTATAAGTTTTTGTCAAAACTATCATCGTTTTTCTTAGCACTTAGAGTATATAATGCAATATTGAGATCTAGATTAGATACGCTACTTGTTACGTCTAGAACTACATACATGGTGCTTATTGTAAACTGCTATAAATTATTCATAATATGAACTCTTTACAGAATATTTATCCTTCCATTATGAACGCTTTATCTATTTGCATGCGCGAGTATTATAAAAGTAATATTCTTTTATAATAAATTAGCTTAAACTACGCTTAAATATACTTAATATTTCTTGCCAAGCTACTATTAGAATATGATTGGAATGCCTAATCAAATAAATTGCTCTATCAGCCTTCGTCTGAAGCGCCTTTATGGCAAGTGTTTATAATATTTTCTTTTTCATCTCTTTTCTAGTATGATACGTATCTACAGTTTTTGCCCTCTAGCTATTTTGCTACACGTGTCCAGATGAATGTTATTTAAAGAGCTCTCCTTATCGCCATCAATGTTAACTTTATTTAAAACATGGTGCTTCAGACAGTGCGAAATTGGCCGAATACATTTTATCTATACACCTCATTCAATTAGTTATAGATTTGACTGCACCTATTCAATCAAAACAGCGTGGCTAAACGTTTTTATTGGCGTGACGTCGTTCTTTATCTAGATCAACAAGTACTTTACCGTGAAACTCTAAAGTAACGGACTTTAAAGATTCACGGTATAGTACGCGAATCTCGGATTGTCGATCGGGGAACGTTTTGTCTCGATTCCTTTTGACGCGTAAATTGCGGTATTTGTGCTTTAGAGGCGCGGCGGTAGTGCACCGACGTCGACGCTGCGTCAGCAACCGGCCGATACCTTGCGATCCCGCCACCACCCATCCGTCAAAGTCATGGATGAGCAGTGTTCTCACGTGACCAGCATGAGGAGTCATTTTATCCCCATTATTTAAAGAAGTCATAGGAACTCGCCTCTTACTCGTCCCGCTTATAGTTTAAACTACTCGTAGTATTATCTTACCTTGTAAATTTCCTCAGATAACGACAACGGTTTAACTCGAACATGGTTCCGCGCAAGTGAATTCGTGCCTTCATCTCTAAAGACACCATTTATCTATTTTATTGAATCTAAACAGTCATTGTATTTTGTAGAGAGTTATTTGATATTTCTTGCAAACCTTTAGATCCTTCTATGCCGACAAGTTAGGATGTTAACATAATATCGATTTATTAGTAAATAGAGCACTTTGTGTCACATCTTTTTTTTCTATTAGCCATGTTGTTTAATGTATTTATTTACGTACATCCATTACAACTACCTATCCAATATCTCTCTCGTTATGCCATAATGTTGGTAATATAGCAATAAGTTGATAAACTGTCAGCGATGTAGCGATACTACCCTTTATAGGCGCGATTAAAGTCGTACGGGTGTAAATCTAGTTCGCCTTATTTCAAATATAAATTTCTGCAATAAGCTTATATCTGTCAATCCATAGAGTGAAGAGTTCTGATATCAACAACTTACAATACGCTACTGGTGCACCCACGTACTGCATCTATGTCACATCGTTGTGATATATCCCTCCCATCGGATGCAAAGTACATAGCTTATGGATAAACAAAACAACATTGTCTGTCCCCTGTCTATACATCACCCACCAAAGAAACATTTTGCTGAAGCACGTTTCGAACAATAGAGAAATAAACTATGTTCCATTTTCCACCTCCGCGAAACTCTACCCGGAATATTCTTCACTTCACAGAAAAACGATTTGCTTATCGCCTTTCACATTGTTTATTTTATTCTATAATATTAAATTTGTCTCATGACATTGAAAGAGCGACCAGTAAGCTAATTTATAAGAGGTCTAAGAAAGAACTTTTTAATTTATTTCTTTGCTTTTATCCACAAACCCTATGAAAATGTTTACCCTTATTTTACAAAAATTAAATTGAAAGTTCGTGTGAGTTTTCTTCCGAACAATTTGCAATATTTTTCTGTTTACATTTTGTTATAAAATTATTAAATTTCATATTCGGTCGTCAACCTAAAGTATGTATCAACGCGAACTCTACTCTTTTGAACCGAATCTACGTTACGCCACGCGCCTTCTACCTCCGTTCCACGGGACTGCATTGCTATTGATAGATTTCACAGTGATGGAAAACGTGATTTTGCCTCAAGCCACTCCGATTGATTCTTAAATTCGTGGAACGGTTTTGGTTCGATGTCATTTAAAAATATTTTGCAGTAACTTAAATTTGGCTGTATTCAAAGTTTGCAATATTATTTTATTGCAAATTTATGTTGACATTGTTGTAGTACCTGAAATGTCTCTTAATTGTTTTATATAGAAGTTCTAAGCCAATTTATTAATTATCCACGACTAATATTTAAAAACAAACAATTTAATTGTACGTGTAATAACAGTCAGGATTTAGGTAAATTGAATTAGACGTGGATCATATATTGACGTGACTAACGGGTTTTAGTTAAAATTATCTATACTTTCTTTTTCTCACTATTGACCTTGCAGTTTTCCCATTGTTATTCATATTGTAAGACAGGGCAGGCTCTGACGGAAGTAAAATGAATAGGCCCAGTACATGCTCTCTCATTGTTAGGGAAAGACAGTAATTGTTGTCGTTAAGGCTAGGTAGCGAGCGGCCAGCGATGTGAACAAGGTTATGGGGTTCTAATTGACAGATCACTGCGACGGCGCGGACACCGTAACCGACTTCATCCAGACTAACTGTACCTCTACAGTACAACACGCACCGCCGGCCATCAGCAAATGGCCAGTACCCACCTCAACGGGAAATGCCGGACGTTAGCGTCCTCGACCGCTGCGCTGGCTTCTCATCGAAACACTCGTTTAATTTCCTGCAGAAATCAGAAATAAACCACAACACAAAAACTGTAGACCGACTACAAAGCCGGCGATGCTAATACATGAAAGTAAATCTTATACGTCGTCGTCCGTCTGGGCTTTTCCGTCATGCATTCTGCTGCCAAACTCCTTTCCATGCTAACTATTCAAGTTATTTGCCGTGTCTGTTGCTAAGTGAAACCGTCAGACGAATCTTTTATTTTCCCTAATGCGAGCCGTTTCGGCTCTTATTTGGGGTCCTACTGTGACAGCCATTATAATTCCAAGTGAATGTAGAAGTGTACAAAGACGGCTTTGTGCTTGCTATAAATATTTATGAGTAAGTGCCTATTTTCAACACTCGTGGGCTGGTGGATACGCACGGTACAGCCATCCTAATTGGACGGTTGTAGGCGCGAATATGTTTCGCCTATGGGACGGGAATCCCTTATTTCTGTTTAATGTGTCTGACACCAATGTATAATTGCAACTATGATTTCCTTGGTATTGCTCCTACGCTTATTATTTTCTTCCCCAAATTTATAGTTTCTATTAAGATTCCTCCAATAACGATGTTGTAACACAAAATTAGTTATTTTCCAATACTAGTTATATAATGATAAATACAAAGTAGATAGTGATCCTACTTTCTCTAACTAGTTTCTTGAGGCCACTTCAAGAAAGTAAAACCCCGCTATGTAAGCGCTCACCCGTGTTCTGATGACACACAAATTGCTGTAATCAATTATACTAGGATACTGATTTCTGCTTTCTTTCTTATTTTAAATTGCTTACATCAAGGACAGTGTGTCCTATTTGCAACAAAGATTTTAATTTGGTAATACTATTTCACTTTCTTCCAAATTAACCTGACTTTTTTGTATCTATGCACTTGTATAAGTGAGCGTTTCTCAACTCAGTGCAGACAAAGCTCATAGGCGTCTCCCGTGGTTCGACCTCAATCGCGCCCGCCGTGTATATGTGGAACGCGGGAATGGTAGTGGCCACTGTTGCATTGCCCTGTCCTGCCCTGACCTGCATGCACTCTACATGTTTTCACTTCATATCGTTGTGCTTGCTGTTATATATCTTGTTTACTTTCAAATTTATCTAACATTTATAACACTTTAAAATCCTAACTTTTTATATAGGTACATTTTGTTATACACAAATGTTTTCTCTGAATATTCCGTTATTTTGTTTTAGTTACCTGTCAGTAAATTGTTACACAATGTATCATTGACTTACAATTATATGGACGTCGGGTCCGCGCTAAAAAGTGTCCGCACTTGTAAGGCGCTAAAATCGTATACAGAGCGCGACACTCCGCTTTAGACTTCATTTGTTCTACGGACAGCGCGATACTGCGATGACATAACAATTTTAATTTCGAATAGGTTGACTTGGGACATTTTTTTCGTGGTTTTTGTATTAGAACCGTCGTCCATTTATTTGTAAGTCAATGCAATGTATTCATCTATTTTACTGTCTCTGTCTCTTCTTTTAGTTATCTATTGCAGCCAACTGTATTTCGATTTAAAAATAAACACAGTGTTTCTCCATAACATGTTTGCAGCTTGTTCATTGACTAGGAATAAGGGCGACACACTTTCAGGAGGTCCCGCTCTCCACGGCGACGACGTCACGTTTCCCATGTTTAGAATTGTTTATTGAAGTCATGATGTGACCTTAACATTGTATTTTACGATTGTCTCATCACCGGCCCGCGCACTGACATTTCAATAGGGAAGGTGAGCGCGGGTCGCCGCGTGAGGTGAGGCACGAACCCGCATAGGCAAGGCTGCCAGCCGCACACCCGCGCCCTCACAACCCGCCACAGCTCTTCTGTCAACGGCGACCTTATTTTTCATCCCGTTATTATTTATAAACGCAGCCTCCGCCCTGAAATTCCTCAGCCACATAAATCACTAACTATCCCGTGTGACTTGGACGAATTGAACGAATACTTCATCGTTTCGATAAAGCTGTGAAATATGGACACCACTTTTCGCATTGACAACCCGAGCACTGCACTTCACGGAAACTGGATTATTTTCGTTTTAATCGCAGCACGTGCACAGTTGCAATATTGCATTCTTGGATTACCTCCGGAAACTTATCGCGCGTCGGTGTTGACTTAAATTTGCATCTGGTATATTCTCGTCGTAAGTCGATTGTAGGTGCTCACGATTTAACGCTAGTATTAATGCATTATTCAGAGGGGTTTTCATTAGGCTCTGGCTATCGGCGCGGGGGATCGCGCTCTCGTTAAAATGTACGGATGGCATGACGGTTGCTCGTATTGGGCGTGCTCTAAACACGCGAGCACCTATCACTACTCACCTCAAATCTCAAACGAAATCCTATTTATAGCTTACATTTTCTATAGACAAGTTTATAACATCGCGACTTTCATCTTTTTCTCAATACATATTTATGCATGCATTTTGTCTTTGAATGGGAGGTGTGCTGCTATAAATTTTACTTAAAACCAGTAATAAAATGTTAAGTACCCTTTCGTGCCATCATGTCTGACAATGGCAGTCGTTATAGAAGAAGATTGCTCCAGTCAAGATGTGCCATTACTATAAATCAAAAATCAAATGTTTTGCAGATTGATAAAACAGGAACAAAAGTTCTAATCTTTACTTATATTACTCGTACGTTCTTTTCCTATGCTTTTAGTGAGGCCCTGGGGAAAAAAAACACTTAAAGTGCTATTAAAAGGACAGATTATTAGCAAAGCAGAAAGGCTTATTAAACCCAGTTTGTAGCACAACCAGTTGTAAGGAAACTGGTGCGGTACGGACCAACAGGTTTATCAACCCCACACATGGCTCACACTCGCGGATGTGATACTTTCGATATTAATGAGCACACATCCCGTTCACTTTGTCCTAAATTAAACACCCGCTTGTTTAAGAAACTTCACAAGCTATGCTAAATAATATTGCCTGTAAAAAGTCGAAAAAACTAAATAGCATACTTCAAAACATACTCGTACTTTCGAACGTATAAAAACTGAATTGCTAGAGCAACGTCACTAACTCGTTGACATCCAATCGACATGCTCGGACAGTCTCTACATAATTCCGTTACATTTTAATTACCTTTTTGATACCTCGGCTTTGACCAGTCTTTAATGGGTACCTGTAATATGACTCAAGATTGGTTTAATTTTTTAGTCTCCATTTTGATGTCAATATTGTCAATGTTTACTCGATTTCTTTATTCCATCTAATAACAAAACATAAACTTGCTGCCTACGTGCACTTCAATTATGCAGAATTCAATTAACAGACGTTGCTAGTTTATTGATGTAATAGTTTAGATTTGCCCTTGGCGACTGCATTATAGAGCTCGGACACGCATGGCTGTTATCTAGATTCTGAGACTTAAGCAGCTGCGGATGGTGTATAGGTCCACGCCCAGAGCCAGTATTAGATGAATTTAACGAAGATCAAGTCTTGTATGCTCTTCAACTACGCTAGATCTTATCATTTATTTTATATTATGTTGTAAGTTTCTGTACGTTCTTAGGTCTAAAATATTAAACATCCGCTGTGTGTTTAAAAGCGATGCATATCATGAGAGCTATATACGATTATGTACGTGAGTCAATAACGCAAGAACATGTTACTGAATACAAGTCAGCCGTCTCCGTCTGGTCGGACTTCGCGACAGTCATGTAAACAAAGCGTTACACTGACCTGGTTAACCTTGAATGGTAAATGTATGGAGTTTCGCCGGGGAAAAATATGCCATTGATGCAAGCGTGCGTGCGCTGAGTAACGGTCGCCATAAGCCGAATAAATGGTTTGGCATCGTACGTGGAATGATAATGTTCTCAGCGAGACTTGTCACGCGATTCTGTCGCCTGGTCGCTGCCGGACGCGCTTCTATAGACCCACTTTCTACGAGCCGTGTGTCCTTGAACTGTTAACTTATGGCTACGTTCCTCCATTCAGAGCTACGCCACCTGTTGCGCGGTTCGCATCTTAACGGATGCGTCCTTATGTACTCTTACTATAATATAGCTGGTTTCCTTAACCTTTTCGGGCAATGTTTAACAGTACATGGACGTAGGAAATAAAACAATTTTTGGGTGACGTGAAACCTATAAAGGAAACGAAACCGAAACGTTGGTTTGTTTGAAAAAACAAATATACGCGATTTAGATCCGAAAAATTGTTTCATTTTCTATGTGTAACAATCGCGAAAACCTACGAACTCGATGAATACAAGGACGATCAAGCGGTGGTAAAGGCAATAAAATAATATTTTGTAAAGCTAATTGCGGCAGGTTTAAGTTTAAATGACGGCATGTAACAATGTGCCGGTAACAAGATTTAGCGGTCCGTCAGGCGGCGCGAGAAGCAAAACACCTCAATCCGCTTTGTTTACGTTAGCATCAGACTCGCCTGCGAAGCCCGATCGCATCCCGAACGCAATAAACCTCGAAGCTAGCTCACGACTCTGCAATGTCTACTCTTTATCGCACTCACCGAATACAGTACGATCTTAAACGTATTTTAATAACTTCTACCCGCCCGGTCGCCGTAATGGGCTCACCATGCAAATACCTGTACCCACGGTGCACCGTTACACACTGATACTGCCGGTAACGAACCGCCCCGTGAAATAAAGAAAGGTAATAATCGCGAGCGGGAAATCCGATCACGCCGTAGGCATTCCATGGCTCAGGTTTTACGTCGCTTCGCGTTCCGTTTGTAAACTGCCATGTCATAACGATGGTAAAAATAAATGTAATTTTCGTGCCCCAAAGCTCTCGATTGTTGTGGTTCACTTTTCTTATGTAATGCTAAGAGGCAGTCAGGAGTAAACCGTGACAAAAAGACAGATTAAACGTAGAAGAAATTGCTGTAACAAGTTTCCGTCTGCGCTTCTGTCTAAAATCTAATGAAGGAAATGATATCGACTTGTGAGTGTGGATTTGAAATTCCCTTTCGCGACATAGCGTGGCGCTTTCCCTATCGCCACTTTGTGCTCTGACACCTGCACTCTTCCTTTCTACATCGCGTTCGTGGTAGAATCGCTAGTCATCGCGAATCTGTGACATTTGCTAATTTATCTTGTATATCTTTGCGCAGTATAATTACAACCTGTTCTTTTTGCGATTGATTCCATCCGACGTAATATCAAATATATTTAGTTTTTAACCCCGTTTTTAACCCCGCCTTTGAAAACCGTGTAAAAGTAAAAAAAGATTTTTTTCGATAATCTTGCTTTTTGAAAATCAAATATGGAGTTGAATAAAAATCATATCACGGCATGGCTTTCGAACAGTGGTAAAGTAATTTAAATACATTTCAATACAAAGCCGTTTCATTCTTTCTCCTTACCGACAGCTATTACAAAATAAGATTAACAATTTTCTCACGTCCGCATCGAGATCGAGTTAGGCGACGACAACCTCTGCAAAAAGTAAGTTGGAAATCTAATAGAGTTTGTGGCAAGCCGGTTATTTGTGTTATTTTTTAGTTTCGCAGACGCTGTGGAGAAATGCTATGTAACGCTAGCGGACGAAGACGAAGGAAGACGAAGCAACCCGGCATTACTGTAATAACTCAGAACCGCCCTTCTGTCATTATTCTGTACACTTTCCTCGAGTAACTAAAGACGAAATGCTTTTTATTTTTCAAGGGCGCTCTTACAATTGCATTTTACTTGTATATTCTCTGCTGCGATGATCTTTTTTCTAAGTAATGAAGTTATGATTGAGTTATGTTTAAATTAATGTTGTTCTATGAATGTTGTATCTTATCCAGTTAACTCATATTGCTTGAATCGCTTTTAGAAGCAATAATAACGCTGGAATGTATGCGTATATAAAGAGGTATCGATGCTTGTTGTAATAAGTCTAATGTGCAAAGGCAGCGCTCGATCGTAGTTCTTACGCGTGATTCCAGAAGAGCCCGCGATTATTGCGTTATGATTATACCTTTGCGACTTCTGTATTTTCATTATCGAAGACTGTACTCTACAGCTCGGCAAAGACAAATTAACTGACCATTTATCATAGGCAATGTACTGTTTTTACTACCCAGTAAATCCTTTAATGAAACAATAATTTGAATCTACATTTCGAACTTCATGTTGTTCTGACGTAAGACAGCTCCTCCCAGAGGGGTACAAGATTACAAAAACATGAACTGCTTATAACATAAATAAACATATTTAAAACTGTGGGAGATGATAAGTCAGTAATGGATTTTCCAAGGCATTATGTTCCATTCTTCTGTACGCATTTTTTGAAGCGTTGTTCATATTACTGCGCTATCAGGCGAAGTGTTACATAATTGCAAAAATCACGTAGCGTGCTGTTCCTGTTCACATGCGAGCCCTATTTATTGTAATTACTTCACTCGGCACTGGGGCCGTCGACTACGTCCTATCAATGGACAGAAGCGCGCCCGATCAACCCCGCAGATATAATCGCTAGTGCCGACAATTATCTATGAACCACTTACACTTTTTGAGTTACCTTAACTATGTTCCCGATATCTCTATGTCTTTAGTCATCAACATCGATTTTACCATGAATCTTATTACGTTTATTATTTATTTAAATTCACATAATCGTGTATTTATGCACACTGAAAGTAATTATTTTCGTAATTGATTTACGAAACTGTATTCAATACGGTAACAAACAATCTAAGATCATAAACGCAATTTTGTGGCTTAGTAATAGTATGATGGTAAGTTGGATAGCTTCATACTCCGTTGTTGTGTAGATAATGCATCCGGATAGTATTCGAGCATTGATTGGAGTAGTACTGGCAATAGTTTTCCGATTAATGTACGCGATCGACTCTAGGTGGGTCCGTTTGCTTTAGTCGCAGTATCGCGTTAGCAATCGTAACTTCTTCCCACATAATTGGCGTGTGGGCGCGGCGGTGGCGGTGTTATCCCGATCGCCGCCCACCGACGACGAGGCGACGCCCGATTAGATAGCTCGGCCCCCGACACCCGACCCGAGAACTCCTCCTGATGCACACCTAACTACCACCGTCTAATGTTGATCATAAAAATCATATACTCTTCGCTGCCACCAGCAATCCTCGTTAGCAAACGCTATGAGAAAGGTAACTGCAGGGGATACATCATACGAGGTACGTGGTGCGCGAATGTAATCTTATAATAACACGCTAGACGCACCAGAAAAATAATTTTCTACCTCACTACCCTCTTAAGGCCATTTCCTCATTTAGAGGGAACACAATGTACACGCTTTGCTGAGGTTTAACAAGATACTTTACGGACGCTACAACACACGCACGATTCGAGTTAGCAGTAGATAGAATCAATAAACACGAGGCGAGTATGCCCCCGATGGCCTGTGGGGCTCGAACATGCCCTCCGCGACAATACTCTGCAAACTCAGCTCTCATTAGCGATAAGAAGTGGCAGTGGCCGCTCGTTACGCAAGACGAGTCCCTTGCGGACGCTTCATTAATTGCGTATTGTCGAAGCTCTAGCGATCACATCTCAGATTGCCGAAGCGATCTCACGACCACGTACCTATTTCCGACCGCTATGCGACCGGCCCGGTATCACCTATATGGCCATCGTTAATAATAATACACTACGAAATTAATCGGAAGCATCGATGATAGGCGTGCACGCTTATGCCGCCAGGATAAACAGATAATCACCAGGACCGTTAAGTTGATTTAGGGCGATGGTTCCGCCCTAACTTGTTCAGGAACAAACAAATATAGACATGCTTTATTAACCATCTAATATTACCTATTCCATGACTTGTTATTTGCACAATTATCTTAGCCATGAAATGTATATTAAACTTTCGTATTCAGGTAATAACAAAAGTCTATGTGCTTAAATTTGTTTAGGTTTGTCGCTGCATCCTGCTCACAACACAACAAATTGTAATGTTATTCATAAACGTCAACGGAATCATTATGGTTGTATGTAATTCCTCAACGCTCCCATTAGCGTCTTCTAAGAAGCACCCTATAATTGAACCTTACCCGGCCACTCAAACCACTCTTAGACAAATTATTCCTGGCTTATAATTCACTTTCTAGTTTCTTTCTTGTTAGCGGATGGATGTCTCGAGGCTTTTACGAGACTACCTATTCATGAAACTTTTACTTATGTTAGTTTTTTTTTTTTTTTTTTTTTATTGCGACTCGACAAAATGACTGCACCGCGCCTGATGGAAAGTGCGAATACAGTCCAGAGATGAGAGTAACGGATGGAAAACACAAATATCTTCACTCCGTCACTATCATTTTGCCGGTCTGGCCAAATGCACTGGATGTACACCAACTGATCCCTGAACGCGATTCGCAAAAGCGTTTCACTGTGGAGGGTTTTCCGCCGTGTGTACTGTGGTCGCTATCCAGTCGGCACAGAGCCTACCACAATGCTAAGCAGATGGACACTTGTGACGCCCTCGGTCGCCTCTTACGACCCCCACGGGCATGTATGGGGAGGCGACAATGTATTCTTAAGCCGTCGCCCCACGGCTTTCTCTGCGACTGCATTTTCGTGTGGAAAGCTCTGCGCTATCTTTTGCGGCTATCACTATAGTTGGAAATAAATCAAGCGAAGCGACGCGTGCCTGTATCGGTACAATACTAGTATGGGTGACGTTAATTGACGAAATGCGGAGTGGAGGAGTGTTGGCTTGGGCTGATTTATGCGCGCGCAAATCGCTACTCAATTTGCATTGGATCTATGTAAAGCGCCCACTCAGGCTCTCGTTACCGCGATGTTACACACTCGCGTCTCAACCAATCGTCACGACCATCCGCTGGAATGTTAGCGTTGATTTTATTTTTTGTCAATGAACATTCGCATTAGTGGCCTCACTTCCAGCGTCGCTCATTCTACTGTCCACATACCGTCACTTCCACCTTTACGTTACGTGCGGTTGACGCGGTGCACGGCAATGAATGAAGTTGCGTTTTATTTCTGTCACTATTTTTCACAAGGAATATTTTTTATATTATATTGTTATTTATACAGCGGACGTTGGTTCATTGCCTTTTCATAAAATGCTAAATATATTTGACTCCGATTACAGAATATTAAATCTTAACAATTAATTTAACTTAAGACTTATGTAGATGATAAAACTGCAATGAGCACCTAATGGGTCTTAATAGCGTCGTGTGTGGGTACTAAGTTTTCTAATCTAAAATATATTAAACAGATAAAAGCTAAATGTTTGTGAAAATCTGTAATTTATTGCAATGATAAGGTTAACTGCACAATGATTGTAAATGTGTTCCCGGGTCGGCTTGCTTCTGCCAAGCATAAACCTACTGCTATTAGTTAACGCTGTGACATTGTCTTAACACTGAGTAACGCACTTGCAAACACCACAGAACGCATATAAATGTGAAAGATAATCATAAATGACCACGTTTATGTGTATCCATTGCGGTGAAAAATAGCGGCGTAAGTCGCAAATGACATTCCACATTCATACCACACCAAATAGGTGCGGAACGCGACTTCGTATTTGGGTCACACACAGATTCTCGGTAATGGAAACACAGTGTAAAGCTGTGAAGTTTTACCGCAAGTAATCTGACAAACGCATAAGAAGTTCTTTACTAATTTGTGGATCGTGCATTTCGGGCTGCGGTCACTCGCGAGCTCGCCGCAACCAAATTCCGCTACCGAGCATACGATGCCGTATCGCTTCAAACGGCAATAGAAATATGGCAACCAAGAAAGTTCAATGATCATATAATTTGTACATAGTTCGTCAAATAATCACAAAATCGCAACGCGGTTAATTCAATGCCATGAAAGTTACAGCGGCGTCTTAACGTTGTTTCGACACAATTTTTAATATATTTTTTTATCTATTTAGAAATAATCATCACAAATAATTCTTATGTCTGATATAAATGTATGAACTTGTAACGTCATTACAACCATACTTGTTTCTATAATTAAAGTAGATATTTTCTCATACTGTGTCTACTGTCGTAACTCAACGTTGCACTTCCCAGCAATTTATGTATGTGAGAAAGAGCTCTAATAGTGCTATGTCGGCGTTATGTGGATAATTTGATGTTAATACAATCGACATCGACACTTACTATTGCTGTTTTTCATTCCTATGCCGATTGCTATCGCGTAATGATAGTCGAACCCATCGGAAATTAACATACATTGCCTCAAAACAGTGTTCAATTATATACGTAGTACCATTTTCGTCACACTTAAATGATTGTAAATTATACCGCCTATGTTGTTGTTAGCGGTGAAAGATTATAGAGATATGATCTGTGAATTAATGTTATTGATAGCAGAAATTCAATACGTTGCCTACTTTTTGAAAAGTATCTGTGTTTCTATACGTACAGAAAGTAAAATGTTTTGTTCTGCATAAGTCGAGCGCTATCGGTGCGAAATGAGCGTATCGAGGTGTCGCTAACGATTGCATCTGGTTTCACTTACGGTGCCGTCGGTTTTTCACCGGGAATGCGATCGCGACCGCGATCAACAACGCGCATTGTGCTGAGCCTGCACTTCGACGCAACAACGCTGCGGCACGGCAACGGCGGCAGCGGCAGTGCACAGGTTGCATAATGTGTCAGCCGTGGGAGCGCGCGCAAGAGACGGCGCCGTTATGCGACGCACGCCACCGGTACCGTTCCATTAGTGATTTTATTAGACGATTCGCGTGTATCCGTAATCAATTTGAGCACGTTGCAGGCGTTGTAACTCGCTCCACTTGCAACGTATTATAGAGCATAAAACGCCTTACAGCCACGTTCATTTTAGCTCATACGGTGTTTCATTCCACCTCACGGCTAATGTCAAATTCGCTATAATTTTGTTTTGTCGGCACTATCTGGGACGCGGTAGTATATCACAAATCATAGATATTAAAAAAAACTATATAATCGAAACGAATGTACGGGATATTTTGAAATAGTTTATACCGTACATATCACATTTATCAAATAGTTGAAGCGAGAGACCAATGTTTTTACTTTTAGTACGCCAATTTAACTGTTATTGATTTATGCCCGGGGGAATGCCCGAATTAAATTTGGATAACTGTCGAATATATAAATAATTTTACATGTGAACTCGTACAATTTTTCTACAGATCACTGGCGGTATTTAAAATGTTTCACCTTGTTAAACTTTTAATTGAAACGTTATTATTAATATTGTTGGTTTAGTTTAGTAATCGTTAGCGAACTTCAGTTTTTCTTTATACTACAAATCTGTGAAATAATTTAAAAAAATATTTTGCTATTAATAACCCTAAAGTTTTACCAAAATAAAGACACCGTCACAGTGGGTGACCTTCATTCTATTAAATTTCCGAATACAGGCTCACCAGTGACCACTTGTTATAGCAACGTTGCGGCGGTCAGGAACCGGCTTCCAAATCAGATGTAATTTATTGACGGGTCGACATTTGGATACGATTGTGATTCGAGAGCTTCGTGACTCAGCGCCGACACCCACATCATTGTTAGTCTATTGTCGCCACAGGTTCTCGCGCGTTACTCATCTCGTTATAAATTACACTTATCGACATCTTTATCTGCATTTCTCGATTTACCGTTATCTATATATGGACAGGTGTTTTTTATTGCCAAAATAAACGTTACATTTATTAATACTTAAACGCAATAAGTCATTTGAGACTATAAACAAATTATGATGTAATTGCCCGAGGATGTTAAAAAATAAATGATTATAATATAACGGAGTTTCTATTTATTTTTTGTTTGCTATAAATTGATCCAATTATAAGTGTATAAGATCGTGGCGATTATGTTTTGTAGAATTTTATTTACACCTTAGTGCCAGAATGTTATTATAGTTAATAACATTTATAATATTCTCCAATACTTTTACCCCATCGCATTAAAATGCATTTTATTGTACCGTTTGAATTTTTAAACACTCAAACAAGTTAAACACAACCTAATTGTCTAAATACGTTTTAAACGATATAAGTACATAATAAATATGATATCAAAAGTTTGTTTGAATATTAAAGCAGTAAGGGCCACAGATGGTAAAATAACAAAAGAACGTGGACACCTGTTAAGGAAGAAGGTGGTCGAAAGTCGCCCGAGGTACCTGCGTGTGTCGGTCATTCACCCCGACGACGTAATTAAAATCCTTCATGGAAACCGCGTTTGACGGAATCCGTCCTGACCCCGCACGAGCGTGCAGTGACGCCCTCTAAGAGTTTCTTTATAAATAGGAGCACTCGGCACTCGAGCCTCTATCTTCCGACTCCTATGTAATTTCTCTCGTTCATTTTGCAATGAATTTGAGAATCATTTTTCTGTATTAAAGATTAACGTTATCAAGTGTACGCCTTTTGGATGACGAGTATTGTAGTAATCTAGGATCGTAATCCAATGTTGTTTATTATAACTTAGTAATTGCATTGAATATACCAACCTGCATTTTCATTCCCTTACGATTTTATAGTACCCCATCTAAAATCTCCAAGCAAATAAACATTGCCAATAATTTAAACAAAAAGCCACTAGCTTGTTCTTCTGAAACAAATTACCTATACAGTCGAGTTGTACGTGAATTGACGCTAATCGTCGAGTTATGTACCCATTGACAACCGTTTGACAAACGCGAATTGCCCGCTAAACAACTAACTATGCGGCTAACGACGTTATTGATGTTTGTTTGTACGTTTTACACTTGAGTAACCTTAATGCTATACTTGTATTAAATAAGAAGAGTAACAGGGGAATAAAATGAAGGATTTGTTCTATAATAATGAACAATTTCAGAACTCTAAGCATTACAAATTTGTCATTAAGGTTTACAGGCCGTTTCCATTTTCCCATTTCGTAAGGAATGTGAGAATATAATATTATTACACTGTTTTGAAACGTATTTGCTGACAATACCTATAATATTTCCTCGATGATGGATCTGTGCCCATTTAGGACCTGCTATAATTCATTGCCTTTACATACAAAATGAACGAGGCATGCTAATTTATTGGCGCCATTTAAAATAAATTTTCTTTATATCCACAAACCGTTTTGTAGTCCCGTTGCCACTTAGTTAAGATAAAATACGCCTTTCATTATATATCGCTAACTTTACAGTCAAGCTGGTAAATTAAACTCAGGTGTGTAAAGAAATAAACCGGGCAGGTATTTAAACTATATTATTTAAAAAAGGTTTAACTTGATGATGAGGACAAACTGTAGGTTTTACGTTTATTTCAGAATTATTGCATCATGATTATTGAATATACTTTACATTAAATGCGATCTGGTGTATTGTTCCCGTTTTACATTTAATTTAAATTTTAAGATGCATTTTCGTTTAAATCGATTTTTTTATCGAACTAGTCAGGAAATCGGAACGCAGTCTCGCCTTGTGCTCGATAGTTCCGAGTGGCGTGTCACCGACACGAGCGCAGTCACGAATACTACCGCTGTTCTCACGTGACCCTCTTAATTATAATCTCGGTGCACCCAACCGGGTCAAACGTACCCATCTATTGGGAAAATTTAGAACCCAATTCTCGCGCTCGTAAACGGCGAACTTAGTTCTTTAGAATAATTTTAAATGAAACTTTGGAGTTTCACAGAGTAATATTAGTAACATTATTTTTATTTTTAATCAAATTTGTTTTTATAGATACATGTTCAGTGTATCATCAGATTTTCTAGTTTTATTTAATCAATTTGTGCCATTAACATGAATCTACAACCTTAACAAGCGATGTTTGTAGATTTATTATCGAAATTGACATCTATTTATTTGCAATTTTCTTTTGGTTTTGGCTTATTGAAACGTGTATGGGTAGATTAGATCGTTTGCGAGCTTCTATAGGTCAATTTGACTAATATGTCGTAAATATCCAAGGTAAAAGCCTCATAGGGGCCAATATAACCTTTTAAAGGTAAGTTGGCTTGTTCACAGCATTGAGTTTGGCATTCCTAGAGTATACTAGTGTTGACCCCCGGCCTCGATCGTGCTCTCCGGATCGTTTGTTATACTTTTGTGGCCTGCGAACGCTACTTGTTTCGTGCAATTGTAGCCTACCCTAGGCAACCTAGATACCTAGCCAGCCCATGCCTTAATAGTGCTGAATTATCGTGGGAATACCATAGCTGTACATAGCTTTTAGGTTTTTTAAATAAAATAATTTACATTTTTGACACATACATCACAATGATCAACTGAGAACTGAAGTTATAAATGCGAAAAATATTTTGTTTCCTTATTACTTGTTCATTATTTTAAATATAAATTTACACAAATAAAAGGCTGTGAACTGAAGCCAATGTTGAAGACAAAGCCCACCAAAAAGCCTTTACTTATTAGAGTTGCGACTTTCGATCGAGATTAATATGACACTAAAAAGAGAGTAATATTAATAACGAATAGCTTTTTGTTTTTTCATTACTATATAGGATACAATAAAGTGGTTATATTGCCTTGAATGGGAATACACCGTTTTTAAAAGTATGCAATCAAATGTGATCGTTAAATCTTTATTATACAACTGGACCAACTCATTGGAATTATGCAAATGACTTTATTGGATCAAACTGTTCCGGACATTACGATCTTATTCTTTTTTTAAGTGACTAAACAAATCTGCAAAAAGTTAGAATTCGCCTAGAAAATGACAACACTAACTACTACATGACAATCACACTGTATTGGAATATGATTAAGAAACATGCCTTGGATTTGGAATGTAACAAATGAAGTACTTTTGCTTTGATTTGGTTATAATCCAAGGGATTGTACTCGTGTATTATTGTAATATTCAATTTTGTGTGAAATGCGATATAAGAAAAAACATTAACATAAAATTTTTATATTTATTAATACAACGATAGAAAAATAAGAAAATATCCTTCGATCCGGCTGGATCCGAGCCAGCAGCAGCGTCTTCAACATCCAGCCGGATCGAAGGAATTTTTCTTAATTTTCCATCTTTGTATTAATACCTAATTATAACAAACTAGTCGAGTAATTTTATAAAAAATAAAAATTGAATGGTAATAAAACACTGATATGCTTAATATTACAATTATATATAAATTTTTAGTTAGGAGGTCTTATTATTTCATCGTAGATTGTACTTCTAATTCATGGTAACTAAAATATTAGTCATACATATACGACGTTATTTCTCGCGCGTTTAAAAAAATATCTTATGACGTTTTATGAAGTTATAATCACAATTTGTTTGAAATAAACTCCTCATTTTATTTAGAAAATAGAAATTTGTATGCAGATTTAATGTAATTTTGAATGTCGCAATGCGTAAAAATTGTAACTCTCAAACATAATAATTTTCTTGTAACGGTAACGCATAGCCGTTATCGTTGATGTCTTTTGTATTGATAAACTTGTTCTACGCGTTATTATTTAGATTAAGTTTTGAAAATATTACTTTTAATGTAAGTATTATTATTATACATTCATCTTTAAATTTTTATTTCTTTCTCTTTTTTAGCCTCAACAGTCCCTACAGGAAAAACTGTAAAGGTCTATTTTTTAATGTTCTATACTTAAGATGCATATATATATATATATATAATATTTCGATAAAATTTAGTGAACCTTTACTGAATCCCTGGAGCGATGTAAAATATTTCAAAGAAAAAAAAATCTTAATTCTGTACGATAAAAATAGCACATCTATTTTTACCGCGAAGATGTGTAGATAAATCTTTTAGCAAACGAACCGAGTCTAAATACGGCGCGGGTTTAACGCTCAACAAAGCTTGCGCACACGCACTCTTTTTAGTCTTTTTATACAAAAATTTTCGCATTTAAGTTTTTTTTTCATATTGCAAAATATATGTATAGATATTGTTTTCTGGATTTAAAGTTTCATTGGATTTTTAATATGTAGTGTTTTATATTTCTAATTATTTCCTTAGTTATTCATTTTGAACTTAGTTTTGTTTTTGTTATGGTTAAAAACTCAAATATTTAATTTTGAAGTATTTTGTTTAAATAGTTAACTTTGGAAAAAGGTTTTACTCTAAAAAGTTTTAATCCATTTTTTATTATAAATATAAAGGCTTCTTTTTTTCAAAAAGTATCCTACCTTAAAAAATTAAGCCATATGACTTACTTTAAGCTTTTTAAACATAAAAACGCATTCTTAAAAAAAATGTAAGTAACAATTAGAATGTGAATAAAACTCCTGGAACATAATTATTTTGTACGTAATTCCCTTAATGAGTGTGAATTCTTTGAATAAAAAGAATATGAAGCAAAACAAAACATGCGCAGTAGAGCTTATCACGCGAATACACGATCGAAGACAAGCGTGCGCGCAAAAACCTCGGCTATAGTCTCCTAACGGTGAGTTATTTTTCTACACAAACGCTGATTTTGATTTGTGTCTATTGTACTTCGCGTTATAAGAAAAATCCCATTGAAATTAGATCTCTTGAATATGAACTTTTTAAGTAATTTTTTAAAACTCTTCTCTCTTTTTTACTAAATTTATTTTCCTGCATTTTTTTAGTTTTTTCAATTTCTTAGTTTATAAATACCTAAGCATACATCAGATCAGGTACATCATTTTTACAAGCATTTCACAGAGAGTGACCGTTAGAGTATAGTTTTTTTTTACTAAACTATTACTTTATTTTGATTAAGTCTCATTGTGCTACTGCTTCGAAGTGATGCCGTTGCAATTGTAATTTATAAACGATGCGAATAAGTCAAAACATGTAAGTAATTTTTTCCAGTGCCGTGAGAGCGTGTGAAATTGACATAAAGTTACAAACGTGTAAACGTTAATATTAAATTTATCCCTTAAATATTTTAGAAGTCAAATATTTTATTCGTATTTTTTCTTCAAGTACTGTAGTTATACACGTTCAGGGCAGACAAGATTATATTTTATTGTTATTGACTTCTTCTTTCTTCTACGAGAAACCAATATTACTTTAGGGGGTTTAGTTCTGATAAATGTTGAGATGCTGATTTAGATTCTTGGCGGTGGTTGGCAAGACTTCTCATATTACATCAGAAATATTATTCAGTTATTAGTAGATTTTTCCAACAGATAAAAGGTCAGGCTTAAACACCATTTCATCAAAAGAAAATTTGATTTTCCATGAGATATTTGTATGAAAACTAGAATTTTTTTTTTCATTAAACACCGCTTTTAGACGTTAAAATATTATTCACTACATACTCAGGACGCCCTATATTTTGCGCTTCTCAATATTTCGCAAGCAATGTTTTAATTAGGTTGTAAAATAGCTTCCATATGTTTTATTCTTCCATCAGCATGAAACTAATATGAAAATATACATAGTCTTTGTATAAGGTAATCAAATTTTAGAAGACTTAACTGAATTTTTAAAATAACTAGAGTAAAGCTCATAAAGTCGTCATTGTCTTGTTACATATAATATGTTTAATAAACTCCCTTAAGATAGAGTTTCCACTACCGACCATAAAAAGTATTTATAGAAGGACCTGTTTATTAACAGGATACCGTGGAGTATCTTCCAGATATTCCCGACTTACGAGAAAAGTGTTACCTTGGACAGAGTTAGTCATGTGAAAATTTTGCAAAAAAAACGTACTAAAGTAAAACACAGTACGTACCAAAGGGATCAAGGTGATCTGGATCGGTTTAATGTAAGCGTCACGTGTGATAGTTCAAACAATTTCAACACCCAGTTCATGAACTTTTCACTGGTCGTATATCACAGGTGGTCGCACAGTCCCCGAAGAAGGCGCGCGTAGCGATGGTCGCGAGCTTAGTGTCGCGGCCACTCTCGACAAGACACTGAACTTGGCGGAGTGCGCCCCAACGGTTATAACATAACACGTCTGACGTAACCTTAACCTTGCAAGAAGAAGAGGAACGAGCCGTCGAAGGACGGAGAGAGAGCGCAATAGGCCCGAGAGAAAGGGAGAGATGGCGCGGTCGGCGATTGCCGGACTAGACTCGGACGCGCGCGGACTCCAGCGCAGCCCCGCGACTCGCGCCTCGCGCTGTCCACAGCTCTCCCTCATCTTAAATGCAAAAAGGGTGCATGAACTTTACATCCCTAATGCCAATGCGCTTACGCCAAAATATATAATTTGACGATTATTTTTTCTTTTTAAGCACGAATTGTTTAATCGGAGGGAAATTAAATATAGTTCAAAGTAAATGCATTATATTCATACTATTGATCCAATTTCAGCAAAGGCTTCTGCTCTGAATTGTAGGATTTTGAAAATGAATATGCAAGTTTATTTTTACGTAGCCAATACGTATTAATGTATCACTACCAAAAGTACCTTATAATAATTAGAAAATAAATTGAATTTTTAAAACCGGTTATGCATATTGGTTGTGCATAATGGGTTGGAATCAATACCTAGTCAAATTGGTCTACATTTAATTGCATTAAAAGCTTATTTGGAAATTGAAATGATGAAAATTTAGCTGTCGAATGAAATGCAGCAAGAGTTTTTTGGCTAATACGATGTCTTACAGCGATGACCTCTGCTTTCTACAGGTTACAAGGACAAAGTTTCTATTATACCCCGTTTTTGCATGAAATCTGACTGATCATTTTAACCTCAAATCAAAAGCACTTTCACTTATACCTTTATAGTTGGTTCTGCACGATTAACGATATTGATAAATTCACTGAAACTAGCTTCTCCGATTTGTTTTTATTGTAGGCAACCCTTCCTGGTTGTTGCGGTTAATCAGTATCCTCATTGTTACGTTTAATTTCCTGCCTATTTTAGTAGAGATTGATTGGAGTTCACGTAATGTGCTGAATCATGAAATGTACGGTATAAAAGAAGATAACATATAATGTTTGCAAGCACAAAGCTAAACCTCTTCGTTAGTGTAATCAATGCTTCATCATTTCTCAACAATTCATCCAACTCCCTCACTGGCCACTGATTATATCAACGGAATGTTCCCAAGAACATCAAACGCGGTACAGTTTGCATTTCCCATAGCACTTCCCGATTCTTTGCCTAGGGATTATAAAGTTCGTTATTTACTACAATCAGTATTCAGCACAATTTCTATGTCAATACTAATTGTTAGTTAGCAACTTCATTAGTTATTGCCCATGATAGCTGTTGTTGTTCTCTGAAACTTATAACACTTTACTAGGTCGATTGTTGCTTTAAGGTTTTCAAAATCTAGAACGGTTGCGATAGTTGGCTTGTTAGTGGTACTTTTACTGGATGATATTAAAACTAAATTGAATGTTTTATTTGTGCAGATAAGACTTTTTATCTTTATGATGATGGAACAAATACGAGTAACCTTTATAGGAGTAGCCTTGATTGCGTATGATATTAAAAGTAGGTAATAGTTTGTCAAATTGCGGATGCAAGTCATAAATCCCGTTTACAACCTACAATTTATAAGGGCGCACTCGCTCATCCCGGAAATTGAAAATGTTCACCTGCTGCTATAAAGATTTACACGCTTTTTATAATTTTTATTGTGCGTTTCGTCGTGACATTTTCGTTTATACGATAAAGCGAGTTCGTCACATGCTCTAAACCGAACTAAAGAAACCTTCTATCGCATATCTCCAAATAAATATTGCTTAATCAGACCTTTTATTCAGCATTCCCTGGGATCAATTCGCGGGGAGTAACCTTGCTCTAAACGTTGTCATCCGTCGCCATTCACCCATTTTCGCGACTTCACTGTGTCGAATTTCTAAATCAGAGAATGAATAGAGCTGTCAAAAATGGTCAACTTTTTATTTCACGATAATTGAAAGTTTTTATTATGGACGTAAACTTAATCTCATAAATGCAATAAAACTCGTACGTCTATTAATGCCGCAATTATATACATCGCCTTTTTCAACATTATCATCTCTGATTTACTTACTCATTGTTACGTTACTTTAACTGGTGACAAAACTCATAATAGCAACACAACTTTATTAAAAATCAGTTTTGAATATGCGAGTTATGTTTGCAATACGAAATATGCACGGTCAATCCGATATTCGCAAAGGTATTTTTTGCAAATCCGAATAATTATTGTGATTGCAAGAGTTGAGTAAGGTAATAGGCAAGATAAAAAAAGGAAATAAGATAAATATGGTGCTCAGTAGATAAATACCGAGATACGTATGTTCATACAGGGCTATTTTCTATTGACCGGAAACCTGATAAGATGTGTTTTTATTAATACATATAATAAAACAACTTTATGTTCACACTACAAAAGTGTGGCACACAAAGTTTTTGCTTACCAATAGTTTCGGACTGTACGTATAAAAAGGTATAACAATTGCTATAAAATAAATTAAGGAATTTAATACATATAAATCAATCAGGTAAGGTATGAAACAGTTTTGACCTAACCAAGACATTGTCTTCAGTTGCGTGTATCTTTTTTTACAATTTTTCTTATATCCTCAAGCGTATGTTACTTTATCGGAAATACGTATTTCCGATTAAAGATTGGTTAATTCGTCGTATGCCGTGGGTCCCACCAATCCTATAATGAAAAAAAAATTTGCATATTAAAAAAAAACAGCAAACCAATTACTTTTTAATGGTTTCAGTAGTACAGTAGCTCCAAAGGCCGCTTTCGTTTCATGAAGGTAAGTTCCATTGCAGTTCAAAGTAAAATATGTAAGGGAAAATGAAAAATATTGAGGGACAAATGAAGCGAATTACTTGGAAGTCGAAATGTATTTTTAAAATTTTAACAAATAATATGACACTCAGATTGTTTGGTTGAGTAGTAGTCAGTGCACGAACGGTTAAAACAAGGCTAACTGAAAGGCACTTAGCGCTTGAAGAGCTGCGATAGGCTCAAGATTGACTTTGATTCACCCCAGCGCGCCTTAAATTTGGATTGGTGCAATTTGTCGATATTGAGTCTTTTTTCCGATGTGGCAAGACGAGCTTTCACGGAAATTAACGAAGACCAATTTTACTGTCTCTTTGGTGAACTTTATGCTCAGTAATCTATTGAAGACCCGATCGCTTAACAGGTCATCCGTCCATCTAGTAGGGACGGACGCCGTCTTGACTCATGGTGTATTTGAAAAAATACTAATACCTGATACTGTTAGACCACGCACAGCAGGAATCATTACTCTATATTTTAGGAGTACTGGCATTAGTGCTAAACGTCAGTTGACACGGACTTGAATCCTGTTGAAACTTTTGAATGTTTGAGACGAATTAAGATATAAGTTCGAGTCGGTGATCTTGCTACTTTAACTCTTACAGAGCTGATGATTATGTTACAAAATGAAAGAAACATCCCTCATGTTATAGAAAGAATGCAATAACTTCACACTAATCATTTCGCCCGCTATAAAGATAATACTAAGAGAAGCAGTAATTTCAGCCAGATAAGTTAAAACAATATGCTAAGGCTTGTTTTTTATCCTTTATTCGTTCATTGAAACCTAAGTTTCTGCACTGCGAATTTTCTTTTTTTTTATTGAGATAATTACATCTTGAATGTATCCGTAAAATTTTATGAAAAGGTTCGGTGGCTCCTTTCTCTGCCGCACGGTTGACAAATGGAACTCCCTTCCGGCACATGTCTTCCCTCCCTCTTATGATATGGGGTCCTTCAAACGAGGCGTGAAGAGGCATATTGTAGGCAGGCAGGGTGGAGGCGGCTAGTGCAGTGAGGATTCCATCGCTGCACTAGGTTCCTTCGCGTTTGGATACCACTTTCCACTTAACATCAGGTGGAGTGGAGTCATTTGCCTATCAGGTATAAAAAAAAAAAAAAAAAAATCAATTTAAATTTGTAAAATAACCTCTCTAATGGTACCCATAAATGAATTATTCAAATTCGTAAATTATGATGAAAATGCATTTGAATTTTTGAGTTGCAAGTAGTTTTTTTTTCTTTTTGTCCATTGGTGTATTTTTTTTAACTTTTATAAAAAATATTTCTTAATAATTAGTACGACATTTCGCATGACGAAAACTTTATGACCTACTTATCCTACAGTATAATCCACCTTTCTCCGATTTCGGTTTAATTTATTTTCTTAATGACATATAACGCATTATGTATATACGAACTTTAATTTGTCCTTCATCACTTCAGGTACTGACTTGAGTTCCAAACAATATGAACATTTGTTGTAAATAAATTTAAAATAAAGTTTTATTTATGTCTTATACTGTTTTTTATTGAACCTCAATGGTCATTTACAATTCAGGACAAAAAAAAATTTGAAAACATGTTTTTTTAGTAAAATGAACTCCTTTTACACGTTAATAACAATAATTTTCTATTTACATTAGATACAATAATGAATTATACCATTCTGTCATACAATTCTACTTTATACACGCATTATTTTAGAATAGTTGGCCACTCAGATTATCGTCAATTTTTTTGTACCCAAGAGTCTTAAATTTTATGAAAAAATGTGTGTATTAAATTAAAATATGTTAAAAAAAACAGGGCAATAGTTAGTCGTACTATTTATTGACTATTAATAAACACAATTAACGTCGAATATTATGATTCCAAAAAACCGAAGAAATTCATTCCCCTTGTGGTCGAGGTGTACAACCTAAAATAAATTAAGTTCTTAGGTTTTCGCGATTGTTACACATAGAAATGAAATTATTTTTCCGGATTTAAATCGCGTATATTTGTTTTTTCAAACAAACCGACGTTTCGGGCCCTTTATAGGTCCCATGTCAACCGTGACCATGAGTTTGAAAAACAAATATACGCGATTTAAATCCGGAAAAATAGTTTCATTTCCTAAAATAAATTAATAATGATTTATTTTAAAGAAAAAAAACTTGGTATAAAATATTTTTTTGATTAGTCATAAGTTATGCTGTTGGGCACTTCGGGCTTATCCGTTCATTACCAGACAGCCTGTATATAATTATTTATTTACACAGTTGTTATTTCCTAGTAGCGGTACACTTGAGATTCTAAAAAAGAAATATGCAAATGTTTTATTTTATTATAGTATATAAACTTTTATAGTGATGTGTACAATTTATTTGTAATTATATAATAAACTTCACTTTTATAGAAAGTGTGAACCAAAGAATAAAACAAGTCGACTAAAACAAGAAATCAGAAAAAAAATAAAAGGGACTTCAAGTTTCTAAATATAAAATAAGTGTTAGGCGAAATGTACTTATCCGCGGAACGTAATAGAAGCGAATTTTTGTTTCCATAGTATAATCAATTTTGTGTCTACAGTGTAACGCACAAACTAGATACGAGCGAAAAAACAGATCGTGCGTCTTCCGGAGAATTCTCGCGTAGTCTCGGGAATTCCCGCAGCTACCGTATCGTATCTAGTACGTTATTACGTATTTACTATACTATTTATTATACTATTACGTATTTAGTACGTTACGCAATTGAAATAACATAAACGTAATTTGATTATAAAAATTCGCTTCCATTTCATTCCGCTATAATGTAAATAGAGGCTCGTGAACATCGTGAAATAAATTAAAACTATGTTAATTTTTTATTAATTCGCTAAAAACTTAACACTTCAAGAAACAATTCAAGAATGAATCCTAATTCACATTTCAAACCTCGTCGATAAATTAAATCACATTATGAAATATAGCAGGAAATTGTTAATAATCTGCGTCTATTTCGGGATCTTGGACATAATTATAGACTATCTAGAAAATCTCATCTGATCGAGTTTTCCTTATAAACAGTAGTAGATTAAATAGTCAAGACATTTGTACCTTAACTTCATGTTTATAATCAACTTCGATAATGATATTAATTACATCAAAAGTAGTTAGTGACTTGCATTTATTTTCTATGGATCTATTTTCATTTGTTTTAAAGGTTTCAAAGTTGTTATCGATTTTCGTCCTTTTAATTTCCCTTGATTTTATTTTTATGATTTTAGAGTTCCATATCTAAACACAAAAATAATGGAAGTGACATATTTTAATTTCAACGAAAAATCTGTAATATTACTTTTTTTTTTAAATACCATGTTACGGGACAAGTCGTGCACCTGGTTACCACCAGGTATAGATAGGTGCATCGCTTACTATCTATAGCCGTTGTAGTGCCACTCAGTGCTTTAAATCGCAAAGATCTGAGGGAACTGCCACTGGGCCCATCATCCTGAGACATAAGTTGACAAGTCCCATGTGCCTGTAATTTCACCAGCATCCTGTCAAAACGGACAGATAATGATTACATTACCGTTAAGTTTTATTGATAAGTGCTGTCACGCGGGTCTTACGTAATAATGATAGAAAGTAACGCTCGGTCCACATGAATTTATTGTAGAAGGTATAAATAACAGAGTAGGGAAAATGAGAAAAAAGTCTATAGCTAAAACAATGGTGTAATAACAGGTACAATAACATAAAAACACTGCTTTTAATTTTACCAGCATCCCTACCCGTCAAAACCGGAACGCTTTAATGCTCACATTACTGTTTGGCGGCAGAAATAGAGGCAGGGCTCACGAACCGGCTAGTACTTCCCTGGACGAACTATTTCACAAGGAGCTCTACTGCTACTAAAATCTCTATCTATAGAATAATGAATACAGCTTGACTATAAATTACCAACTACATGTTGGTAACAAAGTGGCATCAAGAATTGTTACGTAATATTCTCTACGTATGTTTTTTTTATATGATGGTAAACGACACGCCTGTCCATAACAGTTGCAGTGCTACACAGAGCTTTAAATCGCAATTATTTGAGGTGCACTGCCTCTGCGCCCATCACTCCGGGACATAACTTGAAAAGTCCCATGTGCCTGTAATTTCACCAGCACCCTTACCGTTCAAAACTGGAATACGGTAATGCTTACATTACTGCTTGGCGGCAGAAATGGGTAAGGTGGCAGTACTTCCCTGGACGAACTCTTTTACAAAGAGCTCTACCGCTACTTAAATCTTGATCTATAAGAAGAAGTAAAATAGTATTTACTATAAATTATCACCATGTAATCAAGAATTGTTACGTAATATTCTCTACGCATATAATGTGCGATTAGTGGATCAAGTATTATTTCAAGTTAACCACGGCTGTTAAACCGAAGCACGTTAATGTTACACTCGCCGCTCTCTTATTGTCTTAATATTTCCTCTGCGGTGGCGTTTAAAGTCAACCGTTAATGTTCAGAACTATCTTTTAGTAAATAATGGCTAGTGAACTGACACTATATTATTGTGTTAGTTGCATTAATAGAGCCATACTGTTAGTATTTTAGAGTTGTCGTAATATATAGTTGCGGATTATGCTAACACTAATGTGTTAACGTAATCCGCAATTTTAGTAATCTAAAAGAATCTTTCTTTAGTAGCAGTGGAGGTTCTTGTGAAAGAGTTCGTCCACGGAAGTACTGCCACCTTTCCTATTTAGTAATGTACCTGTTTTGAAGGATAAGGGTGCTGGTGAAATACAGGCATATGGGACTTGTCAATTTATGTCTCAGGATGACGGGCGCAGTGGCAATGTCCCTCAGATCTTTGCGATTTAAAGCTCTGTGTGGCACTGTAGCTGTTAGCTGTTATGGGCAGGCGTGTAGCTTACCTACAGGCGCACGACTTCTTCGTCCCGTCACTTGATGTTATATAAAAAATCAAAAAAATCTTTAGTGTTTAAGGTGTTAAGAATTAATTTACATAAACCATAGATTTGTATATTAAAACATTGTGAATTTCGTTAAAAGCCTTTCAAAATGGATGTATTAAATACATCTATAATAATTATAATAAACATAATATATCACACATAATGAAAACACCTGGTCGAGAGTAAATTTAGAGAAGTCCGTTTCCCGAATTGATCCTACCGGGAATTGAACCCGGGACATTTTCATTTAGCACCCGCGACGCTAACTACACACAGCCACCGAGTTCATCGGTTCATCGGTACTTAATCTGCAGTTGACAACAAAATGTTTGTTGTATATATGTGAATTTGCCTAAAATTAGTGATTTTTTTGTAAGCAAATCTCCAAAGCCTCGGACACAACGTGCACACTGCCTTACAGTATAGGATACATTTTAAAGTGCGTGCGCATGTATTACACCATTCAATCGCGCACACTCCATGCTATAACCAGTCAACCAGACGCGGCATGGAATTTCACCCTTACACCGTAGATGTTCTATTAATGCACGGAACGTTATGCTTCTACTTTAATTGTGAGTACAGCTAAGTAGTGGAATTTTTTGCCGTGTTTTCTGAGCAACACCTGGACATTTTAAAGTCAATATCCACGTCTTCATTTAAAATCAATTGAGATTGTGGAGAAACATATGTTACAATTTTTTGAAACGGAAGCGTTTATTTCACGTTCCCCTTCTTTAAGTTAAAGAAATTTTGTGTTTCATTATCCTAAACAAGTAGAATTCAACAACGCCCTCAGCGGACTGCTGGGGCTGCCTCGACGCTGTAGTGCCTCAGGGATGTTCGCGGATGCTAGTATTGATAATTTTCAGGCAGTCGTCTGCAAGAGAGTGGCATCCCTGTTGACTAGAGCCCGAGGCAGCACCAACAGTCTTCTTAAGGTGGTAGCAGAGAGGATGGACGGACAGCCCAATCCATATGTATTGGATGTTCATCCTTGTTCATGAAAATAAACACTTTGCATTCTACTAACATAGTTGTAAGTAACTACTAACACTATAATTATGAACATGTAACTATACCTACTGTCTTAAATAATTTCTTTTATTTCATTTCATAAACTTAAATAAAAGCTAAATAGCAAATGAAACTATAAAGCGCCTTTTATAGATCCCATTGTTACGGCTTACTCATTTGTGTCCATGGATCCGAAACGTTGTTCTGTTTGAAAAAATAAATATACGCGATTTAGATCCGAAAAAGATAGTTTCATTTCTTTTATTTAACAATCGCGAAAACCTAGGGGCTTAACAGTATTTCAGATCTTTGTTAAAATTATGGTAATTAATTTTTGAAAGACCAAATTCTACATGTTTTCAACAATATTAAATCTTTATTATCGCGTTTGCTATCTAGCATCTAACATGCGAAGGAACAAAACTAATACAAGCATACAAAACTTTTAATCATTAGTACCTATAACTCCTATTTCTCAGTGATTTTGTTGGGAATGTTACACACTCCCTTAGATGTATTGGAATTAGTAGTTGTTGATTTTCACGGCTTTGTTCGTGCTGTTTATTTATTTCTAGATTTTTTATTCGTTGATTAAAATCACAATCTGAACTTTCAAGAACGAATTCAAAAAAACTTTAATAAGAACTAAAAAGATCACTTAGAAGAAAAAAAATTTGTTTGTAAACCGAGTTAAGTTACTCAGATAATCATTATCTGTGTCAGCCTAATTAAGAAATTAACATGAAGTATGAATTTATCACCGCCTTAAGTTGTGAAGGAAAACATTAATGGGACTTGTCCATTTATGTCTCACGATGGCGGGCGTAGTGGCAGTGCTTCTCAGATATTTGCGATTATCAGATATTTGCACATATTTAATATACATTTTTAACACAACCCCGGACAAACAAATCGTTCTATTTAATAATATACCATGAAGTATTGTAACATAGCACCTTGCGCTCGGCGTATTCCGCGCGTGGTTTATGCAGCTGTTCCTCGTCGTATCTCATGGCGACTGTTAGAAATCATTGCCCAGGAGCTACCATTATTTACGGGGCACGCCCACATGAAGCTTGCTTTCAGTATCGCCTTTTACAACTAGGGTTTTTGTACCGTTATTACATTTCGTAGACAATTTAGGTTCTGTCTAATACCAATGCCTTAAAGATTTTGAACATAACAATTTTGCAGATCACGCCTTGCTTCATCTCTTGGATGCTTGTTGCTCTTGTTGTAGTCTTAGAGTGCCTTTCTAGTAATAATAATAATGATATAATAATAATAACACACACCCTCAACATAGCCTCGCACTAGGGAAACCCTGTGTTGCGGGTACCATGGACACACATATAGACAACCACACATTACACCCAAACTCACGCGAGAAATAAATATAGGCCATACAAATATTTCTGTCCTGCATGATAACCGTTCGGCCATGGAGGCGGTAGGGATGGGTACCGATTTTTGCTAAAAAATATGACACTATATTTCATAAAGATGTTTTATAAACATGTTAAAGTTTGGAAAAAAAACAAAACGCTTTTAAATCCAAATGTTTATTTTATTTAGTCGATTTTCGGAAAATGAGACTTGCGCACAATACCGTGGCATCAGAAAGATGGTTTACATAAGCTAATCGTAAAATTTGTCTCCACCGCCTTGGAAAAAATTATAATTAAAACCGGTATCTATACTACTATGTTGTTGTAATTTGTGTAATTTGAAATGAGACGGGAAATGAGGGTTATGTTACGAGGTTCCTATGCATGCCACCTAAGCCGCCACCTGTATTTTCGAGGTTATTCTAGAAACCCTGGTACTATTATTAGCTTAAACTGAATGGAGTATTGTCTAGCTTTCTCTATACCTACTTTTTTTTTTACTTTATAAATCAGGTAAACAAAAAAGCAGTTTGTAAACCATAAGATATGAAAATGACGTTATAAAATTTGACTTACACAGCTAAAAAATTCACCGACAAGAATAGGAAGTAATGATACCAATTAAATATTTTTATTTTGTCGATTAATCGATTAATCGAATTTTTTAAGCCACGATTAATCAGTACATCGACTGTTTTGTCACAACAAAATCGATGTCGATAATCGATTTTTTGTTGGTCAATAAGCATCCCTAGGAGGCAGTAATATTGAGATCGCACATTAGTCCCTACAACTTGTGCTTTTGACAACAGGCTGTAACGGCCTAAAGTATTTCATAATTTCAAAAAAACTGAATTTTTGACCTGATTGGGCCTTTATGTCAATGGCCAAAATCTCACACACTTGCGCTTTGCCGACGACATTGTTATATTGGCAGAATCGCTTCAGGATCTGCAGAAAATGTTGCCTTAATGCTGCCTCATTATCGGTCGATCTTCCGTTGAATTTGGGTAATACTAAAGTCTTGTTCAATGAGCTCGTCATCCCGGAACCGATCTCGATTAATGACGAAACGCTCGAAGTTGTCAGAGAATATGTCTGCCTCGGGCAAACCCTGCAACTACTCAGAGACAACTTCGAGCGTGAAATAGCTAGGAGAGTGCAACTAGGTTGGGCAGCATTTGGTAAACTGCGTCATGTCTTCTCGTCACCACTCCCGCAGTGCCTGAAGACCGGGGTTTTCAACCAATGTGTCCTACCGGCCATAACTTACGGAGCCGAGACGTGGAATATGACGGTTTAATTGGCTCACAGACTACACGTCGCTCAGCGAGCTATGGAAAGGTCTATGCTGGGTATCTCGTTAAGGGACAAAGTCCGGAACGAAGTTATCCGGCATAAGACTAAAGTTGTGGACATCGTACAGAAATGTAGCAAGCTGAAGTGACAGTGGCCTGGCCACATCTGTCGCAGAACCGATGAGCGATGGAGTAGACGTGCTCTCGAGTGGATACCACGTCACGGCAAACGTAACGTAAGACGTCCCCCTTCAAGATGGACCGACGATCTGAAGAAGGTCGCGGGTAGTGGTTGGATGCGGAAAACGGGTGATCGAGCAATATGGCGTACACATGAGGAGGCTTATGTCTAGCAGTGGACTGCAATAGGCTGATTGATTGAATTTTTACCTAGACCCCAAAACAGAATAGTAGCAGTAGAGCTCCTTGTGAAAGAATTTTCCCAGGGTAGTACTGCAACCTTACCAATTTCTGCCGTCAAGCAAGTAATGCTAGCATTACTGCGTTTCGGTTTTGAAGGATAAGAGGGCTGGTGAAATTACAGGCACTTGGGACTTTCGACTTATGTCTCAGGTTGACGGGCGCTGTAGCAGTGCCTTTGAGTGGCACTGCAACTGTTATGGACAGGCGTAAAAAAAAACAGAATATCGTCTTCTATATTGCATTGTCATCCAAATTACTCTGTTAAGAAAAATGAACTTAACATCGAGTTCGCTTTTTAGTCTATCATTAAACTGTTTGTTATTAATATGGAATAATTAAACAAATTAAGACTTTTCAGTTAAAAACGAAGCGCTGAAATAAATCAAAACTGAAATAAAAAGGTACTACATAGGTGTTTTTGCAAAGCACAGCGTTCGTTACTAGTTTTTATTTTATTTTTATTATTGCTTGTCCTAATAATAGTTATATCAAAAGTTATCTTTTCGCACGATCTATCTTAATAACATCCGTTTTTCTAGTTTCTAGGAACCAGGAAATGTTACTCCATATAATGGTTGTACGGAACACTTATGCGTTTTTACACCGAGGCGTCAACTTATAATGACACTATTTCCTCAAACATGCTTTTAAAGATTCATATCTTATATATGCAATGGGACCTGACTATAAAAACCCGACTATAAAAAAATTTAATGATAGAAAATTAACTTCTTATAACAGTCTGCTCAGGCTATTTATTACCTTCTTAAATATTGTCTACCAATTATGAGAACTATATGACGAATATTCATAGTTTTCTTTATTTTCATTAAGCACTTCAGGTTTTTTACACCCAATTTCTATGGACTCAGTACATATTACTCGGAATGCTTAAAGTAATACGAATATTGATCTGTAAAGGTGTTTCATAACATCCAAGTCATTTTTCGAGTGCTTTGATAATAAGGGTTAAAAGGGGAGTTTTCGTGAATTCCTTTTTTTTTATAATACTAAGTGACGGGACGAACAATTCGTGAGCCTGGTGGTAAGCGACACGCCAGTTCCTAACAGTTGCAATGCCACTCAGAGCTATGAATCACAAAGATCTGAGGGACTCTGCCTCTGCGCCCGACATCCTGCGACATAAGTTGACAGACCCATGTGCCTATCATTTCATCGGCACTCTTACCCTTCCAAACCGGAACGCACATTACTGCTTGGCGGCAGTACTACCCCGGACGAACTCTTTCGTATGGAGCTCTAATGTCCCCATATCGCCACCCCTACAATCCAAACTAAAGTTTAATAAATCTTTAAAATATGTATCTACCTTTCAAAACATAATTACCATAATAGTTACGACGAGCAACTGGTAAAGCTCATAATTTGGTAGACGATAGCTAAATTATGACTTTCTAGCAAGTGTCCGCAACTTTGTATGCATAGAATAATTGCTTCATGTAGCCTACTGTTACATACTAATTGTCACAGTTGTATTGATTCTGCATACACACTTTCATCCCCTATTTCATGTCGTTTAAAACTTATTTTTGTGACAAAAGGTAACCTATATCCTTTTCTATATAATTCATCAATTCATCAAGTTTAGTTCAGTGGTTTTAACTTCGAAAACATTTAGAGTTACTTCGTATTTATAATTACTTTGGATTATGACTGATTCCATCTGATTTCGCGCCTTCGTATAAAAACGAGACTGCTTACAAGGCTTTATAAGGGCATAATCGCGTTGTCTACAAAAGCCCACGTTATGCGTTGTCAGATACGTGCCAGATATGTTTGACCGGCTTTATGATAGACTTGGTACTTGGTGCAACGGGCTGGTATCCGCAACTCGACGACAAAGCGCCTATTTTGCGTGTGATAGACTTAATTATGTATTAAATAAAGCTATAAAAAGTTTCAAAAAAACATTAACATCCTTGCGTTGTTATATTTAACGCAATATCTATACCTAAAGCGAATTAGTCAACCTTTTGTGATTTTTTCTCTGAAATTGTTGTTTAATCAATTGCGCAGTGCATAAACTTGATACGCAAAGAGTGGCCGCGTTCATTACACATAATTGCAGTGTAATTATCGGTTATTGGACACGGTATACGGTGGCTCTCACTACAAGGGCCTATACTGCAACCAGTGTAATTTCGTCTTTGACATTTTGCAAGTTTTGGAAATGCCCTATTCAGTTTAAAGGAAGAAAGTATTACAAAAACACATTGACATCTTATCATACGATATCTTATTTATAAAATTGAGCTGACATTTGCATTCTTTCATTGACATTAAATAGGGTAACTTGCAAGGCAGCCTATTACATTAAGTAAATCTTCGTTTGAAATTATTCATAAACTGCTAGTCCCAGCCCATCTTATAGTGGTTTCAGATTAGGCTCTCTGTTTTATCTTACACAACACCAGCAGCATTGCGAGGTTGTCGTGTCCTTTCTTTAATCTTTTTTCCTCCGCTTCAAGTTGCTATAAAATGTTCGAAAGATACACAGTAAAAAGAAACGAAGTCTTTTAAGACATTATTCTTCAATGTGGCCCGTTGACCGGTATATTTAATTGATCTAATGTGCCTTATTATTCTACGTAGAACTTATAAAATGGAAACCTTTTATTAGACGCTATTAAAACTATTTTAAAAACCGAAACTGTTTTTCCTATCTTTCTTTTATTGCTGGAAATTAAATTTTTAATAATATGATGCTATTAAAAAATGTATATGCCTAAACAAATAATAGAAATAATATTTCTTTAGGAAATGAAACTATTTTTCCGGATTTAAATCGTGTATATTTGTTTTTTCAAACAAACCGACGTTTCGGGCCCTTTACGGTTGACTAAGGTGGTACGGTCTTCAACCAGTTATGTCAGATATTGATGCAAACCACCCTATTTTTTCACTATAGTTACAATAGTTATTGATTAAATACCTTATTTTTAATTTTACAAAGAAAACATTCCAATTGACGCTAAGTTAAGTTAAGTTTTACAAATTATTTTATCGAATGAATTTTTATTAAGTTCAATTTATTATTAATTATTAATAGAAATTAGAATAAACTAAAACATATTAATTAGTACTGCAGTCTTGTGTCTGTTTGGGATTTTTCATTAGAGGAAATACTGGATCCCAAACTGGTGGTACGGACAAACCATCTTCCCTGTTGGAATTAGGATGTTTTTAATTTCAATGGCCTCTCGCAGCTTCCTGGGTAGATAACGGACTTCTTTTGCAAGGTGGGTGGGTTTGTCAAACTTCATTGAATGTGTAGGTTTATCCATGACATGCTCGCAGACTGCAGACTTAATAATGAATAATAATAATAATACTTCTTTATAAAGAAATAATCCTCCATTAAGGTTGCGATTCCACCAGTGATGTGGGAGGTACCTAGGCGATGCGAAAATGTACAGCGGAACTGTGAAATGGTATGATGATGTCCACCAAAGCTGTGCAAAGCAGCTAAACGGTGCAAGGATGGGTAGCTAAGCCGTGGACGTTGTGTAGCTGATCGGTGTGAGGATGAGTAGCGGATTCTTTTCAGCTATGCGTGGATGGGGTGTGGTGTGATATTTGTGAGCGGAGGCAAACGGCATCTCGCGTACATCACAACATATATCGCTCGCATCCCTTGCACACATCTCTCGATTTTTTTGTGTGTACAAACATTTAACTCCGCTAGCCCTCTTCCACCAGAGCTGCGCTAACGAAGCTAGGAAAATGAAGTAATCCTATTGGTGAATTTTTTCCTCGCACACCGCCTAGCTACCTCGCACATGTCTGGTTGAATCACAGCCTAAACCGGTTCGTACTGGCTTATTGGTCTTTGCTTATATTCCTCTCTGCACAGTTTAATTATATTCAAAGGAAGAGTTCTCGTACAAAGGAGGGCCTAGCCTTAAAAGAGGCATTTTTGAGTTAACTCTAGAATTGGAAACTACACACATTAAAAGTATCTAGGGATCAAGGTATTATTTTTTAAATTTTTTATAACCCTATTAAATTTAAATTAAAATATATATATTTTTAGTATTGTTAAATAGTTCGTTCAGGGAAGTACCTACTGCCACCATGCCTATTTATGCCGCCAAGCAGTAATGTGAACATTACTGCGTTCCGGTCTAGAAGGGTGGTGGTGAAATTACGGACACGTGGGACTTGTCAACTTATGTCTCAGGGTGACAAGCGCAGTGGTAGTGCCCCTAAGATCTTTGCGATTGAAAGCTCTGAGTGACATTGTAACTGTTATGGATAGCCGTGTCGCTTACCACCAGGCGCACGACTTCTTCGTTCTGTCACTTACACACCGTTGGTATTATAAATAAAAGTATTTAGTCATTTTTGTTTTAATTACGAAATCGGCAAAAAACCATTGACGTTAAAAAAATTAAATTAAAAAACCTAATTCTCAATAATTGACATAAACATGCTTGATCTCTAGACACTTTTGATGAGTGTATATTTGTACGCTAAAATTTGATGTTGAAGTAATTAATTTATTTATCACATATAAAATTTGTAAAAGTATCGACACGACAAGAAAAATACAAATTGATAAAGACCAGTTTACGCCGTAACAGGCGCCGCGCCGTTCGTTAAACGGACCAAGTATAATTACTACGGAACCCAACGCAAATGGACGAATCTTGCCGAACACGGCCCTTGTGTCGCTCTACATTGCTACAAGTAAGCTTCTTTATCACGTTTCATTTCCATAAACCTAAATTGTGTTCGTAATTTAAATGTTTTTTCTTTGCTATTTTTAAAAGTTCTCCAGTTTTAATAAACTACCTCTCTGCACAGTTTAATTACATTCAAAGGAAGAGTTCACGTATAAAGGAGGGCCTAGCCTTAAAAGAGGCACTTTTGAGCTAGTACTAATGCTTTACGCAATGAATTTCCATTACTGATTTTTACCTTGCCTGATTCTGCTTCCAAGCAGTAATGTAAGTATTACTGCTTTCTGGTTTTGAAGGGTAAAGGTGTTGGTGAAATTACAGGCACATAAGACTTGTCAACTTATGTCTCAGTGTGACGGATACAGTAGCAATACTACTCGGATTTTAGTGACATTGCAACTGTTGACAGGTGTGTCGCTTACCACCAGGTGCATGACTTGTAATAAAAAAATTATTGATTTGTTATATCGCTCAAACACATTTTAATTTACCCATTTTAACGATATCTCATAGCATCAATTCTATATCCAGGTAAAAATCTAGAAACCACTTTTTGAATGTTGAAAAGAGTTTCGCATTACTTTAGTTCTCACGTCTTATGAAAACTGACCTAGGATACTAATCTGAAAAGTTTTTTAAAGTCTACGTGATCAGTTATAATATGTTTTACCCGGGTAACCCTAAAAGTTTTTTAAAATCGCGTAAATGAAACGAGATATGAAGATGTTTTTGTATCTGGCTTCTGTAAAAAAATATAGGAAGTAATGTTAATGCGACAGATGAACGGCGACAGCTTCCATCCTATTTGAAATTATTGTATAATTTATCAGTTATTATTATTATTACTCAGATATTATTATGAACTTTTTTCCTATATTGTACTGTATTGTGCGTTGTAGAGAGTATTGTTTTATATAAAAGCACATTTTAGTACAATTAATATTTTTATAATTTGATTCTCGTTTTAAAAAGGTTTAGTCGTTTTATATTTTTTTTGTCTTATGTATTTAAAACCACCAATCTCCTCTCGGGCTCTAGCTGGAAACCAGGACTGTGACTCTGCCCAACGTAAATCTGAGCTGGCTAGCCTTTTAAGCTATTATTGTGTATATTAGTTTTATTTCATTTTATGTTGCTTTTTGCTTTTAGTCAATATGTTAGCTGATAGTATTTGATATATTTGAAATATTATTGTGGATAGCCGATTAAATGCTTTTTCTTACTTTCTTTCTACTTAGATATTTTATTGCTATTGGTATTATTCTCCGCGACAGTCAAACCATTTTTCATACTATAAAACCATTGTGTGAAGCATTTGGCGCACCCATCTTTAGGCACCTTTTTCGCAGCTGTTTGGAAGGCTACTGCTGCCTCTTCTGCGTTCGGATAATGGATACCTCTCAGTTTATTCTTAATTTTAGAGAATGAGTAAAAATCACAAGGATGTTAGTTCAATATTAGTGGTACAGGAAAATTGGTTAGCTTGTCTGACGAAGTGAGCAGGAGCATTATCGTAGTGCAGGATCATTCTGCTTCTTGGACGTCGTTTTTTAATTCTTTCGAAAATAAAAGATAAACTGCTGTTCACATATTTGTCCGTTGTAACTGTTCTGTTATATTTCAATGATATTATAGCGTAGTGAAACCGTTCTACCGTTCTAAAAAATAACCAATCATCGTTTTTTGCTGCACTACATTCCCTTTTTATTTTTATCGGCATTCTTCAAAATGTAAGACTATTGTGTTGATCATTGTTTCCTTTTTGGCTCATACTAATAAATCCGGCTTACGTCATCAGTCACCATGTCAAAAACAAAGTTTAATTAACCATATCTAATTTAAATTTTGGTAGCTGTAGAGCTCCTTGTGAAAGAGTTCGACCAGAGAAGTACTGCCACCTTACCTATTTCTGCCGCCAAGCAGTAATGTCAGCTTAGCCACTTTCGAAGGGTAATGGTGCTGGTGAAATTACAGGCACGTGAGATTTGTCAACTTACGTTTCACAGTGACGGGCGCAGTGGCAATGCCCCTCAGATGTTTACGATTTAAAGGTCTGAGTGGCACTGTAAGTGTTATGAACAGGCGTGTAGCTTAACATCAGGCTTACGACTTGTTCGTCCATAACTTGCTATTATAAAAAAAATATCGAATTTTGGTTGCATTTGGCGACACTTTCCCACGGGACAACATGATTTTTATTGAAATTGTGAGGAATTCATTTGGTACAAAGCTGCCTCACTCGTGCTTGTGTTAAATTACTTATCTTGACTCGTGCTAAAGACTTAATAACACCTGTATCTGCTGGTATCTTTCTTTTTTCTGCTTCGATCCTGATGTTTTTTTTTTGTCACCGCCGTTGTGCGACGCCTCTTGCGAACATCGTCACTCAGATGATGAGATGATGATATGAACTTACTGAATCTATTATGAACAGTGGAATATGGAGCGTCATCACTAAATGCGAATTAGTGTTATTATTATTAGTCTTTCACGACTGTCTATCTGATTTAGGCCGCAACGAAAGTCATGAAAAATCATATAACGAAAATGATCTCTCTTGAAATTATTTTTTTTGTAAATCCTTCATTTTCAATTGTCTACCAAAATTGTAAAACAAATGACAAATAAGAAAATTTGATGTTGTGGAAAGCAAAGAGATTAATTTTCAAAATTGTCTTTTGTTTTTAACCGACTTGGAAAAAGGAGGAGGCTCTCAAGTGACTATATTTTGATGATTCTTTTGTTTTTGTTGGAAAGAGGGTTCCTCAGTATTGGTCCCACTTAAATTTGAAGAAAATACTTCACCTCTAAGGGTCAAACTGAGGGTTAAATCCGGTATCGTGCACTTTCCGTCAACCGATTTCAATGAAACTTTGCAAATAGGTGTAACAAAATTACAACAATACAACAATTACAATAAAAAAAATTCTTTCAATTCATTCAACTTTCGAGGTAAGTTTTTTTTTAATTTCTGTCGTTTTTAAAAGCGGCTAGTTCACTTCCGCGACTCTCAGAACTTTTCACTTTCACCTATCACACAACACAACACAACAACTTCACCTATCATACAAATTTCTAAACAAATAAACTTAGTTCTTGACATCCTTTAACAATAAACCATCTGGCGAACCACTGTCTCTACGTCGCATTTAATAATGGTTTAAATGGTAACGCTGAGAAAACAAAATAAACAATACCACCGGGCTGCTACTTACAAATATTTGCCACACGCGGTTTGCTTGCAAGTCTTATAATGCTAATTAAACGAAACAAATGAAATACCAGGTTCACATCTAGCTGGCACATTCCGTCTGCATTATCTCAACATTGTTATACTCACAAATATACATCTTTATATCACACGCTTGACTATCATCAGTGCAAATCTGGATTATAAAGATTTAATCACTATCTTTTACGTATCCTGGAAGCAATTAATTACTCTTTAAAACACAACAAATTAGTAGTTTAATGGTAACTCATAATCATATTTTTGCAACTGAATGTGTCTTTTACCATCAAGTGCCCTTTTTAACACCTTGTTTCTTGAAAATTCTTCCTAAACAACTGTAAAATGTTCGCAATTATCGTTTTTACTACTTTAAAATGGAAATTTCTTTAAAATTTCTGTAACATGTTCGCCTTAATCTTGAAAACTTTGAATTACTTTTACCCACTTCTTACTGCTGATTGCATCGCCTTCCGGGAAGCGTTTCGGTATACTTTGCGATGCTTTTAAACCGGAGATTGGCACTAGTGGATAAATATGTAGCTCATATTGACTACCTAAAGATTTGTCTGTATCTCAAGCTTTATAGTAATTTACCTAAGAACATTAATTTAATATTGAATGGTGCGATGTTTGCTACTATGATATTCAAATATTTTTTGTAAAATTACTCCACTTGTTTGTTATAATTATTAACACAAAGATCGAACACTAAGAAAAATTCCTTCGATCCGACTGGATTCGAACCAGCGCCTTGAGTATGTCTTCTAACTGAGCTACGGAACGAACCATTCTACACAAAGACAGACCAGACTACACAAACAGACTAGACGAAGCAGACTTTACGAATTTTTCTGTGCTTGTTGCAGATCTTTGTTTTTGGTTTTGAAAGACTTTTTATTTTAATAATATATATTCCTATTCTTTATAATAATAAACCTTTAAGTGTGTCGTGAGACAAAATCGCGGGAACATTTACTTAAGCTGCTATTTCCGCCTGAGTATACGAAAGTATTAAGTATCTTGTTTATATGTAAATTTATTTTAGTCCATAAAACAAGTGTTTTAGAGCCAATTTCCACGGTGTCTTTCTTTGACACCTCCATTGCATTTACATTATTTGCACGCTTGAATATTTCGAAAGACTTTTCTCCTCTTTTGTCTGACTCTTTCCACAATTTGTATTTAGGTATGTTCAAGTTTCACATAATCATTTTAATTCAGTCGAACGAAATGTCTCAAACCGTTAGCTATTATCAAAATTACAATTGTAGGAAGTTGTTAGCGTTGTGATCCAGTTGACAATAATTTTTAAGGTCATACCACGATACGGAAAATTTGTTTCGTTCAAACTTCGCTTCACGCAATTCCGACGAAATCCTGAGAAAGTTTCGTGGTCTACGGAAATACGTATAAATTTCACTTTTGTCTCAACTGTAGCGGCGATATTCGTATCACGATCGAGGCTGTGCGTGTTAACGTTCGACGTGTCGACAAAACTGTTACAACTGTCACTACTACCGGATCACACGTCGGACAACTTGAAGACACTCCGCTAAACAATAATCTTCATTCGTACTCACAACAACGTACTAATTATTACGTCGTGTAAGTTTTTAACTATATTTTAATTTTTTTTCAAAAGAAGACTGTTTTTGCTTGCGCACATTTTTTTGCTTATTTATACAAAAAATATGACTTGGTCTTTATAAAATATAACCGTTTCTGTAGAAGTACATTTTCTACAACGGAATGAGCTATAAAGTACAAAGGAGCCTCTAGACTTTACAATCGCTGATCAGCATACAGGAGACAAATATTTTACGGCTATTTGCTTAGAGCTGAAAGTTAGTGGATGCTGCGGCACGGTTACTTTGAATTAATTGGTTGTGTTGTTGAATAATTTCTCATTAATTTCAACACGGGCAGGTCGAGGCAGTCGCGGTATTTCCCTGCCGTGTCGGTGTGGGTTAGGAGCTGAATTACCATATTCCAAGCGTATATCACAAGCGTTTTACGCTTGCGGCTGTATCCTTTCGAAACTCACCAATAGAAATGCCTTTAAATGTTATCTTTAATTAACAACGAGAATTGCTGTTTTCAATTGTTGTTCTAATAGCCAAGTAATTATTATTAATTACGTTTCCTGTTTTACTATTCACCTTTCAAAAGGATTTATTTTGATTACACTCATATTGTGATAGTTAATAGTTCCGAGTCCCTCGGCACGTGAGATTCGAATTGTAATCACAAGAAATATAAATTTTGCATAATATTACACTTGTGCACCTTATTCCATCCTACTGGTAGAGCAGTAACTAGTCTGGAGACCACAGGTAGACAGACTCTGGCTGATAGAGTTACCGTTTGCCTGTAAGAGCTTACAACTAATAGTTTTCAGACATTGAAATTATCCAACAATTTAATTCTACACCTAATGTATTGATTAGTTATTAATAAACGTACAGGAGATTTAATTATATAGGACAGCTCTTGTTTAAAATTGCGTAATTTGAGTAATATTAAATTGCCGGTATAAAGAAGCAGCAGAGCTCCTTGTGTAAGAGTTCGTCCAGGGAAGTACTGCCACCGTACCTATTTTTGCCGCCAAGCAGTAATGTGAGTGGTGCCGGTGAAATTACAGGCATATGGGACTTGTCCCTCAGATCTTTGCGATTTAAAGCTCTCGAGTGGCACTACAACCGTTACCTATAGACAGGCGTGTCGCTTTCTACCAGGCGCACGACTTTTTCGTCCCGTCACTTAGTATCATAAAAAAAAAACAATGCCAAAGGCTTCAAACTTATGTCCCCTCTTTTTACGAAACGGAAATTAGAAATTATGTTCGTACATATTTTGTTCGAAAATACGTACATACATATGTAGTGTGTCCGTAATGATACAATTATAAGGACAACTATCTCCAATACAACAATTTTTACACAGCTTAAAAGTTACCTGGTTAATTGGCAGGTATTTGTATGTATGTAAGTTTTTGTTAATATTTATGATGCTATTTTTTGGTTCCACCCCTTTTGCATAACCCAAAATTTCTATCATAAGGTTGCCTGGAAGTAATTGCTACATAGCCTGTTGCACATTGACGTACTATTTTATACTTAAGTTACTGTTTTGTGTCGTCACTGTAATTTTATGTGCAATAAAAACTAAAAACTAACGTACAATCAATTCTATAACGTCACAATCTTGTTTGTACTGTTTAGGTGTTTAGATTAAGTATTGTATCTTTTTAAAGAAATAATTTATTGTTATTATTATAGTCGTCAAGTTTTGTACTAAAACAAGTTCAAAAATGAATTCTTGCAAAAATAAGCGTATATTTCTTCAAGAAAAATGTTTTACAATTTAAATATTGTAGTGCCTAATTCGTTGACTTAACGTAATAAAGTATTGTAAATATTTATTTACTTTTGTGGCTGTAGACTTATAACCCGCACTCTTACGGTATATTGCATTAATAAAATTCTCTTTTTTCCAGGTAAGTGTGTAACCCGCAGTTCGTTCTATAACACTGATTGATCTTGTGAACCAAACAGTAAGTTCTGTAATCATTCGCATTCATTCCACTGAATAGTAAATCTTAACAACAAGAATTACTATTTAACCACTTTTTAGATCTATCACTCTAAATACATGTACATACCTGGCTAATTAATACCTGGCTTTTGTAAGATATTACTTTACCATTGGATTGGTGTGACACTTTACATTTTCGCAATGCCTATAGTTCAAATCGCCAAATACCTAATGGAGCTGAATGTGAAGAAGACGGAAAGAAATGGCGTACTTTGGTGTCCGAGGCCAAGATCCACTTCGGGTCGTTGAGCCAGCGAAGTTCAATTAAAAACAGCGTACAAATGGTTTTCATTTGGTTTTTTTTTTTTTTCAATTAAAAAGAAAAAAACAAAGAAAATTTGATTCAGTACCATTCATTTTAAATTGTACTTACAAAATAAATACTCAGCATATGCTGTTATTGAGAACAGCCACTATATAGTTTAATAGCTTACAAAGAGAACATGATAACTAAAATGTAGAAGACTATGGGTTGCATGCCGATTTTGGCAAAGCATGACCACTATCTTATTATGTATATTACCACCCTTTATAAATTATATTTTAGGCGTATAAATATGATTTAATTATTATTCACTCGTTCGTGACGATCTCCTTTTTAAAGGCTTGGTTGGCTTGGTTCCTGTTTCATTAAGCTATTCCAGCCTGTGTTTTTATACCTCCCGGCATTCGTATCTGGGATATCAGGAATTCTTCAGCTGTAATGAAATAAATTTTACGCTATTACTCGTTGTAGCTTAATTACTGTTTTCGGACGCTACAATGGAACTCAACAGTGCAAACAGTTTGTCACGATTATAACGAGAGATATTATCCGCCGTGATTGCGATTCTCACGGCTCGCATTATATTTGTACGCCGTGGCATGTCATTTCCTGTGGCTCTCCACATGTCTTTATTCGAGTGACACGCACCGTTATAACTCGGACACTAACACACTGCGCTAGACAAATTCACTCCACTTTCCATTTTTCACAGGCCATTTTCTTGGTTGTTGTAAGTGCAGGTGATTCGAAGAAATGTGGAGCGGCAAGGCTATCGACCAAATAGCCTACATTTGTCTCGTTATATCGTATTGACTATGTTGTATTTGTACCGTCATGCTCAAAGACTTCTCAAGATTTCAAGCAATTAAATAAAGCAGATAATCTCAAACGTGAGTAAAGAAACGTTTAAAGTTCTTAATCGGCTGGAACCATCCGGGATTCTTAATCTTAAAGTCATTGCGCGCTAACCTTAATTGGGCAATTTCATTTGCGCACACCTTTGGGTGTTAGCGAAATAAATACCCGTAGTTGTTGTTATTTATTGCCGCTATCGACATCAGTCACTTTATCGCCTCTGTACGTGAGGCCGTGTGAGAATCTTATTTTATTGCTTCATTTGTTTCAACATTCCTGTCTGGTGTAAGACATATAGGCATTATATACCTTATTTGGCGCTGCATCTCACCCCTTGTCCGCACGATGGTGACAATGGGTGTACAGGTGACACTAATCCAACCGAACACGTATACGAAATAAAAGAAAGCGTGAGATATCACTGGACAAGACTTGGCACAGCACATGCGTGACTCATGCGAAATCGATTGAAACCTAACCGTAGACGAATCGATCTTGGTCATTGTAAATTATAAAATGCAAAGCGAAATTTGTAGTGAAATGTAATTATCCTAATATTTGCTACGAAAAAGTCACGTACATTTAAAGATCATGTTTATTTCAATGTACGTGATCTTTTACACACTTATGATCATTGTAATCAATATTACATGTATTGTTCTTGTTTGTATATACAAAATGGTATAGCTGTTCTATCAGAATTGCCAGAATGGCGAAAAGATAATGTTAATTGTAAAAATATTTGGTTTAATTTTCTAGACCAGATCCCGTAAGACATACATAGACGTTCTTTTATTTATCTTTACTTTGGCGTGTCGCGATCGGTTCCGAAAACCGTATCTACAAACAAGTTAATAAAGAACGAAATTAAACTTGTGTGCACATCATAAAGTGACAAGAGTTGAAGAAATCTATCCGTTATACCAATAAGGGACTCGCTCGTTATTTACTTTTTAAATTAAACTCGGGCAAGAAGCTGTAGCCTTTCCCAGCGCACAGTCACTTATTATAAATACGATCGGGAATGGAACACAAAAAATTTTATGTTTCATGCATATGCATTACTATGACGGCCAATTTATGATCTCTCTGGGCCACTGTTTTATGATAATAAATAAGCGATTGCAAACTCAAATTAAGACTTAAATCTTCTTTTAATTCATGGTTTGGTTCAACACTTTTCATAAATCTATGTATTCCAAAACGGTCTTAGACACCTTGATGTAAGATGTCCTCTCTTGATGATTATTTATATAATTAGAATTTTACACATATTTTATGGACTCAATTATGTAAGTACTTAACGTATTCGCTCGTTAAGTTCACTATTCAAACATTTTAATTAAAATCGTAAATACTGAATCCCTCATTCGTAGCGGGAAACGAGGTAGTAACAACTATGTTAACAACCACCTTACTTTGTATTGAAAAGCTGTAAATCTAATAACAAATTGAACTTCGTTTATTCTGAAGCAAGAATATAACAAAAAAATAATGAATAATGTATGCGATATAAAACAATTTTCTATAATTTGGGAACATTTTTTTCGAAAACACTTATCGTATTCACCGTTGTGACTTAAACGGACAAGGAGCTGGTCACGATAATTTTATAAACGATAAAAATTCAAGTTTTCTTGATTTATGTGGTGTAAAAAAAGGTTATAAGATTCCGTTAAGTAAAAAATTTGCCAACCATTATTATTATCAAAAATATATACGTGTACACATATTTCTAAAGATTAATTCGAGTTTTAAGCAGCGTATATACTGATCTGCCTTTGCTTACCATGTACGATTGATCGATACCATTAATCTACGCGTCCTAAGTTATTAACTCGAATGACCCTACCCTCTGGATGTTTGTGAGCTAAAATCTCTAACCCACTTCGCGATTGTTTTTCGGCTTCAATTACTATTCATGTGAAAGTAGGTGTGTATTATTAATGTGCCGTGAGTGCAAGTGCCAATTACTCTATCTCGATAGTGTTCACAATTCGGCGCTAGATAATAATAGAAATCAATCTAGGCATATGGAGAGCAACGGACAAATAACCGCTAACCGAACTTTGTGGTGGAACGTCGATTCATTCATTATTGGGTAGTCTCGCGGTTTCGTTATTTAATGAAACGTTACTTTGGAACTGCATCAACCGCATTCAGAACAAATTGTATCACCCAGATTGTGAAATAAACACCGATACGAATAGAATGTCTAACAGGAAAATAGTATGTTGTTGTTTTAGTACAATGAACTAATAAAGTTAGTAAAATAAATAAAAAATTGCATGGTGTATATGATAGCGCAGGCGCCGCAGCCTCAATGTTGCCAAAGCTTTGCCAGTGGCTGCGAGGCCAGTGCAAAAAGATCATCGCTGACGAATGTCAATGGCACGCGGCACCGTTACTCGATCTCGCGCCTGCCGAATTAATTCACCAATGGAAATTTGTACAGCGATTGATTTCTCTATTGATAGGCATAATGAGAAGCTTGTATCGGCGCCCGAATCCATTATCGGCCATCTCACCCTACGCCCTCTCCTTAGCCGGACTAGTTTCGCGAATAGCTAAAGTAAATAAGCTTGTCATGCACAATGTAAAAAGTTCTACCATAAGATGCAATGTCTAGAGATCATCACGGTCAAAGACACGAAAAACAAATCGTTCCGTCAGCGCTGACACTCACATCGCCTTCAGTGCAGTTTACAACTGATAGATAGTAGCGGAGCAAAAAGCTGTCAATAATGTGAATGGTCTAGATTCCATCAAATTGACATTATTACACTTATCAATAGAAGTTCGTTAATCTGCTTAACGGAGACCTCATGTTGTTGTATTTTAAACGTTATTTGCATGCCTCACCTAAAAAAAACTTTCGCCTTTTTTAAGTCAGCACTCATTTTTCAAGAATAAATAGAAGGAGACTGTCGATCGGGCGCCTTACTTTTACTCGCGTCGATCTTGATGATTTATATCAGGTGCTCATATCTCTGAATCTCATCGTCGTTTTGTATGTATACCAGCGTTACTTGCTTTAATGGCGCCTTCTTCGTAATATTCAAATGAAATCCCTTTGTCATGTTACCTTGATAATCTTATACTTTTATTTGCAGCCGTTAAGTGAAATCGATTAAGAAGGGTTACAATGCAATAAATATTTAAAATAAAAAAGTTAACGCGATCCGACTTAGTGTTGCAGACTGCATGCGCATTTCTAAGACAAGGCTTGTTTACAAAGGTGCATTAATAATGCTTAGTGGGACTTAAATAGTGAAAAGTGAACATGGTGCTTGTGATTACTGCCGCTGTAGATTCAGGTCACACCTTTTGTAACAACCGGACACTTCGTCGAAGCGCCATATAACATATCAATTAGTCTAACATTTAATCCAACAGTCGATCATCTGCCATCCACCTCAGATCTGAGGTCAATATCTTTCGACAAACTCGATATATTATTATAATTGCATAGCTACATATACTCGTTGAATTTTAAATCAAACTGGTTAGGGATTATAATTTCGCGTAGATATCTGTAGTTTAATGCTCACGATTATTTTTCCGCTGCTATATTTTTCTTGGTAATAAATAAACCTAGTTATTATTCCTTTTGCGTAACAGTTTAGTAGTGGGTATTAAACAAAGAGCACGTTGATGATAGCTTGTCCAGAGCTAATATGTGAGTCTGGGCCAGGCGTCCAATTATTGCTAAACGATATGAATTTATAAATCAAGATTTAATGATAAAGAGGACCTGTTAGTCTGGATTACTTGTGAGTCACCGCGTAGTTGAATTCCTTTTGTTATTGTAGATGCATCGAAACTATGTACTAGGCTTATTATGCCGCTGTTGTCTTGTCAGGGAACAGATAGTTAGATTCCTTTCCAATTATTAGGCTGCCAACTGTCTTCTGTTTTGTTATTTGTGGGATTTAACAAGGTGTTAAGCCATGTGTGTGAATTTGTATCTTATTTTGTTTTACAATCCGGTCACAATCTTCCTTCCTATATTAGTACTTGAAGATAACAAGTTGTTTTGATCGTAGATGTTAGTTCCATAGTCATGCTGTTATGGCGATCTATGACAACCTTCGTGGCCTAGTATTAGGCACTGTGAGTACTCTGTGAAACCTGGGAAATCAAAATTTTGTAAGTTTTCCCCCGTATGAATTTTTTGAGTTCCAGAGAGCATATGGATTAATTTTGTTATATTTTCTCATAGTGTTAGGGAATTCTTTAGTTTGAGACCACTTAATTGGTGCAATTGTCCAAACCAATAATTGTGCTTGTTTCCCTAATTATTCCGTGAGTAAATAGTAATTCCTAGATGATCAAATTTTTGTAGGCATCTAGGCATTTGGGTTTATAGTAGATAATAAGAAACCGCAGTATTTTTTGTGTTAGATATTTTTTTGTAACTTATTTTGTATTCTTCATATTATAACCCGTCACGCATCCACATGGTGTGTCCTACGCGTAGCTGTGTTTTCATCCACTATTGAAGAAATAAAAATATATAAATATTTATAAAATTAAAAAAAAAAAGTTGTTTACACAGTGCCCACCGTGCCCCTCTATGACCCGAAATTGATTAAATTGCATGACAGTTAATTAGCAAAGTCAACGGAACGCAAATAAGGGGTATACAGATTACCGCAAAGGTCAAGAATGCTGGAATGGTAGCAGTCGAATACCAGATCGAGCAATAATGTTGTCTATTTGTAATCGAACCCTTCCGTATCGGGCGCTGTTCGCGTATCAACCTCGAGTTATGGGTCTTACACCGCACCCACTACATTACATTTAATAATTATATAAACTTGATATTTTGTAACAGTTTAACATTTTATAACCATTCAATATGGGGTTAATATCGATCCGACAGGGCTAGCATGATAATAGTTGATCCGTAAAATGTTCAAATTAATAAAAATTTCTATATTATTCCCAACAATCTATGTAATACCTGCCCTGTAATACGTTTTAATTATTTTGTTAAAGATATATACTTATAACTTGGTTTATCATATATATATCTATTAAACAATTAATTAACACGTAAGTTCTTAGGTTTTTTCTCGATTGTTACACAAAGTAAATAAAGCTATTTTTTTCTCCGAATCAAGATCGTTAGTTTGTTTGAAAAAAAAAACCAAATACACGCGATTTAGATCCGGAAAAAAACAAAATACTTTCATTTCCTAACATGTACAATTTTTTATTTAAAGAGCTACATAAATTAATTGACGTATCTGGAGATCGACGAAATCTGATTACTTTAAAACTTATTTCATTTCTCAAAATAAAATTTTCGGTACCCGTACAAAGTATGCTCGATCGACAGTTATTTTTCAATTATTTTTCTCGCGACATAATTTTTTTTATTGAAAGCCATTTGCTGTTTATAATGAATACGAACACTAGCTGAACTATAACCGGACCTTTCCGTTACAGCCTGTATATTTTGTCGCATATTCTTCTATTGTCCATTGTTTTTACTTGTAGCAAATGAGACACACTAGCTCACTTTACAACTGTTCTTGAAAACTCAACGGCACATTTATATCTGAAAACCGTTGTTTGAATGAATTATTACCGAACCCTTCGTTTTATTTGTTGTTTGCCGAATGGTCATATACAATAACCACGAACATTACGAACATATACCCAGAATTCTGAAGTATCACAAGGCACTTTATATGTATATGACTCAACCTCTTTTTAATGGATAATCAATTAATAAATCAATTAATTTTACATTTTAAAGGAATTTCTTTCCAATAAATATTTATGCTGTCTTCTTTCAAGTTGTATGATGTTTTGTAAATCGTATAGTTATGAGCCACGGACATTATTCTTTTTGAACTTGATTTAGAACGAGTGAACCATTTTGTTTGTCAAGGAATTTAGAAAACTGAATTTGATATTGATGAGTAGAATATGAGAGGAAATATATTTAGAACACGTTGTATTTGAAATTTTAAAACTTTTTTAAAATTTCATTTTTTTAAATTTTGAAACATAAGTTCACAAGTCCCACGTGCCTGTAATTTCACCAACACTTACCTTACCCTTCAAAACCGGAACGCAATAATTCTAACATTATTGCTTGGCGGGAGAAATACATAAGATGACAGCACCTCCCTGGACGGGCTTTGTCACATGAAGTCTCTACTAGTATTAAAAATATATGCTACCATTCCCGTGTCAAGCGGTACTGCGATCATAAAAATGGCTTTATAAACACTGCGATTATAATAAACAGCTTCAAAAATTTACTATATTTTCAACTACTGTTTTATTAATTTTATTTTTGTACCAAATGTTTCAACGTATCAAAGGGCCAGAGCCGCGAATGGAGTAAGATATAAATACACATTGTGCAGCAGTATGCACCGCTATGCAGCACAATGTCATTATCGCCACTGGGTTTATAGCTATCAATATCAGAAATTCCTAAAAAAAGGTTTTCTTGACCTTTATTATGCTTGCCAAAACAATTAATTATGGCATGATAAATAAGATGCTGTCCGAGTATATTTTATATATTGGCCAGGTGTTTAAAAAACTGTTCAAATAATTTATTTTCACAGATTTTGTGCTGAGACCACTCAGTTGGCAACAACACATTGACAGAGGCCATTATGCAATATAGTGCTCTCCGCAGGCGGCACAAGACCTAATGCAAGCGAATATTAATACGCGAATGATCGACTCACTATGAATGTTGAAAACCAATAGAGTGCTCGGGGCAATGACGCGCTTTTAACCGCGCAGTATGTCGTATGCATGTCTACACTCTAGGAACTGTATTTACATATTATGTCATTCAACACTGTGTGCGTAGGTACTGACATCGTTATACTGAATAGTCTTTTTGTGTAGAAAATTGATATTTTCTATTTTATTCAGTAGGTACTAATTACTACACAGATTCGTTCTCAAGATTCTACGCAAAATGAAAACGACACAAAACTTATTTTACGACAGTATTTATGCCATCTACAATCGCATTCGTGGAAAATGTAATTAAAACCAGAGTTCAATTGCGTTTTACGTAATAAATGTTGTAACTCGTGTAGCAGCAAAATAAAGTTCTTAGTTGAGATTTTGCAAAGTTATTGAGCTATTCGTGCTGCTCGTTACGAGTGAGGGTCCAATTAATCTATGGGCTAGTGAGCATGATAATCTCGCCATTGTTCTAGCACTCTGTGTGATCATACAGAATTTTGCTGCAGGCGGCCACCGAAGCGACTATCTATTACTGCAGTACTACAAACTATCTGTTATTTTGTTTATAAATAACCTAATTTTACTTTTTGCAAGTTGCTTACGTGAATATATTATGAAACAGTAGCGTTAACAACGGTTTACCCAACCCGTTACAAGTTGATTGAATAAACGGTCACGCCCCTTTTGACGCCCGAAATCCAAGACAGGGTTTTTATGGTCTGAGGGCGCAAGCGACGCGGGGTAACGACTCCGGAGCGGCCTTGCCCGGCGTCCTTGCCGCCCGACCGAAGAACCCCATATCTAGCCCTCTCTCTCCCTCTCGTAAGCACGCAGCTACTCGTCTCTTTCTCGCAGAAACCACAACCGCCCCACGGCCGATCCGCCGAGTGATAAATCGCTCCCAACGACAGCCCTTGCATAGCTGTTACGGGACGAGTTTACTCACGCTTGTTTCATTTTTATTTACAACTGAATGGAGGGCGCTATACACTAGCGTATTCAGTATATTAATAATGAAACCTTTTTTAGTCCTCTATATTTATGCACCTTGCAAAACGTTTTGAATTTTGTTCATTTTGCATTTAGACGAACAAGGCCAACTGGATCTATTTAATTACATTGTTACTGGGCGTGTACAATAAATTTTAACTGTGTTCGATATTTAAATGTGCCATAGAGGCTTTTCTTATTTACAATTTACCTGTCTGATGAATATTTAGCGGAGCGGTTCGGTGTGCGGGGCTGCGCCGGAGCGGTCGTGTTCTTGCCTAATGAGGAAGACCCTTATAAAGACAGCGTCGTGTTAGAAAATCCCTAATTATGCCTAACTATATCGTTGATATTCGAAACGCGAATTTCTGTCCAATTAAACAAGATTCGCGCCTATGCGAACATACGCTGTAGCTATAGACGTGGCCGGCGCGGGGGCGCAAGAGTTGTATTCGTCTTATTACGCGATCAGCCAGGTATACACTCGAAATACATTTATCAACGCATTTACTACAATCATTTTTCAAGATTTTGTTAATGATTATAAATCTAGTAATATTCAAGACGATATGGTGTGTATTTTTATTTTGCACTATCGACCGAAACGAATGAACATCTATTCGTGCATTAACATGCCATTATCTCGTAAAGCCTTGGTAAAGTTGCGTGCTGAATAACGTCAATAATACGGAGTTAATAAAATTTTCAACATATCTTAAACTTAAACATACCTTCACAATAATAAAATACACAATACAATGATGCTTGTTATCAAAATATACGTGCATATATAATTAAAACTTTAGTATTAAATAATGGAGTAGACTCAGCGAAATGAGTGGTTATTGAATAATAGACAAACTTCACACGGTTATTAATTTTAAAATATGTTTTATGATCTTCATTAAAAACAGTTATTTGTGAGCCGTTTATAGAAGACGATAAAAGAATTTGCATGAATTTTTATGAGAATATGTGTAGATATCCTTAGGGCTCTTTCGGTTGGCTGGTGATCTTGCTGTAGCTGGTTTAGTTAATGCTTCTATTTATGGCCACTCGACTCGGCTCATTGGCGCCTCACTGAATAATGAAACATCGATATAGGCTAATCAATGCGCGATATTTTTACTTTGTACATTTTCTAGGCCATATGCAGATCGTGTTCGTAATCATGTTTGAAGCCTATCTGTACCATTACATGTTTTGACTTAACAAGTTAATCTCTGTCCTCTTACATAATATAAGCGCTTCACGACCCCTTCGTTATGTAGGGAAAGACCGCAGCAACTCGCTATGATCCTGATACACATATTTCGCCTCATCAACAAGTATCAATGCTTTCATACACATTTGTCGGTTAAGGGCACATTTGACCTGGTGTTTCTTTTGGACGTCCTCGCCTTGATCGATCAATCTTTCATTCATCCTCTCTACATGTCCTACCGTTGTATCAGAAAAATAAATTTGTCGATTATATATATCTTTAATTATTTTCACATAAATTACAGTTTAGATTGTCCCGCAGATGTTCAAAATTACTTACTCACCCGCATACTTATGATCTACTAACTGGCTATGTTCTCCAATTAATTAACAGTGTTGTAATAGTTCGGCGAAATTTCTTCAAAGGAAATTATAGTGTAGCGCCAGCGTGAAATTGGTTGGTATTCCTTGCATTCGATTGTCAATTGAGTTAAGCAAGGATTCTCATCAGAATGCGCGGAGGCCTTAATGCGGCACTGCAGCCCCTTTTACGACCGGCGTGTCTTCCAGCGGTCCTTTTAAGGACAGCGCGTGTCGCAGCGCCCCGCGACGCCATTAGTCACAAGCGCAGCGACAGCGAGAGCGATATCGCGTTCATGACAAATATGTACCCCTTACAATCCGACATTGGCAAATTAACTTAAGACATGTTAAAAGTGCACTAAGCAAAAGAACATCCTAAATTAACAATAATTCTTAATCAATTGACCGATTTATCACAACGAGACTTGATCTTTCCAGTTCAAGATGTGTGATATCGAATACAAGTTCGCGTACAAAATAAACTAAAGTGAACGCAAGAGAGGTGTGTTATCGCATCGCTCATGAACCATTACCGCGGCTTTATCAGTCGGATTGAAGGCGCCACGTGATTTACAACAGTGCCAAACTGCTGCATCGCCTGACATGGAATGCTCGTCTATTGAACTATGATTACCGTATGTTACGGTACCGTGTTTAATAGCTCGACGATGGTGACCACAGTGGCTGACAATTAGCTAGATATGGTCAATAAGCAAGAAACTGTGTAACAACGTATTGTTACACCATTTGGCTCTTTCACGTATTTTGGAACTAATTTTGTTATTATGACAAATCATTTTGTAATATTGAAAATACTCCATTAGTTTAGTAACTGCCTCCGAGGCCGAATAACCGTTCGGCCAAGCATGCTGGTCAACCACGCCGAACTCCCGGGTCGGGTGTAATACACTTATTTCTCTTGTGAGATTGGTTGTAATTTGTGGTTGTCTATATGTGTGTCCATGGCACCCGCAACACTGGGTTTCCCTAAAGCCTGACTACGAGTATGTGCGTTATTTATTTATTATTTGTTGTTATTGATACAAAGATCGAAGAACGCAAAGAATAATTCCTTTGTTCTGACCAGACCCGAACTGACCTCTGTTGCTACACAGTGGCCGTTCTTATTAACCGAGCTACAGACTGAGTCAGCAGATCTTACAAATTTCCCTATGTGCTTGTTGCATAACTTTGTATTGAGTTTAAACGGCTTTTTTGCCGTCAGTGCCACTTGTGGAAAACGTATGGAAGTTTCTTTTCTATTTTTCGAAAAAAAAATACAGTGAACAAGAACAATGACGACGAAAGGCTGCTGTGGTGATCTTACAAAAGATATTTATTGATCCTTTACACATAGAAATTTGTGCTTTCTCCGAGCACAAACCATACATTTTCTAATGAGAATATCTGAGGGTAGTAAGCAACGGGGACATGACCCAACGCATAGATATTTACTACAAGATATTGAAATATCTATCGGACTGTCCTTTAATACACGGACTAATTCAGCGGACAGCGGTGGTTGATTATTAAATTAGGTGTTTGTGAAATGTTGCTCTCCCGAAGACAAATAGTCATCCAATCAAGTGTGCCGGGTTTTTTTATTAAACACATTCCGTGCTACATTCAGCTTGCCGCTACTTTTTCGTTCCGCTTGATAATTTACATTATAGGTAAGTCCATACACTGCAGAGGCGGCTGATTAAAGAATGTCCTAAAAAACCTTTGGTTATTATTATTTATTATCCACATAAACCTTAAGCTGTCAAGAACCTCGTTCGGAAATTATACACATTTTAACTGACATCGAATTGGATAATTATCGGGCTGTAACATGTCGCTAGGTAGATCTACAATCCTGCAATTTGAGATTTAATTTCGCAATTTAACTCATTTAAATTGTCAACTCAAGTACAAACTTACTGGTCGTGAATTGCTCGGAAACTAAGTGGGGTAGCTGTTTAAAATTAAAATAAATTGAATAATTATAGTTTTTATTTTATTGTCTAGCTGTCAAGCGATCCGACTATGTTTATTTCACATTTTCATTGCTACTAAAAATAGATCTCTATCTATCAGTGTTAGGTTGCAATCACGATCAGGTCGTATTTTGCATATTACACTGTATATTGTATCATACTCGAACAAATATGGTTATTGAAATGTATCATTTTTGCAAACTGTTCATAGAATTTGTTATATCTTTTCACAATAAATTCAAATATTATAGTTTAAGTTGTTATTTTTTTATACCGATGTTGCCAATTCATATTTCTTAATTCCATGGACTGTGTCGTAACTATAGGCTATGGTTGTAATCATCATTAGGCATAGGCATTATTAGGTGTGCATGCTCCATCGTCGACCTCATCGTCACTTTCCATCAGGTGAGATGGAGGTCAAATGCGCGCTTACATTTTACAAAAAGAAATCTGCCATCTGTTGTCATCTTTTAATATTATTGTTGGTCATACCCAATACCGCCAAAACAGCTATTCCTCGATAGTGTTTGGCGGTTTTGGCGGGAAGAAATTTATATAGACAAGCGCGGAATCTTTTGTATCGGGTCTTTTACTTTTGTACTCTAACTGAAGAAATAAACCATCGAATCAAAAGCGAATTACGTATTATTTAATACAACAAAATTAGCTGGATTTTATAGCGTTAAATACAGCAATCCACAATGACAGCATCATCATAACAAAATTGCATTCTAAAAGTGCCTCTACTAAAATTTACATATGCTAATTGGCATCGATAAAAATACGTTATTAATTATAGTTTTTCAATCGCCATGTTGACTAGTACAGTTATATTGTCAATGTCATTTTCCTATAGCTCGGACCGTTACATATGACATGCGCAAAATGTAACGCATAGATGCTGATTACAGATATTCTATTCACGTCAAATAAATTCACGCTCAAATATGTATTACCGTAGCAACTGATGCATGCGACACGTTAAAATTGTATTTTGTTTTTCTAAACATTGAGTCCTCTCAAGCAGTCTGTAAGCAGTATGTAGAGAACAAAACAAGTAACGTACGCCTTGCAAAGTATGCACAGTTTTGCTTTCGTACAGAAAATATGTGGCGTAATAGACTCCTTTCCCCGCGGGTGCTTTGTGCACCCCTATAAGAGCGAACGGCGCGGTGTGACAGTCGCTTGCGATTTCACATCGCTCCGGGGTGGCGACGGCGCGGGCGCACTCCTCGATCATTACCAGCTCAGATCCATATGTGCGCCGCTGGGAGGGCCGCTGTCCGTCATTAAACCTCCCGGCCTGTGATCGCCCTAGTATAAATCATGGTAATGGTACATTATTCTAGATACGTCGGCAAAACACCCGGGAAATATCCTTCTACAGATTGCATGGAGCCTCAGACGTAATTGCGCCGCTCATTGATACCTCACGAAATGTAATTAGGTTTTGTTCCACGTAAGTGCGGTATGGCACGAAGATTCTCTTTTCTTATGCAGTTTGATTATGGAAAATGATGTGTTGCGAATGCTTTTTAGACAGAATCGCTACGTTTCCATTTTTCTATCACGTTCATAGAACTTTCGTGAACAACATGCTATTCTATTTCCAGAATTAGTACACTGTTAGATCGTGCGCCCTATCCTAAAATTATTACTTGTGTCTTCCGATGATATGCAAATAAATCTTTTCCAACATACTGCACTAATATACTCGTGATTTAGTCTAACCTCTCTGTAAGTAATGTGTGTCTTCGCAAAAGTTGTCAAATACAAATGCCGAGGTATTTTCAAACCGTTATGAGTAATAACCGCGGAAAGCTTTGGACTAATAGTGCACCTACTCCTTTGAAGCCACTTATCGCTCCTCACATTCAAATTTCCTTGAACAATCGTAAATCTGCACTCCGTGTTCGCTATATATCATCAGCTACGTAGAAAGTTCGTTTGTTTCTCCGTTTGCTCACTTTACCTAAAAGGTGAAACACACTATCTACAATACTATTGTGAAATTTATTTGATAATAAGGTAATAACTACATTTGTCAACATTTACTGTTAGCTTCTATTTATTCTATTTCATGCACCTGACGAGATAATATCGCTGGAATGTCTGTCTTTAATCACATAGGTCTGTTATTAAATATCCTGAACCTAAATAGCTGTAGCACATAAAACCGCTAAAAGACAACTTATTGCCATTGATAACCAATATGTTACTGTAAATCAAAATGTCGTGCGCTGTTTCATAAGATTGATATCGATGAAAAATATATGTCATGCCGTTAGCCGATATCTGTGGAAATAATACAGTTGTATGAGAATGGCAAGACGACGATAACCTATCGCCCCCACAAGCTCGGAGCGTTCGGTGGAGATGCGGCAGGCATTATCGTGTCTAATCAGGTTCGCACGCGGCGCGGTGGCTAAATCATTCGTTTATTGATTTCTGATGTCGCGGTCGTGATCGGGCTCTGGATCCAACGTTCGGCGTGACAGTGCAACCATTGTCGGAGCCAATGCCGGCTTAGACTCGCGACGCGCGCTCATTCTCCATGATTAAACGCTTGTAATTCCAATAATATCATCCCAGCTGTCAGATTCAATCTACAATCCGGTCATCCCCACCGTATGTTATCCGCAGCTCGCTTCACTCCGCACCGCGCCCTTCGCCCCAATTCACTCACCAGCACGTGCTGACTCGTATGTAACGACTCTGTTAACCCGGAGACCCTGTGCCCCGTGCAGACGTTTTGATTGAATACAATAATATAAGCAACAGTAAGCACTTAACTTAATATTGAAGTCACGGTGCTTTTATACCATGGTTTCTATTCCAACATAAAACTTTAAAACGATTGGCACACTTCAAAAGTTTTCTACTTATTGGTGTAACGCCCCTTTTTCTCACCGTCTAGTCTTATCCCATTATATGTGTATCCGATAAAAAGAGCATGTTCGCAAATTTTTATTCTTATTGCACACTTACGCTGGATTGGACAATAATAAGGAGGCGATTTCTCGCGACATGAGATTGTCGAGATGGTAATGAGCAGTCGGCTGTCATTATTAAACCCCATTGTTGTGATGCACCGTAAAGAGCTCGACTAGTCTAATCTTGCCAATAAAGCTCTAAAAAGTGCATTTAGCCGTGAGAGCCACTAGTTGGGAGGTACGCGGGTGCTACACTGAGCTTTATTAGCGTGACTCTGCCTAAGGGCATTGCTACAATGATAAAAATTTAGAATAAAACTTATTTTATTGTTCGTTTCTCCATAATGTCACACGGTTTGAGTACCACAATAATGGGCTGCTTTTTTTTTATTCGTTAATCGGTTTGAAACGAAATTAAACACAAATAACGTTTTCACCTCAGCAGCTCGAACAAGGCTATTTTGCTGTGTGAAATCAGTGAGCAAAATCTTATTTTGCTCACTCCGTGAGAAAAAGTAGCTTTTTGCTTTTTAAGTGGAGACTTGTCATTTAATGCGAAGGGGTCTAATACAAATTCGACATATTTCAAAATCAGTCGCTCCGTCCCTTTCACTTCATTACAAGAAAAAGGAAAAAGAAAATTATGGTTTATTCGTACTTCGATATTTAAGCTACATAGTAGACCCCCACAAAATGGCTGAACGAGTGCACGTTCGGAAACTCGTCAATTCATCTAAAAGATAAATTATGTGAGAAATGCAAATACGAATTAATACTATGATAATTTAGTTTAATCTACAGAATTGTACAAACTTCACGTTCCACTTTTAATTTTTTGTAAATTCTGTATTTTTGTAAATATACAATGATGCATTTGCTTTCATGACGTGTTTTTATTACTTGTCCCTTTAGTATATATATATGTTCTCGCTGCTGAGGTGAAAAGTTGTATGTATCACGCGAGAGCAAAGTTATTTTGCAGCTCGTATTTTTGAGTCCCTCGCTTCGCTCAAGATTCTAATTCTGAATCACTCGCTACGCTCGTGATTCAACTATAGAATCTTTCGCTTGCTCAGGACTCAAAAACAGCACTCGCACCAAAAAACGACTTTGCTCTCTTGTTGAACAAATAACTATTTCACAGGATCTTAAAACTGTCAATGAAAAGATGGATCTTTAGTTGATTGCCTGCGAACTAAAATCGTACAACTTGGTTGTTCTTCGAGGAGTTCCATGGTTACCAATTTTAGATTGGTAATTTGACATTTTAGTCTATTATGTTATCGACAATGTAAACGCGGCATGAGAGGCAGCGGGCGGACGACGAAACGGCGCCCGCGCATTAGCATAAGGAATTGGGTGCGCACGCTTCGGCATCCTCTCGCGGCGCATTTCTCACGCTACTCGCGCCGCTCACCGCTTGCACAACCATTAATGGCTCCACAGTACACCTTTTCCTGCAATTTTTCCTTCATTATTAAGGTTACACTTTCACGTGCACTTCACGATTCAACCTAAGGCCGAAAAACTCAATTTCAATCAACATCAATATATCGTTTGCTATTGGTGGTCTTTAATTTCAAAATAAAATTATCTCACGATATCGTAATGATCGATTGTAAAACAATCTATTCGGCATAAGAGAAATTAAGAAATGCGTAGAACCAAATAGGGAACCGATCGTCTCAAATGGAAAAGTCATTTTACACATCAAGTCATTTTTCAACATGTTTATTAAAAAAAACCAATACAGAATGGTTGTAACACATGAGTTATAAAAATAAATGTACACCTATTTTGGCTTACGGTATAATAATAAAGTGGCCGTGAAAGAGTTGTACCTACGCTTATAATTACAAAAATCGGAATGTTGAGATCGTAAAGACTTGTAGGCGATGATCATTTTTCATGATTAAAATACATGTTGGTTGGAATCCATTCGGCGGGCATCGGGGCAATAATTGCATGTTGCATTGATAACGGGAGATTTAGTAGTGTGATGGGCGTGCAACACAATCTTCGAAGTGCGTACATACAGATGTCGTAACTCTACATCACCGCTTCGGGCAAAGCGCGTCACACTGCCCTTACGCCAAGAGATTATGCTTCTGAATAATAAATGACTTTATAATTTGCACCAGAAGGGTACAGATGAGTGTAATATGGGTTTAAATAAAAACAAAAGAAAATTTTTAAGAACGGTTTTGCCAGTTTATTTTTGTGAGCTGTTGTCTTTTGCAGGGCTACGCATTTGTGATAAATCATTCCAATAGAAACTTGAATTATTATCAACACAGCTGTGTGTAGTTAACTAACACAAATATAAATGTTTAAGTGTTAAAAATCTTAAAGTAATGGAATTCTAATTACACGCTTATTTATTATCCCTTTCTTGATGCTAGGTATAATAATAATAACGTACGTAATATGTTTTAAAAAAATACTAAGAAAAAAGTGGAGTGGAGTAATTTCACATAAAAATTCATTTCATCATTTCACATAAATGAATAGCGACATCTCTAGCCGAGACTGGTAGCTGTAAAGGTATCTAACTGGGAAATAAAATATCACAGATTTCTCAGATGGCGCTACGGCTAAAAAGTCGTTGAAAACCAAATACAAAGATACGACGCAAGCACATAGAAAAATTCGTAGTAGGTATAGCGTCTGACACGGTATACTAGAAGACGTCGTTTCGAATCTGGCTGGTCCGAAGGAATTATTTTCTGAGTGTGCGATCTTTGTATTAATATATATATATACTAAGAAAAAAGTTAAAATGCAAAGTTTTGAATTCTTGTACAAAACCACCAATCAAGGTATAAATGTTATTGTTATCAATTATATTTATATCATAGAATTTAATTTTTATTTTCTGCCGCCCAGTATCACGCCACTCTTCGCGTCCACGTTTATGATAAGGGCAGAGTAGGGTATAGTCGACCACATTTTCAAATTTAAATAAAATTTTGTACATTTAACACTTAAGGTAGATTAACAAATAGGGTAATCTATCTACACACCAGTTCATGCCAATTCGTAAAAAAGCAATTCGCTCAAACATTTGAGTACTTAGTATTCAATATACTTTGCAAAATATTTTGAACAATGTATCACAGAAGCCGAATTCTGAAAAAAGCTTCATGGCACACTCTAGTAGAACACAATTTGTTATTTACCTGAAACACCTATTTGAGGTGCATAGTTTAAACGTCGATACAACCTCAAATGGTTTTGGTTGATTCCGCATAACAGTGAAAGTGTTGAATTAATCACTAATAATAAATAAATAATGTTTAAAAAATACTTAGTAGATTTGAGGATATACACTGATTAATATGCGGTCTGAAAACACGATACCTAAAAATTTTCACACTAGAAAAAAAACATACTTACCTCGAAATTTTACAAGGAAACCGCTGTATTCAATAGGTACTTTATATATGCCAATATATTTTTTTATATCAACTGAACTAAATAGGAACGTACAGTATACGATATACATTTTTGGAATGGCTTTAATTTCGTTTGTAAAAAATAAATTCTGAAATAAACCCAGTGTTTCTGCCGCTCGACCCGCACAATAGAACCGATCCCGTACGGGAAAAATTGAATTCAAAAGGAGGGGTAGTTTGTATGCCTTATTGGTGTGAGTTATAAAGTATTCCATATTTTATTAGCAAGCTGTTACCATTAATTACAACTTTATTATAACTCGAAACCATAAACATCCATTACGAAATACATAGGCGTAATTGTCCAATAGCTCTCCGTCAGAGTGTGAAAAACACAATTTTTACTCTTGTAATTAGCGAAACATTTATTACTTTACAATAGTAGCACTCTGCACTTACACGTTATCCAAACCACTAAGCTCTATTGCGATCGTACAATAAAAATTCCATGGAATATTTCTCCCTTAATATCTGGTGAATGTTTCGTTCATAAATCTATGGAAGTATGGGAAACAGAAGGAACAATTGCATGCTTTATACGCTCATTTTATTTAATGACGATGCTTACAATAGTTGTATCAATTAGAAGAACTTAGGGTTCTATTTATTATACTAAATACAGCTTGGCTGTCCCCATGACCTTTACATTCGTGATACAAGTGTAAAAAGTTTAGCGGATATACAATAGCGACAAGTGACTTATTGTGGCTGTCTCATTTTCGTTCGATCACGCGAAGCAATTCTCCTCTGCGTAATTAACTGACTTCAAAAATAGAGGAGGTTATCAATTCGACTGTATTTTTCTATGTATATTACGCGATAACTCTTTTGAATTTGTGAACCGATAAAAAATCATCAAAGATTTGTTATTGGAAAGAGGGTACCTTAGTAGTGGTCCCATTTAAATTTTAAGAAAATATTCCACCTCTGAGGGTGGCAAACTAGTCGATGAATGACTTTTAAGGTCGGTTTTTTTAGTACTCTGTACTGATGTTATTTAGTATCATCACCATTATCGTATCCAAGGAGACGATTTAAGCCATTTGAACGTATATAAATTAAAAAATAAAGTCATAAGAATCGAACCGCCGTCCTCAATGTAGAAGTAAACATCCTCCAACTAAGCCACCACCACTCGAAAAGTCATACATATATATAAATGGTATTGGTCAATCCATATCTTCTTCTTTTCTCAGTAAACAGTTGACCCCAGTTTACGTATAATCTTTAGTAGTCAGATGTCGCAACGCATCTTGTGGCACTGCTCTAATGCTTAAATAAAAAAAAACTTCCAATTACATAATTTATAAATTATAAATTACCCTTTGACATAAACCAATGTTCGGCACTAGCAAACAAAAGAAAAATATCATACAATAAATTCGCACTAACCTAGGGAATTTCGATTACTATATTAATTTCTTTTAAGGAACGAATTTAAAAGTTATCATAAAAATGTATTAACTTTCGAGATATAGAAGATAGATAATAATAGAGACATTTATTTAACGATTATTGAATATGATAATTTATAATTGTATCGTCATATTAATTATGTATAAACTATATATCAAGGCGCCGTTATGCACAAATAAACCGGTTAGAGATGATTGAAGCCAAATAAAAAGGACTTAATTATAAATTATAGATACTCATTACAACAAGATCCTTCTGCCGAAAAATGTTTTAGGTACCATGCGCTTGAAAATATATATTTTAATTTAATCTTCGTGGGTGGCGTATGTTTGTAATCTGCATGAATAATATTTAAATTACTAGACGTTTAAATTATGATAATGGTGTTTTAATAATAGGGGCAGTAGCTAAGTTTTCAAGTCAATACAAACTAAGGAATTATACGTTATAAAATAGTAATATATTTGGTTGAAAAACCAAAAACAAAGATCTGCAACAAACACATAGTCAAGCGTCGTCGGCACAGTATGCTGAAGACGCTGGTTCGAATCCAGCCGGATCGAAGGAAATTTTCTTAGTGTTCAACCTTTGTATTAATAATTATAACAAACTAGTGGAGTAATTACACAAAAAATAATTTATAATATCATGATAGTGAAACATTGTGACATTCAATAAACTTCAATTAAAATTATACTCGATATTAAACATTAACATAGGAGACCCTAATACAGTCCGCCGCCGCGCAATATGTCTCTGTAGAATTGACGCATAGTTTTAATGTAATGTAATATTTATAAATTAACTAGACATGTTGATTGTATATTCTTGATTTCCGCTCTTCTTATGCCGCCTTTAGTTTATCTAAAGAACCGTTTAGAAATCGGCTAAGTTTTGTTATTAACATTACGTTAGCCGTAACGATTTGTTACAGTAGATACGAGTAATGAACGGTGAACGCTTATGACTTAAGTTTTCTGTTCGGACCGCGGACAGCCTATTGTAGTTGTGCCGGGCAGCACGCAAAAGGTTCTCATGTAGCCTGTTCCATGAAGTCGTCTATACGCGGCCGTGCACGCCGACTGCGACCCCGTGTAACTCCGAACTACCATTACTTAGTAACCATTTTAACTAGATCTAGAAAATAATTACACTGACTTTCAAAACCGGCTAATAAATAAAGCAACCAACCAGCATCCTACTACTGGACACAAGTGGTGACCCTTTTATAGGAGTTGAAAGTCGATATATTGGATTCATGGATTATGAAGCTTTTTAATCTAATACTATTTTATGAATTTCTTTGTCTTACAAATTATTTCATTTCAAAATTGATCTACACAAGATACGAAGGCAATCGAAAGTACAGGTCGCAGTCAACTCCAGCTCATGCCTCAGTGCGCTTCCACTGTCTTAGCTCAAGTTAGATTTGTTGCCTAGTTTTGCAGAACACCAAAATGCCTACCTTTTTAACAACCTATTCAAAATTTGTACCGTCTGGCGCGTAATCGCAGAACACGCACGGTCTACAAGAACGACTAAAAACGGCGGAAATTACGTCGGATACCGTTGGCTTTCTAGCAAAATGCCCACCTAATGTTCGTTGACAGAATATGTTGTAGTGTCCATACTTACCAAAGTGCTACATACATCATAATATTAGGGGTTAAAGTATGAAATTGCCGTTTTATTGCAATAGGTTCTTTGAATTTTCATAGAATCTTCATGGTTTGAGGTTTTCGAATGAAACTTTTTTCAAATGGTTTCTGTGATTTTTTTTTTTTTAATTTGAAACATTTGAATATCGACTTTCAATTGTTTTTGTTATTCAATTTAGACAAGAAAGATGGATACTGCGAAAATTCGAGTGATTTTTGAATACGAGTTCCGACGCGGAACTAACGTGGCAGAAACAGCCCGCAATATCAATGCTGCGTTTGGAGAGGGGTCTACTAATGAACGCACCGTGCGATTTTGGTTTAAACACTTTCGTGATGGAAATTTCGACTTAAAGAACGAGCCACGAGGAAGACCGCCCACACAGGTGAATAACGATGAATTAAGAGAGATAGTGGAAGCCGATCCTAGTCAAACTACCCAGGAATTAGCGGCATGGTTTAACGTTACCTTACCCACAATATTGACTCACTTGCGTCAAATCAATAAAATAAAAAAATACGAAAAATGGGTGCCTCATGATTTGACTGATCTGCAGAAAGAAACGCGTGTTGAAACTTGTGTTGCCTTGTTGAACCGGTACAGAAATGAAGGAATATTGGATCGAATTGTAACATGTGATGAAAAGTGGATTCTTTATGATAACCGGAAAAGAAAAATGCAATGGCTGACCCCAGGTCAAATGCCACAACGTGTCCTAAAGCAAAACTTACCAATAAAAAGGTAATGGTAACTGTTTGGTAGTCTCAGCATGGTGTTATTCACTATAGTTTTCTCCGATCTGGTCAAGCAATAACGGCAGATGTCTATTGTGCCGAACTCCGAACCATGTTGATAAAACTAGCAGTAAAACAGCCCCGACTCATGAATCAATCTTCACCATTATTGCTCCACGACAACGCGAGACCTCACACTGCACGAGAAACCATTCGTCATCCTCCGTATTCACCAGACCTTGCTCCAACGGATTACCATTTTTTTCGTGATTTGGACAATTATCTACGTGACAAGAAGTTTTCTTCCCAGGAGGCAGTACAAAATGCTTTCACACAGTTTGTGCAGTCTAGATCGTCGGAGTTCTATCGCAAAGGCATTAATAACCTTCCCATTAGATGGCAGCAATGTATAGATAATAATGGCAACTATTTTGATTAAATAAACTTGTTAAAAATTTAAAAAATAAACAATTTAGATTTTCAGTACAAATCGGCAATTTCATACTTTAACCCCTATTATTAATACATTTAAAACATATTATCCTTAGCAGTTCTTCAAACTTTCATTAACAATACAGGGTCACAAACGGCAACCTTCTCTCTAATACATGAATTACGATTGCAATTTATTATTATAACGTATGTCGTTAGTAATTTGTCATAATGTGAATATTTATCTAAAAGTTCCATCTTCTAAATCTTTTCTATAATTAACTTTAATTTAAATCGCACCTCGAGTTATTATCATATTAAGTCTAAAGGAAATCTGTTTTTTGTATATAAACTTTCGTTGAACTTTACGGGTCTTCGACGGAATGATTAATGGATCCTTCCTCTTTCCTTTCTCTGACATTAAATATAAATAAATTTAGATGGAGAAAAAACTGTACCTACTGTTCACGTATACTAACGATTATTCTGACGATAACAAATATCAGTAAACATGTCAGTATTTTGTGATTAATTGATAATAATTACAAACTCCTTCAACCGTGAAAAACTAAGGTGTAACTATTGTGATAAGGATACATATTTCCCATTTTATTTGCTGTTAGTTTTATTTCTCCTTGATAATGCGAAGTGTGAAGTAGTAAAAAGACCGTTACTGAAAAGGCTTACAAGCTAGAGCGGATACAGAAGCGGAGGCTTAGGAAAGCTCCTCTGATGCTGAATGTAGCGGTACGCGCAGACGCGATGGCATCGCGGTCGTGCGCCACCGCTCACGGCGGCCGGCGGCGCTCGCGTCGCCGTGACTTATGGCCCCCGCGCGAACTTCGATCGTCCGATTGAATAATAATATCCGATTCCCGTACACCGAATTTATGTTAGGAAGTGAACAGTGTCCCGTATCGACGGGCGCATCGGCCGCGCCTCGCCCGCCCGCAATTTCCAACCCGCCTGTCCCTAGGCACTGATGTGTAGCGCGATACCTGATAAATAAATTTTCGTGAAGGCGCTCGGTTCCCGCTGGACGTCGGCACTCGTTCCCCCGAGCCGGCCGCCTGCGCCCACAACTCATCGCGGCTAACCGTCGGTCGACGTCACGTTTCACTGCTATGATTACATTAAATTTCAATATTCTCATCGCCTTTTCCGGGCTCATAATAGCCAACTTGCTACACGGCATCACAATAAAAATTGTGTAATATTTACGGCCGTAAGAACGATCTGAGGTGTTACTAACCCTTGACCTCACGAATACAATTCGTGAATCAATCTTTTTTTGTTGGTCAACTTCAAGAGTAGTTTTTTGCCCTAAAGTATTTAGTTCTGCAAGTCGCGTGCCGAAAAAGGAGTCACGACTATGCTTTGTGAAATTTCTCGAATACGCTCCTGAACAACACATCCTAACAGAAAATAAGTCATCAGTGAACCACAATACTGCTATATTTTTCACACTAGATAATATAGCTAACATTTGCTATTTTCAGAGCGGTACATCTTCCATTTGCTCAAGTTCAATGTACTAAAATTTTGTTGTAAATTATGGGTTCACGAGTCTAATGTTTTCACTTTGGCTTGTAATCGTGACCGCTGAGCCTAACTACCTGCTATATCGATGCATGCAGGAATTTGGTGAATTTTTACCGTTAACATACGCCATCACTACTTTGCTATGAACCCGTCATTATAACTAATTTTTTTCTAATTTCTATTATTTCTTCTACCATCGTCCAGTTAATTGGCCTTAGTAGAGTCACGCATAGTTCGTGAATTTTACGACTGCGAATGTACAATCGTTTCCTTCCGCTATTTTCTTTACCGTTTAATTTTCTAACGGAAAAGACATAAGTATTAGGTAATTTATGTCTCTCCCTTCTCATATTAAATGCATGACAAGCAGGTTGCTTCAGAAAGCTCACAAACATCAAATGAACCGCTAAACCCAAGCAAAATGCTGTTTGCAAAGGGCAGCAGGTAATTGTTTTGAGTAATGAGATTTTGGTAGACTTCATTATTCCCAGACTTGCACTTAAAGTCAAGAATTTTTATTAGCACATAACCAACGCCTGCACCAATACTTATCCTCTTGCGGTACCACCTTTTTTGCGTACTCCGGGCACTATTCTTCAAATATAATCGAATTATTTGCACAATACATCATCGTTAGATTGTAACGGTTCTATCAATTAATCTGTTTAAATTGAGCGGTTTCTCGGCCGACAATCACGTACATCGGGCGACATTGCCGTTGTGAATTCCTATAGCTCGTATAGTAGCTCTGGTCATTTTACTATAACGGACTTCGCTACTCATAAATTCTTCAAAGGTCAATGTTACAAAACAACTAGACGTCCATAAGGTATCTCTTAACAGCAGCGGCTGTCACAGGAAAGACCTCCGATTTATCTGACAAATCGCTTTCTAAGCTCTGTGTTTAAGATAAATTTGCGGCGTATATCACGTCTGCTCCTTTCAGTGGCGAGCGTTTGCATTGATGTTAATTAAAGTTGGCACCGCGGAGCCGGGGCTGGGCGGAGTGCCCCCCGGCACACAGGCCTGTAATTACTGACTTTCGGCCCATTTCACTAATACTTTCTCATAATAGATGCTTCCTGAAAATACAACAGGGCTGTTCCTCGTATATGTTGATGAATATTAATATGTATAGGTGAATATCTGGTTATGACACCAATGCCAAAGCTCTGCCTTGTGTTGTCACTTTACGAGCGATTGTCCCGCATTGCCGCCCAGCGCCGCAGTAATTATGACAACCCACTATTCAAAACTCTCGGTCGCACCAACCACTCAACCTCATTGTTTATTGTACACCAGCAATTCGTCTTTATAGCTTCATTGATTTACATTAATGTAGACTCGTAATGGCTAGTTGTGATACTCTAAATTCATTGTTAAGCTAATGTTAATGATAGCTTTGATTCGAAAGCACGAAGCTGTCGTGAACGTTAACCCGTATCTGTATCTTCGGATGTGTTTGGCTCGATAGTATTCCGGCTGGAATCCTTAGCTTGCGTTTGATGCCCATTTAGTGTGTGCGGTCATTGTATGTGATGGTGGTATCTGGCGGCGTTTCCTGGGCTATCGAAAGAAACATTAGCATTATCAAAAGGGCCGCGGGCGTCATGTTCATATCGGCGGGGACACGCGACGGTCGGGGAAGCGCCGCTGAAGGCAAAGGCCCCGACGGACGAGGTACGATAACTCAACTCTGCATACCTCCAATACAATCGAGTGGATACCGTGCCGCAGCCGCTGTACCGCCTCGGCGCCACGCCACTGCCCTTCTAAGTGCAATCAATGGTCTACCTATATCAATAAACACTAGTTTTAATAACCGTATTACGACTTTAAGCCGAGCCATGAAGTGCAAGTACTTAGGTTGAGATTTAGAAAACGATCTTTGACTTGGTTTAAGCAAAAATGGCGAGTTAAGCAAATTTTTCGTATTACAAAACAAGCTGTGCCTAAATTTAAGCTATAAATTACGAAACTCAAAGTTTAATTTCATTTCTTACTTAAACTTAAGCTATGTTCTTTTTGTAAATACGAAAAATTTGCTTAACTGACTATTTTTGCTTAGTTAAAGTTCGTTTTATAAGTCACGGCTTTAGATACTTTTTTCTAAGGCAAGTAATACTTATGTTTTTTTTTCAACACATTTATTACTCTACACATCAAGTGCACGTCAAAGTCGTTTGAAGCATTACAAAATACACAGATGTCGCAATAGCGAATAATAAAGTAGCAAGACATAAATATTTAGTCCTGATTTACAATAGGATCGGCAGTAGTTTTATTAGTTATTTTTCAACGTCCGTCATCCATTGCTCACGGATCGAAGGAGTTCTTTTTCTAGATTTTTTTATTTCATATACATAAGTTACAATTTATCTACAGTGCTTTATATATAGATTATACGGTTATGTATTTCGCATAAAAAAATCACTTCATAGTAAATACATGATGTAAATGAATACCCATTCGTTACAATTCGATATGTGTTATCCAACTGTTTTAAGAGTAGTCGAATGATATTTAACACATACAGCAGTAAAAGCAATCAGCACTAAGGTTCCATCGGCAGGCGATGGGCGTAGCGCGGAAGCCGCTTGCACCGGCACACGCGCCGTTACCGTCAACGGCCATTAAGTGACCACTCTTAATTATCAACAGTTACCGCAGACCACATCGTCACCACCCGCCTGTGAAACTCACCGTCTCTGACGAACTACCCTCCGGCGATTTTCCACTCGCTCGTCGCCCGTCGGCATTCCACGCAATACCAATCAAACCACTTTACAACGGCTGCCGATAGTGCCAATTGCTTTTATTATTAGGCGCGTCTTATTGCCTCTCACGAATTGGATTATTACACTACCGTTCACACTTCCTTTAAGCTACCGCTCTTATCTTTCTAATTGACGATGAACGTAAAAGCTAAAACGTAACTACGTAGCTAGAACGTGAAGCTCAAGCTCTTATAAAGGGATCCGTTACAGGAATAATATTCGTCATAACATGGTAAAATCTGTTGTTTTGCGTTAGAGCATGCGTTTAGCATAATTATGTACTTAAATTTTACTGTGCATTGGACGGGTGATCGCGACTGAGCAGCCGATCTCTCACATGATAGCAATGCGCGGGCGCCGGATGCCACGATAGCGTCGCCCGCGCTGTCTAATTACAAACACTGAAACTATCGTATGAAATACTCGACGGATGCGCACGCAATGAGCGTCCACAGGATCGCACTCAGAATCCTCATTAAAAACGTCTATAAACTCTTACCGGTCATAAAATTTATAATACAAATCAAGCAATAGCCGTTAACCATTTTACAAGGAAAGCAATTAAGTTGTATACCTACACATTATCCATCTGAAAGCTAACTTCCTTGTTTCTTGCTCGTCAAACACAGCAGAATGTTAGCTATGAAGTTCTTTTTCTTAACTGGATCTGTTACACATCCGTCTATAAATAAAATTGTATATAATCGATGTATTCACCCAGTTTATCCACTTTTATTACAGTTTGATGATTGAAGTTATTTTATGCAGAAAATATCAAAGGTTTCATGTCTAAGAAACTACGTAAAGGACTAAACTACGTAGCGATCCAAACTATAGCCTATAGCCTTCCTTATTTTTGATACTATGGCGATCTAGTTGAGAACTGTTCAAGACGCTCAAAACTCTATAAGAGTTTTAAAGTGACCTTTACACTGAAGTAGAGTAATTTAAAAAATTTAGAAATACGTTTTGAATATAAATTTGTTTAGCCTTGTTCATCTCTGTGCAAGTACGCAATGCGAGCTCCCGCGTGCAAGCCCTTCCGCGTCAGTTGTCGACGATCTTAATCAGCGGTCGCAAGCGCTAGTCTAGGACAAAGGGGAGGGCCCTTTGTAATTACGGCTCTTTAATACGGAACTATTGCACTCTAAACACATCTTATTAAATTTGAAAACTAACTTATGTTGCAGATTTATACAGTTCATTTATCGATGGGTGACATTCGCATTTAATCTTTTTATTCCTAGTAATGTATCATTATGGTTTTCTTTTATATAAAAATGACTATTAATTTCAGGTAACTTTTCAAAAGAATTGTAAACATTTCTAGTTATTAGGTTTTGGCGATTGTTACACATAGG
>NW_020654878.1:11286457-11296398 GCF_003589595.1 Hyposmocoma kahamanoa
AAAAATAATTTCATTTCCTATGTAAACATTTCTATTATTACCTTAATATTTACACTGCAAGTACCTACAACAAGATACGTAAGCCTTAGAAATAATTCACATATGGTGTTAAAGAGCAAGAGAGTTAAACTGGATTATTGCATTATTAATCACAATTTAAAATATTAGTGTAAAAGTAAATAATGTATAACGTACCGCTGACATAAAGTTAGTTTCGCCAATAAAATTTTTCTATATAGGGATTCATTTACAACTACGCTTATAAACGCGCCAATGTATTTAGTAGGTAATAATTAGATGCGTGCATGTAGTGGACTCTCGCTGGTCAGTGCGCGGCATGGGTGGTCACACGAGCCGCCGCGCCGCCGTGTCAGCTCCTAGCCTTCTCGCCCATGTAGCCTCGCAATTCTCAGAAACCAACTAAATAGATTCAATTAAACGTCTTACCAGCATCTTTCCACAAAACAACGATTACTTTTACAACACTCTTCAGAGCTAGACTTTTACGTCTTATAAAATTATCCAATTCCCACCTTGATTGAATCGAATACCATAACTGTTTTGAACAGTAAAATTTTATATTTTATAAATAGTTAGAAAGCAGTTGCCTGTGTCCAACAATTACTTTGTGGAACCACAGATAACAGTTATCTTCATTTCATTATTGTATTTCCCATATTCTATTCGCCTTAATTATTTTGCTAAGTATGTACGAAGTGACATTTCATCAGAATACCGTTATACAAATAGGAAGAAAATTTGTGTCAGCCAATTACCAACTTTATTCTCGGTGCGGTCTATACTAATCAATATTTTATATTGTATGCTTAAAGGGGTAACCACGTCTAGTTGATTGGTCGGCATCGTCTATCGAAACAATGCCCATTAAAATACAGTTACTAGCGCTAAAACACTGGCATGGTCATTCATTTTGCCAACAAAAACTGTTGATAAATTACCGACATGATCCTGGCAAGTATTGTGACCCCGGAGCGTATCGTGGGCGACGTTTGCCAGCCTGTCCTTTTAGATACCGTTCACTTGCAAATTTTTTATAATATTTTTTGACGATGTCACTAGACTTTTATCGATTCACGGTGTAAGGTTTTTGAAATTGATTAGCTACTTGGTAAACAGTTTGAAAGCTTTTTATCTAGAGATAGATCATAATAGAAATAGATGGTCACCGTTTTTGCTATTAGTGACATTTGCAAAACAAAAAATGTATCATCCTAAAAACGAATATAAAATTTAATGAAAATTTTAAGTTATAGAAACCTCAACCTTATGTAATCTAGAAACGTGAGTTAGTGCTTCTAAAACTTCGTTTTTTTTAAATATGGACAAATTCGCTACCCACTAGGCTTGTATAGTTTTTGTTCCTTGCTATTCGCGTGACCAATCGAAAAGGCAATGGGGCACGTGCCCAAACAATCCTCGATTATATCCAGTTTCACGCTTCTTGTCTTTGAACAAATAGCATTCTCTTTTTATGCTATCCTTTTTTATTGTCACATTATAATTTCGCAGTTGCTAAAGTGTTTATAATTATTTAATTCTGCAATTAGTGGAATTTGCCTTACCGGAGCACACGTCGATCATTCACTCTGCCTCGAGACAATTATACGCCAGTTAAACATCTCTTTTCCCACGATTGTATCGTTAGCGAACTAAGTTTGCATGGATTTACGACTGTATTTAACCACCTTTCCGTGTCATACAATGCTTAATTGTGTACTGTGCCTCCCATAATGGACAATTTGCATATAGCATAGCTTAAAATGTGTATTTTTTTACACCCTCATTTCCTACTTCTGTTACATTTCAATGCAAAATTTGTTTTGTAAAAGATCTAAAACTCTTTTACTTTTGTTTAATAATAATATGCAACATTTAAAGAGTCGAAGCGAAGAGCCATTTAATTCGTAGTTTCGTGTCAGTTAAGTGTTCCGTACTAATGGCATTTTATAGGTTTACGTAGCACGACAGAGATGTTTCGTTTCGGGTTAGTGAGGTTTGTGAACTAACGTCCTCACAGTTAATGAACGTCATGTGCGTTTAAGTGCGAAATTTGGCATATTCGCCTTCCCGCGCGGTTTCGCACCGTTAAATTTGATGTACGAAGGCAGATTGCTTCGACTCGATAACATACGAGCTTTACCGCGATTTCTATCCTAGACAATATTATCTTCTCCCTTACAGTTAATAAAATACTGATTTAGATCTTCGTGTTAGCTAACATCGGTGCTTAACTGAGGTAATACACCGTTACGTTTTCATTCAACCAATTTCAAAAACAAAGTGTACCACAAAAAAATTAAAACTACTATGTATGACGATTACTAAAGAATCGCAAAGGAATTTTAATTTAATTAAAAGGCTTTGTTAGTTATAATTAAATACAATGTAATCTCATTGTATATTTAAAGTTTTAAGATAAACCTAATGAGGTGTTCGTGGTGGTGTATTCGTGTACACATGTCGCTTTGCTGTAACGGATTTTAAGATAATCTGAAAGCTCGAGATCTCGTCGCGATCAACGATCCCAAATGTCTCTCGGTATCATTCATCAACACACTTCTTTTGAACTCTATTCTCCTTGAATGGCATCATCCACGATGTGGGTGGAATAGCAAATATGTCTCACTGACCTACTACTTTATCTCAATTTATCAATGTTTGAATTTCCACCTAGTTCAAAAGGTTTTCTAAGAAAATCAGTCAAAGAAAAATCACTTCATAACGTTCGCAATTTCCGAATGAATAGACTTGAGTGGTATGCATAAAAATTACGAACCCCAAATATGCCAGGAAATGGATTATTAATGTTCTGCCAGTCAGTCTGTAGGAGTCAAGGACCTTGCGCATATTTCATGAAGAACACTTACTAGGCGCCAGCGACGTGAGTCACATTAGATACGGCATAGCGTTGATTATAGTTGTACCCGAATTAGCTTCGGCTATTTTCTTCTGCGCGATTATTTCCCTTCGATGCCCGCAACATCTAAGAATTATGATTATGAAACAATTTCATGAAACGGTATCTATTACGCTTTCGAGCACTTGTATTTTACCGAAAGCACTGATCCAAGAAAATGTTGTTTTAAGACGATGGATGGGTTCTTTGCGGTAGCGGCGGAGTAAACTGATTTAAGATTCATTCACCCCGCGTTACGGTGGCTGGGCGCCTGGACTGCGACTGCGCATTGTCTCACACGCCGCACGAAATGCGAATGATCCTTTGTTCGTTACACCTTGCCACATTGTAACCCACACCACTAGCGGAACATTCGCGCCCACGTCTTAACGCAATATTCGTGCTTTGAAGCTGGCGTCCGAGAGAGTCATTCCTGATTTAACGATATTTGCTATGGAATAACAAGTCGTGTTATTCTGACTTTGATAGCTTTCAAACTGAACCTTGCTCGGAGACCGGATTACATAGCAAATTCTCTGATTCGCGTATACATTTATGTGCAAATTATCTGGTACATTAATATATTTGTCAGTGTAATATCAATTCTCACTTTAAATATGACTCTGTCTTCGAGGGAGATTCAGCTTGAGAGCTATTAAGCTGCAGTATTTCCTGTTGGCAAAGCACTAGTAAAACGCTTAGTAAAAACTTACATACTTTCACTTGAAGAGGAAGCAATTTGCAACATGAATTGATCCCGATCGTTACTTTCTCGTGGTCAGAACGTATAATTTAGTGAATGTCTCATCATGAAATAAATATGCACAAAGTTTAGTTAAACAATAGACGCCCGTTAGAGGACGTATGCACTCACTCAATTGTTTTCTCTATTTTTCTAATTGTGGTCGTGCATGAAAGTTTTACTTGTGCGTGTACACACCTCGACTAGAAATCGAATTTACTTATCGCTTATTGTTATTGGTTTGTTACAATAGCCACACCAAATTCCTTTAAACTGCCATCGCCATCCGGAGCTGAAACGATGTAAACAACGATTCCATGAGTCTTCACAGAGGCTTAGATAAGGTAAACCTTTAAGAATTGGGTTATTCCGCATACCAATATTATAGAAACGTTGACCTGTTCAAAACGGGAACAGGTGGCGGCGCTTTGAATAAAAATACTATATCATCATTATCAATCATCGCACCAATTTGTAAACAGGTTTCATAATAAAATGTCATAAATATGTTGTTCTCAGTTACTATTACATTACTACACTCACGTGCAGTAAAATCGAGTAGTTAGTAAAATAGGGTCGACTTTCATCGTCTAATTGAAATTAAAAATAATAGTAATAAGTAAATAAAATATTGTTTATTTCAGACATCATCCATAGAAAAATTAATACGCGAGGCGCACTATAAGTTTCCGGACTGCATAAGAAAAAAATACTATAAATAGTCAGAAATTAATTTATTGTTTCCCAAAATATCCTCCGTTAGCGTTAATGCACTTTTTCGTACGAATGAACCAATTTTTAAAACATTAATGCCACTCCTCCGTGACAATCTCTGAAACATATTTTTGATACTCTTCAACAGCCTCTCCACGTGAAGAAAATCGTTGACCGCGTAGCTGCTTCTTAACTTTTGGAAATAAATAATAGTCACAAGATGCCAGATCGGGACTGTACGCTGGATGGCTCATAAGGTCACCGTTGTTCACCTTCGAAAATTCATTTGTCTGTCTGGCCGTGTGAGAACTAGCATTATCGTGGTGCAAGATGATACGGCGTTTACGGTTATTTTTGCGGAGTTTGTCAATAACTTCCGGCAAACAAATAGTCGTGTACCAATCACTATTCGCAGTACAACGATTCTCCAAAGCAACAGTAGTCACGTGTCCAGTTTTATTAAAAAAAGAAGCAATCATCCGCTTGGAAGCACTTCTTACGCGCACCACTTTGGTTGGTTTCGGCTCATCTCGAAAGACCCATACGCTCGATTGTTGCTTTGTTTTGGGACCGTAACTATAAATCTATGTTTCGTCACCTATTACTATGTGCCACACCAAATTTGACGCCTCTTTGTTGAATCTGGTAAGCATGGCATTGCACCAAGTGACGTGATCCGTTTTTTGAGCCTCAGTCAAATTGTGTGGGATCCACCGAAAGCATAGCTTTTTCACAACCAAATGTTTGTGCAGTATTGAACATATTTTTCATATTTTTTCTTATTCATTCCGGAAACTTATAGTGCGCCCCACGTGTAACCATTCCGAAACCGTTAGTTCCGGATGTGGATATACCCCCTTGAGTAGTTCCATCCAATATTTGTATCACAATCTCACACGTATATAGTAGCAGTTGAGCTCCTTGTGAAAGCGTTCGTCCAGAAAAGTACTGCCACCTTACCCATTTCTGCCGCCAAGTGGTAATGCGAGGTTACTGTCTTGTTTGTAAAATTACAGGTACATGGGACTTATTAACTTATGTCTCAGGGTGACCGGTGCAGTGGCAGTGGCCCTCCGATCTTTGTGATTTAAAGCTCTAAGTGGCGCTACAACAGTGGCACCACCTGTTCGTCCCGTCACTTGATATCATAAAAAACCTGTTCGCGATCATCTTCAGAACACCATTGGTGACTCTGAGGGAGTTCGCCTTTTTAGGCATGATCGCTAAGAAATCATCAATACAGGCGTCGGCAAACATCCCCGACTGCTGCAGAAGTGCGACATCTCCGACAAAGCTCTAAAGATGTAATTTATTGTACGCACTGAGCACTGTAGGCATGCTCGTGTAGAATGACTGACAATATGCCTTGAAAAGTAAAAGCTTCACTTCTTTTTTACTTATATACTTTTTTTATACCTGCGGATCAGTTACAGCTCGGTACCATCAGCGCCCTATTTCTTTCGATATATTAATATTTGCGACATTTTTTACTTGTAGGCACAATCTCAATAAAGTTAGAGATAGGGAAAAGTTATGTATAGCCCCTGGTGAGTGTGGGTCGAACAACGAATTTACCGACACTCGCCTGCCCTAAATTTTGAAGTAAAAAAATTAATTTGGCTGACTCTTTTATTCTTAATAAAAAACTCTCTGTACGCCAAATTGAATTCTTTGCCAGAGACAAAACTTCAAATCGTGAACATTTTTCTTAAAGATTGATCGTACTAAATTATTTAATTATACATGAAAGACCTAATAAAAAAACAATAAAAAAATAAAAATATAATCAGCAAGGTGTCGTTTTTTTACGTTCTTATGTGTGCTTAAATTCTGGTAACGCTGTACACAGGGAATAATTGTATTTTTTTTTAATTTTAAGTAATATTTTCATAAATAATTTGTAAACGTAAACTAAAAATTCGATTAGATATAAAACTAATAAAGGATTATAGTAATATAAATTTTTATTTCAATGTTTAAAATACTATCATAATTTCAATTCTGGTTAGGATTATCAAATACAATTTTTTTATATATTTTTTTACTATCACCACTGTGTTATTAAAAACGTTCATTGACTCGTCTATCTGATAAATTCCAATTTTTTGTTAGTTTTATTGCAAGACTAATTTAACCCAGCTTAAAAGATCTATCGCAGATAAAATACCTAAACTACTGCAAATGATTCACGTGTAAGAGTTCATAAAAGAAGCGTAATGACATTGCTGTAAATGAAATTGTAATGTCTTCATACAATCCACAAAAAATACAAATATAGCTTTAGTGAGAAAAAATATTACACTGTTTAACTGCCGAAACTCATGTGATGAAAATAATGAACTTTTAAAATGATATTTTGGGCGTTGATATAGCTTTGATGTAGTAAAAACAAAATTAATATCTTTCGGACGCAATCATTATAATCTTGACACTTCGGCGCAGGTTTGCAAATGGCGTCAATTTTCGTAGTTGTTAACTACGCTTTCATTAACTGGCCACCGCTAAGAAATAAATTGGCCCCTAACAATTTAGCTCGGTTACTACGGTTTAATTTAAAGTAAAAACGACAAATATAATTGTTTCCTCTATTAAATGCGATGGCTTCATTGAACGCGTTCTGGATTTTATCACAATGAACTCGTAAATGTCATAATTAATACAATCGCCTTATCTTGCTTTGGAAATTGAGTCTAATTTTGAAGTGGTTCGAGATTGCTTACATAAAATAAAATAGAATCGGCTTTATTCGACATGTGTGTGCAAAATGAATTAGAAACAATTATAGAGGTAGAAACTTATATAAATCCTTCATAAACATTCAAAAAAAACAGCAATAATAGAAAACAAAAAGGATAAAAATAAGAAATAAATTATACAGTTAAAACAAATAAGCAACAAAAAGTATGTCAAGCAGGTCCATGACTCAGCATCTGAGGACTATGTTAATTACGTAGCCTCCGCTGATATTCTGCCACTGCCCGTCATAAAATATCGCTAAGCTCAGCTAACACTAATACCATGTGCGAGAATTATTATATTACTCATTTTTATTACAAGTGTGGAATAACCCTTGTAATGGTATTTAAAATACAATAAAAAATCGTACATATGTACAATCCAATCAATCCACACACGTCCTACTGCCCGCCGATCTAGGAGCGTGTCTAATGGGACATCACATATATTTGTAGAGATTTTCTTTAGCGACATGCAAGTTCCTTCACAATATTTTTTCACACTTAAAGCTATTTATTTATTTTTACTCAGAATCTATGTATGGACCTCGTTCCGAAATAAAGGATTATTATTACTTTCTTCTTTCTCAGGTTTTTTTGGCTGGTTTGAACCTCATTTACGGATCAAGTAGATGTTATTTATTTAAATATTATCTGTTATTATTATTAAAGCAGGAAAATCGCAAATAAATCAATAAAACTATTGACGACCTCTGTGGGCGAGTGGCTTGCGCAATCAGTTTTCGTGGTGTCGCCATCTCGTGAGGTCCCAGGTTCGATCCCCGGGCGGGTCAATGTAGAAAACTTTTCTATATTGTCTCGGGTCTGGGTGTTTGTGGTACAGTCGTTGTTTCCGATTTCCATAACACAAGTTCTTTAGTTACTTATTTTGAGATCGGAGCAATGTATGTATGTTGTATTTTGTCTAATATTTATTATTTATTATTGAAGGCTCGTGTCTGGAATCGAACAGGGTTTCGTACTATGTCAGTGTTAATAATCCTGATTGTATTTGCTCCCATTAATTAGTCATAACTCGCGCTCCCGTCCGATACTATTATAAAACCATTAGAGACGGTGCTAGCACGCCATACTGGCATTACCCTATTGTAACACGGTCACATCGTTTCTTGACCGCCCAATTTAATTTTTACCACACTTTTACACTCGTCTAAGCAATTTTACATGAGCGTGCGAAAACAGTACCAAGCTGTTCACTGTACATTTCAGATTATTGAGTTACAACCGAATTGTTTCGGTAATTTGGTTTACCGTTTTTCGCTCTAAGCCCGCTGCATGTCACAGGTATAAGGCGTAGTATAAAGATAAAACGATAATGATAAATTTATTCCGTATAAAAACTTAACCAAAATACATGAATATTATTAAATAACCTTTTATTTACATATATTCGCAGACTATTCCTAACAGTGAAATGGTTGCGTGTTTGTATATAACTTTAATTAAGGTTAGTAGTGCAAGTTAATTTAGGTGATACCTAAGGGGAGGGGGAGAACGCAGCTCCTCCCAGGTGTTGGGGGGGGGGGGGGGGGGGGGGGGTTCGGTGCGCAAAGTCGACCCCGAATCCCTCCCACTTGAGTACCCGAGAAGGCCACCGTGGTGTTTTAGCCGGTAGAAGTCCGGCCGTAGAAATATAAACAAAAGAAATCCTAGGAAGATTTCCCCACAAAAGGTGATGTAAAAGGTGATATTAAAACTACCGAGACGTCCCAGTAGCATGCGTAAGCGGATCGTTCTCGGTCGTGTCTCTATGGCGGTGGAGTAGACCGCTGAGTTTAAGTGGGTGTACAGGTGCTACCGCCTGGGAGTCCCACATAACCGCTAGCTGTTCCCCCGAGGCGAGTGGTATACGTAACGCATTTTCCAGCGTAAAAAAGGTGATACTTAATCTAAGTAAAATTGTTTACTTGTGTCTTAGGTATCCAAATTTGTGATTATAATTTAATGATTAGTCGACATATTTTGTTCAATAACAATAAATTATAATATAACATGAATGGTTAATTACATTAGCTAGCATCTTAACTATTATTAATATTACGTGTTATGTAACAAGAGATATTACAATCCTGTCATAGTAGTTTTTTCCTTTTCACTAGTCTTGTATGGTTGTCTTACATTGAAACTTATTATTGTAAGGAAGAGTCTATGCCATTAACAAAAGCGTTTGTTGCGGTACCCATTCCTGTGCTATATTATGTCGTGTTATATTATGTCGAGGGAACTTAAATATCTGACTCGAGCACTTTTTCTCGCTGGGCACAGCGCGTCTCTTGTCCTATATTGGCTTGGCTTGTAGCACCGCCGACAGGAGGCGCACTTAAATGGTTCTTGCAGTTCAAGCAATCTTTAATTGTATGACATACGCAGCCGCAATTATCACAAGAGGAATCGGTGTCTCGACAGTATTTAATGGAATGTCCATACTGCTGACGTTTGTAACATCTGGTTACGATCGTGAAGTCCCTGATGGGGCTGGATGTCCTGTTAATTGTATGAGCATGCTTCTGATATCTTCTGGTAATTCCATTGCAAAATTACCGTATGATAAGTCCTATTTGCCAGATTTGTGGCTCAACTTGATCGAGCTTAAAAACTTATCGCATAAGGGCGCGTTCCCACTATGTCGTGACGACAGATTGTCGTGCAGTTTACAGTATCACGTACAAGTATGGTTGTTCACATATAGCATGACACGATTAACTGTCGTTCACGATTTTTTATCGTTACAACGACAAACTGTCGTCACAGTGGGAACAGCTAGAACGACAGTCGTCGGACGATAAAAACGTGACGACAGATTGTCGCAGCT
>NW_020654878.1:11296408-11333738 GCF_003589595.1 Hyposmocoma kahamanoa
ACGACAGTCGTTCAACGATAAAAAATCGTCCACGACAGATAGTCGTAATATGGGAACAGGTTAGACACGACTGTCGTCCAACGATAATAAAACGTGACGACATAGTGGGAACGCGCCCTTATACGTATGGATATTTGTTAGAGATGTTCGGTTCAACATCTCCTTCTCGATAGTAGACGTGGGCACCCCTGATAATATTATTTTTGGTCTCCTTTTAATTGGGTGTTCTACTTTTAGCTTGACTTTTAGTTGCGACACGCCTGTCTATGACAGTAGCAGTGCCACTCAGAGCTTTAAAACGCAAAGAACTGAGGGGCACTGCCACTGCACTCGTCACCCTGAGACATAAGTTGAGAAGTATACGACTTCTGCCTGTAATTTCACCAACACCCTAACCCTTCAAACTGGAACGCAGTAATGCTCATATTACTACTTGGCGGCAGAAATAGTGGTAAGTAAGCTTGGTAAGGCTTGGCAAGACAAGAGTGGGAGCGCTATTATTTAAACGTTTGCATGTCCACCATTCGGTATGGTGAAGATAGAATAAATACAATACCGGCTCTAGAAACAATCGACGCCCACTTAAACTTCCTACCCCCAGTCGGTAACAGCAAATGTTAGCTTATTTATGAATGAAATTAATAATTTTCGAATGGGGAGGTCACGACCTTTGGCTCCCACACATAAATTGGCGGTAGATGTCGCGTCGTGCGCGGCCCCCACCGGCACCCGCGCACCGGCTACCGACAGCGTTGCCCCGTGTTGGCATCGTAATTAATAATAGGAACCTTTGTGCATGAGACTATTCTCAAGACGGACATAACTGCTAATTCCAAATATTAAATTTCAATAATTCTGGTCTCGTATTACGCATTGTCTTTAGTCAATTCAGATACATTATTTTCTTCACAAATTATTTATCGTGCCGGTAACAAATCTGGTATTTATATAGTACACCGTTTATAAGTACCTGTACTAAATGCCTGTGATAATAAATGCTATCATCTTAGTAGTTATATAAATATTTCTACTGTATTTTTGAACTAGTATAAACAGCAGTCCAGATTCGAAGGACCAAGCAAGGCAAATATTTACTAATAACGTACCAAAATGTCTTCTTAACTACTTTGAAGTTATAACCAGTATTATATCTTGGATATGGAACTACACACATCAAAAATGTCTAGGGATCAAGTGAATATTTTTGAAATAAAAATTATTTAAGCAATATTTACCAAATCCAGTCTTCCAGGACGACTTCTTACTTTAATGCTTATGTTTTATTTAACCGCTTACCCTATATTTAATTAAAATAAACTAAAATTGATGTTTTTGCAAATTGTGGGAAAAAACTCAAATTAACGGCGTCAATTAAATGACAAAAAAATGGCGAAAATGATGATTTTGCTCATTTTTATTGTAAAGATAAGAAAATTAATAATCTGTATTTCCACCATTAACACGAATCACACAATTACAGCGATTTGGCATGCTTAAGATGAGTTCATCAAAATCACTTTGAGGAATGGCCGCCCATGTGTTTTGTAACAAGTCAAAATATTGTTGTAGAGTATGTACGGTATGCATACTCGGCACAGCTCTTCTTTGAAGCATATCCCATGCGTGCTCAATTGGATTGAGGTCTGGCGATTGAGCAGGCCACGGCAGAACGTTGATACGAGCTTCGGCAAGAATGCGTGTTACGACTCTAGCCGTGTGTGGACGTGCGTTGTCATGCATTAGTTGAAATGAATCACCCAACTGGCCTCGCAAAGGGATGATAACATTTGAAACAATCCTCTCTGCGTAAACTTGAGCATTGAGGTTACCCCTGATCCAAATGAGATCTGTTCTTCCGCCGATGCAAATACCGGCCCATATCATTATTGTTCCCCCACCATATGGATGAACTTCCTGACAATATCTCAAACGTTCATGACGTCCAGATGTTCTCCAAACTCGAGTACGTCTTGTATCCGGTCTCATACCGAAGCGGGATTCATCCGAAAAGCACACATAGCGCCAGTCTTCTTCCTCCCAGTTTCTGTGTTCGCGAGCCCATCGTAAACGGGTCCTGCGATTGCAGGGTGCAATAGGTGGAACTCTGAGCGGCCTTCGGGATCGCAGACCCACTTCACGTAAACGATTTCGGATTATTTGATCGCTTATTAGCAAGCCTGAGGAGCTGTGGAGCCTCGTAACCAACATCATGGCGGTCATGGTACGATTCCGTCGAGCAGTATTTTGGATATACCGGTCCTGTCTGCGAGTCGTGATGCGAGATCGTCCTCCATGTCGCTCGGCCACGCCGCCCGTCATGCGATAGCGCGTCCAGAGGCGACTTATGACGCTCTGTGTAGTGTTAAGAGTGAAAGCCACAGCACGTTGCCTGGAACCAGCTTCCAACATTCCGATGGCTCGCATCATCACTTCTCGGGTTAAATGATGTCGTCTCTCCATAATAATGTAAATTGTTTCGGTTCCGATGCAGATATTTTAATGATTTTGTCAAAACGCTATAACTCATTTTTATACAAAACCACATTGACAATCGATTTTCTTCTTATTATCGAATTTTAAACAAAATTCCTTATTTAAATGTTAAAACTCACTAAAAAGTATCAATAGCGATACAAAAAAGTTAATATAATTAACCCTAATTGCAGCAATACTCTTAAACGTACTTGATCCCTAGACACTTTTGATGTGTGTATTTTTCCAAGATATAAATCGCATAAATTTGTTTTTTCATATACCTTTTCGGAAGACTAACTTATTGTACAATCAACAGTACATAAAGCTTATTATAAACTTTTGTTCGAATATCGCGTCCAGGGCAACGGAATACGATCCGTCAATGTCTGGCTTGGTGTGCTGCCGTCTGTACAATTCGGTAATTAGCGCCATGTTGCCAGTAAAAAATTTGAAAATTCTAATATTGATAGTGATCGATTATACGTTGATCTTTATCTGAATAAACTACAATCACGCGCAAAGAATTTGGGTCGTTAAAAATATTTAAAGTAAAAAAATATATGTGAGAATAATAATAATATTCTTTAAATTTAAACAGCAAAAGTTGAAAATAACTGCAATTCTCAAAAAAATGAGAACTAGCAACATACCTTAACTTTCTAAATAATTTACTTATTTACCTCAAATTTTTATCTTATACACAAAAACTATAAGTCAGATTAAAAAATAGATAAAGAAACAGCATTTTGAAATCGTCTTCTTTCGGTCACCTTTAATATTTTCTGTAGGTTATCTGAATATATTGCAGGAGAGTATATTTTCGAAATCAATAATCTACTGAGATCTGAGATTAATATCTTAAATCTCAGATTTTGAAATATTGAAATTTACACAAAATAAGTAAGTAACAGGTTGTACACTATGTAATTAGCCTAAGGTAGAAATTTAACAAATATTTGGATAGATTGATTATCTTTGGGTGTGGTTCTATCTGCAACCTTTTACCAAAGCTGATTAAATATAATTTATCACCACCACATATTTATACATATATATTTATAAAAATACATACATAAATCATCAGCGTTTTATTTCAATAATAATAAAATTTAATTTCCAGTTAACGACAAAGCGTAAATTTATTTTTCCTACAATAACATAGTCAGGTTGCGTACTTATAAGTAACTATTTAATGTGCATTTTATAGCCTTGGAGAAATATTCCAACAATTATTAGTGGAAAATTAAGTACGGAGAAATTACTGGCTGAAATTACCGTCAAAACGGCACGTTAAAGCAAACAAGAATTTTAGCACTTAAAATATATGTACTTATATTGATCAGCATTCATTTATATGAGTACATTGAACCTGGTTCTAAATAACTCTCATGAGAAATTTTTCGAATGGCCTTAAGTGCATATATATATATGTCATTCATTTCCGGCATTTAACGTTGAAAGTTTTGTAGTAAGCAATCAACATTATTTTGTTTTTACGATCTAAAAGATTTTTTCAGTATTAGCCCACTTTTGCATATTGTCACTATTTTCTATATTTCTGTAAGTTTAGCGGAAATACAAAGGAATTTGAATTTATTAACCAGTGAGTTTCCAATTTTTTTACTAGCCAGCTGAAGAACCAACTTGTTTGCTGTTCTGTTACATATCTTTGTTCAGTCATTTCAGTCATTAAACAGCTCCGAAACATCACAGGTAATAAAAAAGGTTCTTGAAAAGGTTAGGTCGAGGTTATCTATCATCATTGAACCAAATTGTTCTTAATTTGATGTCATTAGATAATGATAGTCATATTTCACGAAAACTGCTCGACAGCGAACAAAAACTATAATGACTGGGTTTAACTTTAGTACAAATCATCTCCTACTTATGTATTTTCTTGTAACTTAACGACTTTAGCTCAATTTGTGTTTAATCTTCGGGTTTTTTTACAACTTGCGATTGAAGCTCGACAAGAAGCGAAATATCTTTAAAGATGACTACAGGATAGGTCATCTATATTTATTTAACACGAGTAAGGAATTGGTAATATAACATTGTATTGAGTATATGTATATGTATGATGATGTAGTCGTTTACATTGCGCTCTTTGTTGACCTTCAGTCGTAATGCGTGCAAAAACTATAGATCAAACGATAATACAAATAAGGTATAGAATTGAACACCAGGGAAAGTTTGATACTTGCAATTTAAAGCTCGGATAGCCATACATTTACTCAAATAGCCATTTTATAGTTAAGAGGTGATGAACGATAGATCTGCTGCAGGGCTTTTTATATGATCAGCCCTCGGCTGAGCAATCTAGGTGAGCAATAGGAGATGCTTACGCAGCGGCGCGTGTAAAAGGGGTACGAAATCCTGCGAGTGGGAGTATAGTTAAAAGTGCATTACATTTATCACACCAATTACCTCCAAGATAGCATTCGCCGCGTTAATGCCGCAGATTGGAGATAACACTCTATATCTAACGCGACGCGAACATGAAAGCAATCAAAGAAATAAATGTGGGAACGTCTAATATATAAAGAACGGTAAAAAAGATTTAGGTCAATTGCTCATTGTTGTGGACACTTGGCATTGGCACGGAAATTGTTATCTTTACTATCATGTCTTATTCATATTGTCAGATTTTATAGCATGTAAATAAAATAATTATTCTAAAGTACAATTTTGCACAACTATAATAGAAAATTCATCTTGCACACACGCACGACATCACACACATATTGAACTTCATAGTGTTACTTAAGTACAGCTGCGAACATTTTGTTTTAATATTCACATACATCCACACACGTCACGTCCTTTCTGCGGTCGGAGAAGGCAGAGACAACAGCTTAATAATAAACAATTTTTAGTTTTTAATTTTTTTTAATTTTCAGTTTTTTTTTGTCAGTTTTGTTTTGTCAATATACTTCAATACTAATACTTTTTATTGCACAAAAGAATTTAACACTGAGAGAAACAAAAGACACTTCTACAACCAGCGCCCTTATTGCTATAATAACAATTTTTCTCAGGCAGTTTTGTATTTACGGGATAAACTATAAAAAGTCTAATGTAAAGCGTGCAATAAAAGATATATTAAAACTAGTACTTATATAGCAATACACTACCTAATCTAAATGTTTTCTTTATTTATAACAAATAGTCAATTCCGTGTGTAAATTTTATGCACGGTAATTGCAACTGCTATATAACTTGTAATGCAAGAACTCTTTAAAACTATATCTGTGTGATCACCTTATAAAATTCACGAGCAGATAAATAAATAAATAACGCAGACACTCATAGCCCCGCACTAGGGAAACCCTGTGTCGCGGGTGCCATAGGCCATACAAATATTTCTTCCGGCTCGGGAATCGAACTCGGGACCTCTGCGTGGCAGACTAGCATGGTACCCGATCGGCCACTTAGGCAGTTTAATATTAGACAACCTCACATAGGTACGTTGCTTTGATTCCAAAGTAAGTAACTAAAGCACTTGTGTTATGGAAATCGTAAAGAACGGCGCAACCACAAACACCCAGATCCGAGACGAAAAGTTAGTTTTCTAAATTGACCCGGCCGGGGATCGAACCCGTGACCTCAGAGATGGCGACACCATGAAAATGGGCAAGCCACTAAATCACGTAAGTCGTCAAGATAGAAGCAATAAAACGCAAATGTTCATTAATTACCATTAAATACCATATACACGCGACATTCATTCATTCATTCATTCAAAGATTAATATACATTTATACGAAAGTGGAACTCACTGTTGCTAGAACGCATGCACATTGAACAAACAAAATCTGCTCTTGGACAAAGGTAAAACACTTCAAAAAAAATTTATTAAAAATGTAAGAGACAAAAGGTTCCCACGAAGCACAATCACCCCAAAATTCAGTTATATGATTTAAAATCGTTCATCTACATGCAAATTAATATCTATTTAATTACCCGCCTCTTTGATAAGAATCTGAATTATCGAACACATAACATCTCTAAGGAAACAGAATTAGCATATTAATAATACATTTTGGATACGTATATTGCTTCACAAATAGCATTAGCAGTTATAGCGGTGGTCTAGGGGGAAAAAAACGAAGACGTTAATTAGTTTACTTTTAAAAGCAACTACTAATATTAAATAGTGTTATGAATATTTATAAAATTATATTTTTCTATTTATAAAATTATACGTTGTAATAACATAATGCTTTGACCTACCGCATCACAAGCTGAGGGTCTTGGGTTCCCGAATTCGGGCTCACTCTCAATTTTTTGGAATTTATGTCCAAAATTCACCATGAGCTTTTCGTTAAGGAAAACATAGTTAGGAAATCTACGCACGTTTGCATATCAATTTAATCATGTGTTTCCCTGTCGGCATTGGGTGCGAATGCCTATCATTGTGAGAAGAGTCCTGTGCTCAACGGTGGGACTATACATAGGCTAACTATTATTATTACTTTCTATTGGATATTTGTTGCTGAAAATCATGCTCGGGTATGGACTTTATTATTGAATCATGACGGTCACTAATTTGATAACTAACACATTAAAGCGTGTGAAACAAATCCGATCTCTTATACTTTTTCAGGTCTTCATAGTAGTAACTAATTAATTTCCCAATCCTTAGTTTTTAGTTAACCGTTGAAATGCTAAATTGCTGTATATTACCGTTTTAAAGATTCCAAAAAATGGAAGATGTTTTCAACTCGACTGTTTTTTTTTTGTTTCGTCGTTACACGATGACACCGACAGTTGTGGTACCAATCAAATTTGAATCCGCCTCTAAGGATGGCAGATTAGGGGATGAATCCGGTCTCACAAATACCATCTCAATGATACCTGTATTCCTAGAGTCGAACTCGTCCGCGATCTGGGTGTAATACTAGATTATAAGCTTTTGTATACATCGCATTTCGACTTCATTGCTCAGAAATCTTACAGAATGCTAGGATTTCTTCATAGAAGTGCTAAATCTTTTCGAAGAATTGAATCTTTAAAAAAGCTGTATTTTGCTTATGTCAGGAGCGTGATGGAGTACGCAGCCCCTATATGGTCTCCGTCTTATGTGACTCATATAGTGCAGCGTTGTTTCACACGTAGATTGCACTACCGCCTCAAAAGGGAAGATGGTTACTTCGACAGACTTAACTTCTATCAGCTAGATTCTCTCGAAGTTAGACGTCTGTTGTCTGACATGAAGTTTCTATATGACGTGGTTAACTCCGTATTGGATTGTCCTGAATTAACGGCTTGCATTGGTCTGTGTGCCTGTCCAAAACGCACGAGGCATATGCACTCCTTGTGTACGACCTTAGCCCGTTCGAATTACGCAAAACACTCTGTTTTGCAAAGAATAGTGCGCACTTATGAGGATAGATTTAGAGACGTGGACATCTTCCATTTAAACCGCACTCAATTTCTAAACATATTGAAGGATCACCCCCAGTTTAGAAGGCAATAATTATCAAACAAACAGAGCACAGACACACACACACACACACACACACAAACACAAACACACACAACACTAAAACATACTTACACTTACACCTTTATAATTTATATAATAATAATGTTATATTTGTATGTAATAATTTAATAATATGTAGATTACCATTAATTTAAGAACTTAATGTAAATTTTCAACATGTTTGTTTTTCGATTAGGCTATAGATTAACGCTAGATAAAGTAACGCTATAATTAAAATGTAATATGACAAACTTTGTTATTGGCTATATACGTATATTATTATGATTGTAAACGAAAATTAAAAAGCTGTAAAGTTTGCAAATAAACAAATAAATAAATAAAAATTATTGGATTTACCCACGTTAACCGATTTCTTGTTTTTTATAATGCCAAGTGACGGGACGAACAAGTCGTGTGCCTGGTGGAAAGCTATACTATAACTGCCTCTGTGGCCGAACGGTTACCATGACTGCCATGCAGAGGTCCCAGGTTCGATTCCCGGGCTGGGAAAAATATTTGTATGGCCTACATTTGTTTGTCTCGTGAGTTTGGGTGTAATTTGTAATTGTCTATTTGTGTGTCCATGGCACCCGCGACACAAGGTTTCCCTAGTGCGGGGCTATATCGAGTGTGTGCGTTATTATTATTATTATTATACGCCTGTCCATAAGAGTTGTAATGCCACTCAGAGCTTTAAATCGCAAAGATCTAAGGGGCACTGCCACTGCGCCTGTTATCCTGAGATCTAAGTTGACAAGTCCCATGTGCATGTAATTTCACCAGCACCCTTACCCTTCAAAACCGGAACGCACTAACGCTCACATTATTACTTGGCGGCAGAAATAGGTACGGTGGCAGTACTTCCCTGAACGAGCTCATTGACAAGGAGCCCCCCCCCTTTTTTTACGGGCGGAAATCTTTATAGAGACCCTTGAGCCCAGGGAGTCTCGGGGGTTATGTGGGGACTTTGACGGCCTACCCCACTAACTCCCCCCGTCCCCCCGGGTTTACCTTCCGCCGATTGAATCGGCGCCGTTTGGTTGGTGCACATTCACCACGACGCCACCCTAGCTTGCGCCAGGGCTCCCGCGCCAACGGAGGGGCAGGTCAGTTGTCCTCTGACCCGCCCCCCAGACAAGTGAGGCCAGTCAATGCAAGCTCCGGAATCCCTGTCCAGAGCCCGCTGGCCTCACTAGGGGATCAGGCGAGCAGCGAACTGCCTTCGCCTTCTCCCCGTACGTCTGCACCGAAGCGGATACGCACGCGTCCGCCGCGTCCTCGCGCACCCGCTCCGCAGCCACCTTTTAAGACATAACCTCTCCGCAAAAGGAGGCCACCGCCTCCCAGGACTCCTCGCTACCGAGGATGGCGGCAACCACGCCCGGCAGCGAGAGGTCCTGCCCTATTGTCCCCTTGACAAGCTACGAACATATCGATTTCATTAAAACTTTGCAAATAGATGTAATTCCGCAAACTTGTGAGGTTGGTTTTTATTTATAAAAAAGTTATAATTATTCTTAAGACTGCTACATAACCAAACTCTTTGGGGCACCGTTCCGAAGTGCCGTTCGACTCGGTTCAATTAAATTTTGTAGGTTTGTACCCACTTAGAGAATATGTTCATCGAAAACTCAACGAAAAGAATACCACTAGCTGTCTTATTTTGTTGCAAATTACCGTTGTGAAAATTGTGTGTTTGAACCGAATCGTTAAAAGATTTAAATGTAAGTACCGTGTTTTAAAAATAAACTTTAGTTTAAGTCGAAAAATCAAGACTTTGTTTTCCATTAAGAGCTCATTGACCTCATTTTTAAAGAGGACCATTTCAGATTTCTTATCAAGCAGTGTAAATAAAACCATAAAATATGTATTAAGCACATTCATATTTTTATAAATGATTTTAAAAATGTCCTCAGATCTTTCTAACTGTCATTTACATGAATTTTTAATTGCAAATTTCAACAACTTGAAACACGACAGTTGCCAATGTACCGTCATGGAAAGACTTGCATTCTCCACAATAACAAAGGCCATAGTCTGCCACACTGGTGCCTTTCGGGTTGAGGACTTCACATGTTTATTCCTTCTTTGCAGGTTTCATCACGATGTCTTTCTTTACTGTGAGCAAGAGTTCTTACTACTCTTGTCACTCACGAATGTAACTTTGTAATAAAAGTTTACTTATTACTTTTAAACTTTCGCGTTGCATTGTATTAACATTTGGATAGGGAAATAAATGCGTTTACATACGAATTTTTCACACCTACCTAGTTTCCCGATGTTTCGGCCAGGTTACACTGGCCGTGGTCACGGGCTGACTAAAAAAGTTTACTTACCTATTTCTGCCGCTAAGCTGTAATATGAACATTACTAAGCGGCACATATGTAACAGTTGCAGACCACTCAAAGCTTTAAGCGTGAAACACACAGAAAGCGGGTGCAGGTAGAGCGGGGGTCTGTGGACGACAATAGACCGAGCACGGGCGACTCTCTGTGTGTTTCACGCTTTAAATCACAAAGTTTCGAGGAGCACGGCCATTACGCCAGTGACTGTGTGACATAAATTGACAAGTTCAAAACCGGAACGCAATATGCTCACATTACTACTTGGCGGCAGAAATATGTAAGGTGGAAGTATTTCCCTGGATGAACTGCTCTACTTTTACTGAGATACGTGTATATGTCAATGTGTGTACTTGAATGAACCCTACGATAGAAATAATGGGTTCAGTCGCATACTCGAAGAAGTAAGCAACCAAATTTTTCACTTGTAAACTGTTTTGTTTATATGTACCTATACACCATTACTTCTAAATTAAGTCCTCCGTTTCAACATAACTGAGTTTCTGCAACCAGTCGTTTATTGTAAATGTAATTTTAATCACGGATATTTATTTTTTCATACAAACAATCGTTACTATTTGTTTTATTTCTAGCTTCCTTTACTAAATGTAATTTAGCTATAAATTCATATTGTTAAAACAACATATTTTTGCAAATCGTGTGTGGCGTACATTGGAATATTCTCTGGTAAATTAAAAATAAAGTGTTTAAATGAAAAATTTTTGTAACTTTAGTTCAGAATAGGGTGGTTTACATTAATGTTAGACATAACTGGTTGAAGACTACCATGTCAGTCAGCCGTGACCATGGAACATGTAAAGAACCCGGAACGTTGATTTGCTCGAAAGAAACCTACATACGCGATTTAATTCCGAAAAAAGTAGTTTCGTTTCCATTGAATCTTGCGTGCAACGGGTTGGTACCAAAACCACAGGGGATCCCCTGTGGTTTTATTTCACACTTTCTGAACTTATATATTTTGTGGTAAGAGGAGACTTCCTTGTGTTTATCTAGGCACGTAAACAAGGACAGGTGGCGACTAAATCACGGCATGCGATATGAGATGATAGCCTCGCTTGCACTCCGCCGCGGGGCGCTGCGTCACTTACCGTCGTGGTGTGAAAATGTAAAATGTTTACCCGTTTAACTCTCTTTTAGCATCTCTCTTATAACCTTTTTATGTGCGAAAAAGTAGATGTGGCAGAATACCCACTTTCAAGGGTAAGATAATCAAAATCAGGCGTGATATTTAATTACAAAAGCTTATGTGTATGTACGAGATTTATGTATACGTTTTCATTTGTTCATTGTGAGATTCGAAACTATTAAGATATTTGTTTTCTGCGATAATTATCTGATAATTATTCGATATATATTCCAAAATTATCGTCTCTGACTCATAATTTTGTCTTGAATTTGTGACAAAAAATTACACCCAGTGAGAACACGAAGAAAAATCGTTAGGAAAAACGATTTCGGTTGGGACTTTTTTCGATTGCCACCACAGACCAAATAAATACTAGTAAATTGACACATATGTGTCAGTGTGATATGTCTCGGTAAAAACACATGGCTTGACATTGCTAGCTATACCATTTTATTGTTCCAGTTAATTTTATAAATATCGAAATAATTGTCAAGGTGTATTTATCAAAATAAACATCGGTAAATTGTTTGGCGTAAACATATTTTTTTAAAGGACTAAAGTGGCTATAAAAATAATCTGTTATTAACGTAAATATAAAAAAAAATGTAATGTTGTCATTGTCAATCATATATTAATATATATGATTTAAGAATTACATTGTATAGTTTACCTACATGCTGAAAGCATCCTACATTTACAGGCATCAACGCTTTTAATTATGTGTATTTTATACATATATGTTCGAATGCAGGTACACTCCACTAAGACGCTGTAAATGCTTAGACTTTAATTAACTGACTAACTTTGTGTAATACTAATTAGCAATCGTTACAACCACATACTTTCATTATCGGCAACGTTAGTCGGCAACTCAGTAATATCGAATTCACGTACGTATTATGTGCCATTTTACGAAATCGATTACTAATCTTCCACAGATAAGTTACGTGCACAGAAGCCAGTAGTGGATAGTTTCTGAATGCATTTGATTGTGCGACTAAAGTAATAAGTTATGTACTCCTGCACAACCGGAATCCCTAATGAGGGAGTGCAATTCAAATCAACTGATTTATAAGGAGTGAGTTATTTTGCAGCCACCGTGGCCGCACGTACGATATTTTATTTATATATTCTAACGGCCTTTCTGATATTCAAATATATAGAATTGAGATAACTATAATTAATGGATGATATGCACAAGAGGCTTAACTTCATTAGGTAACGAAAACTTCAAGTCGAGTTACAATTGAGTGGAAAAAGTGAAACATTTAATGACATTAACGTAGTCAAAACGTACGTTAGGCTTTATGCTTGTGGGTATAAAAGGAATGGTGTCCCTATCTACGACACGATCGATTTTAATAACTTTATTAGCAGTAGAGCTACTTAGCTACTTTTGAGAGTAAAGCTTTGAGTGGCACTACAACGGCTATGGACCAGGCGCACGAATTGTTCGTCCCGTCACTTGATGTCATAAAAAAAATCAAACACGAACTGCATTCCGATAATAAAAATAGCAGTTAAAAGTGCAGCCCGAAAGTAGCTTGAAAGCATTTGGTGTGAATGTCTCACAACTACCTATTGCGGTGCAATTCTCCGATTTTTCAGTACCAATGTATCTCTTGTGATTACGCCCTTAGTTTGTATGGGAAATCGAAGTCCAATACTTGTGTATATCCTAAGGTAATTGAAGCTCCTAAAGCTTATTGCATTCTTTAAAAGACCATGTATAGTATTGTGTATGAAGTGCCGAGTGATAAACCGAATGGTCTGATGCGAGTGCAATCTCAGCTCGGCAGGGAGCGATGTCAAGTATTATTAGCTCGTTAAGAGTCCGCGAGTCTTGTCTGGATGATATCGCATAACCCCCTCAATTAGTGTGCCCCCACTATCGGCAATTGCCACAAGCTGCTTATAACCGTCCTACACTCGTGACGAGACCGACCAACCAAATGAGTTTACTCTTAATTAGCCGTTATACTATAAATTTTGAAAGCAATGATAAGGTCCCGTTGCACGCTTACTGGGAACACAACCACGCGCGGTTAATGGCGCCTCACGAATTAACGTTAATTAATCCTTCCCCACCGTCTTGCATTGCATTGATGACTTTAGTATTAAAAAAGCAAAATGCTCTTTTAAAAGGCTCGCAGTATTTTGCACTATACACATAATCAACCCGTCGATGAGAGATCCGGGTGCGCGATAAAAACGGCTATTTGTTAATGGCGCTATTGATACTCGGCCTACCTTCCGAGACGTCTCTCGTTTCAATGAGTTTTTTTAGCATTTCATTCAATTTACATCATTTTACCGTTTAACTTTCTCCGAAATGAAATTTGTGGCACGTGCTGGTATTGTATTGTAAAAAGGGAAATAAAACGTGACACTGGCATAATAAGACGTTAACGAGTCCTTAACAGAGTAAATGGAAGCGGTGCCGAGTGTTGGCCGCGTTAGCAGCATAATAGTAAGGCGGGCGGAAAATGCGCCCCGCCCTGTAATTTATTAAGATGCGAGTGCGCGTGCGCGACCTAGTGCAGAACCCTGTCGTCTCACAGCTCTGCCCACTCTTGCTCTTTGTTTATGTTTCTGTTTACGGCAAGAAACTGTCTGCAAGACCCCAATAACGAAGTGTTTTGTCCGCAATTAAAACCGACTAAACCGTGTTAGTCGTTGGCGCGAGCATTACCAGCAAAGTTATAGGGACATTTTGAACGATCCGGATTGTATATTTGCAAGTCAGTCATGTTTCATATAAACATCCACCGTAAATCTGATACATCGTGCGATGGCATCGAGAATGTTCATTACAAGCTATAAAATTGGTATTAGTTCCTTACAACATAACGGATTTTTACAAGCTGATTGACATGTGAAATGTGCATTGAATATCAACCAATAACCTACTGATTTATTGTTCACAAAATTCTTTTTACTTATTCTTGTTAAAGGTTAAAAGTAGTAAAAGAGACTTTTCAGCATTGTACCGAACCTGAGGCAAGATTATGTACACTATACAAATAAAAGTGTGAAATCAAAAACATCTATTTATTTCATACAATTTTTAACCGACTTCAAAAAAGGAGGATGTTTTCAATTTCACTGTATTTTTTTTGCATGTATATTGCGCGATATCTGTGAACCTCAGTATTGGTCCCATTTAAAGAAAATATTCCACCCTAAGGGTGGCAAACCGGTTTCGCACACTTTCCGGTAACCAATTAGAATTAAACTTGGCGAATATATGTAATTCCACGAACTTTTGAGGTCGCTTTTTTTTACAAAGTGTTTGTTAGCAGAAGGCTTCCATAAAGGTAATCGATCAAACAATCTTTATTTCATAGGTAAACAAATATTACACTTGAAGTCATGGCATTGATTAAACTCTACTACTCATTCGTAAGGCAGATTCCTTTGAGAAGAATGAGTTAGAAACTCGAGGCTGTTTCTGTTTCGTTTTCTTGACAAACGATATTTTGGAATACAATGGCGTACCATCAATGAAAACGACAGCTAACGTTAAATTAAATATTTCATAAATTAAAATTTCTAATCAAAGTAGCGACTGTTTATTTTTAACCAAAGAAATTGCATCTGAATGAGCGATGACTATTGCACATTTTAAAACTAAAATAAAAAACTTAAATTGGATTCTTACTAGAAGTGTATACATTATAAAAGCAATTTTCGTTTTGGAGCTGAACGCTAATCCATTAGCGAATTATGGGATTGGTAAACCCATTTCATTTGATAAGATCGTAAACTCTGGGCGTTCGCACACCCTAAGCTAATTAATAGAAGACACTTTAAATGCAAATAAGCGGTACACAACACATAGCGATCTCGCTCGTGAGCCGTCAATTTTGAACGGAGAGCAAGCTGAGTGAAGCCGCGTGAAAACATCACGAGGCCATAAAGCGAGGACTATAATCGTTTGTCGTGGCTGCGCCAGCGCCCCAACCGCGCCCGGGAGCCGCAACACCGTTCCAAATGTCGGCCAGTAGCTTCGACAGTAGCTCGTTCTTCGTTTTATTACTCACTCTGCCATCGTTTTCGTTTAACATAAATTTCTATGAAAGTTCACGACGCTTTGCAATGGAATGACTTTTCCGTGGCTGTCAAGACACTATATAAAAATGGCTTTCCCAAGCCCTAAGGAAGTATGTTGAGACGGTAGTTAAAAAATTAAGAAGACACTAACTTGTTAACCATCGATTATAGACATTAATAAATATAACGTTTGAATGGTGATAGGTTGTGAAATTTCTCGAAAAATTTATCTAAAAACCAGCCTCGAGTTAAGTTTTAGACTGCGACTTTTAGCAGCGATGCAAACACGATGCAGTGGTGAAATTACAGGCACATCGGACTTGTCAACTTATGTCTTAAAGTGACGGGTGCTGTGGCAGTGCCCCTCAGACCTTTGCGATTTAAGGCTCTGAGTGGCACTGCAACTGTTATGGACAAGCGTGTAGCTTACCATCAGACGCACGACTTGTTCGTCCCGTCACTTGATGTTATAAAAAAAGTCGCTAATCGTCTACCTTTACAGATACGCTCGACTTTAAGCCGCGATGCAAACGCGCGACTGCATCGATACAAACGCTCGATTGCGTCGCTACACTTGGGTTTTGTAGGCGATTGCATCGATGCAATCGCGCGTTTGTGTCGATGTAATCGCGCGATTTTATCGATGCAGTAGCGCGTTTGTATCGATGCAATCGCCTATAAATCGCGTTTCAAGAACGCACGTTTCGACTCGCAATGAACCTTTTTATGAAAGTATTATTGATTAAATGTTTATAATTGCAATATCCTAACAATTACTTAAGTACGGTACAGTTGAAAAAAAAATCTATTTCGTTTAAACTATATTACGCGTTGTAACAAGGATCTCTTTGTAAGGAGAAGAAAATTGGTTTTAAACGCCTAAGGCGTAAGATGTGTTTAATTGTCCATCAAGTGTCAGTCATTCTTCGTACACGGTCCTATTTTTATTTTAAATACCATTACCAATACCATTTGAATTTAGCTTTCGGGCATACGTACTATATTAAGATAGATAGCTTTAAAAATGCAACTTGAATGCGAATACTCTCAAGATTATTCGAAATTCCGACGCCGCTCATATCTTTTCCATTTGCATTAGAAGTGTCATAATTACACTTATCTTACTGACAACTATTGTCTGTCAGACTGGGTTTTTAGGTGTCTGGCAGTGTTTCTGAATTGTTCATCTTAGTAATGATAGCTCTTTAAGTTAGTAAAGACCTAGCAGACTTCGCGAAGGAAACGAGGCCCATAATCGTTTGTCACAGAGGGATGTTGCGTGCTCTTTCACAAGACAATGACTTTAAATTCATTATCGCTTTACTATTTCTCCTATTTTTTATTAAATTATGCCCTAAACTTATTAGTTGTACTTTTTTTACTGTACTTTCTTCATCCATAGAAGCATCTATAAACTTCATATATTTACATCTGGTACGCATCCCATGGTAATGAAGATTTATATTAAAATACCCAACCAAATTAAACGTTTAGATAAAATTAAGGTATTCAATGAAGAACTAAAAGACTATCTAATACAAAAAGCTATTACAATCTGAATATTTTTTTCCAAGATAAATATTAAATTATATGATTTAAGACCTACTTCTATGAGGACAATTGCTACCGCCCCCCTAGGACTCTTCAGCGTTCTCTGGGTAGGAACAACTTTGGGAAACTATGTTTTAGCGATTATTTTTATTAATTTACAAAATAATTGCCCTCTGCTCTTTATTGCTATATTACAGGATATCATATAATAAGGACCTATATGTTATTTAGGACCTTGTTAAGCTATATCTGCAATAAATTGAATTGAATATACGTAGGTATATTGAGGCTAAAAGTATGAAATTCTCGTTTTAAAGTTCTGGCCACATTTGAAGATTTTTTTGTGTAAAATTTAGATTATAAACTGTTTGAAATATTAGGATATTATTAATTATATAATAAATATTAGGATTGTATATAACATACATACAAAAAAGATACACAGTTAATGAAAACAACATTTTGTTTTTAACAAATAAATTAAACATCAGAACTTCGCTTCATTTTTTCAGACGAATTACGTCCAGTATTGGACATTAGTTCGTGTGTCAGGAAGAGGGAGGCCCATTCCTGGCAGCTACACTTTGCATTTCGAGATTCTGGCATTTTGCTAATCTGGCATTCTGCGAATCTGGCATTGTGCTAATTTGACATTCTGCCCGTTTGACATTTTGCATTTCTGGCATAAACCGTCAAAACGCAATTATGTAATGTGTTTTACAATGTGTAGTCAATTTATGATATATGACTGTACACAACGTCTACTACATTCCTAACTACGAGAACCATAATTATGTATTAAAGTACCTTTAAAGAGGATTTCTAATGTCTTAATACACTTTAACTGTCGCTTAAAGTTAGTTTATGACTAACATTAACACGGCTTTATAAATATGCGCTAAGACTACGCATTTTTGCTACCAAATTTTTGGTTTTTATTTGTTTAATTTATTTGTAAATACACCTTGACTGGTAACAAAATAAAAAAGAAAGTGCATGTGCATTTGGAATTTATTGCAACCAATTTCTCCATATCGTTCGTTTAATATGCTCACCACATTTGCAAAACAACTCCTGCGCAATTGTACACTTAGAGCAATAAATATTAAACAAATATTATGGAAAAAAGAAATGCCATAACATGCGCACTAAATTATAGTTAGCCTGCTAAGATATGCATTACCGCTCTTAAAGATAATCCATAACTTTTATTCTGCACATTATGCATATTACAGAGCTTACCAGGAGCATCTTTTATTATGGAAATGTGTGATACGTAGAGTTAAAAGTAAATTGCTTTTATCATTTATGTTATGAATGCAAACCTTTCGAATCTTTTTATGACATTAATATGTAGTGTAATGCCGATCCACAGGCAAAAGCGTAATATTAAGGGGGAGTTGGTACTTACGCTTAAGAAATATACTTATATCAATTCAAAACTACCATAACGTTTCTTTTCACTTTGACTGACAACATAATTCTGGTCAAGAACAGAACATCTACCATGAGATGATAGAGACAGTTTTCGCTAGCGACTTTGTAAAATATTTGACATTTTTGTACGGCAAATTTAACTGCACCCCTAGCGGTTACGAGAAGAAGTAACATTTTAAATGCAAATATTTGACGCTGTCTCAGGCGACAACCTACTGTGAGCTCATTTATTTTATTAATTACTACCATACCATATATATATTACAGCAATTATACATTCAATATACGGTATTACATTTGATATATATAACGATAACGGTGTACATAGCATGTACTTTATACGGATTAATAGAATTACTATAAGTTTAAATGAATTGATAATTTTACCTACAGTTTGGGTTTGAGTTTGAAAAATTATAATTACATCATACAAAAATTATATTTTTTTTTACAAAAATACTTCTCGTCTCGTAATACACGTCTAGTTCGTGGATTCTACTGGTATTTTATTCGTTGAAAATTCAAATGAAATGGAATTGAAGACCAAGATTGGGTTTACAGGGGGGATATAAAAAGATTTTGTTATTTTGTTTCTTGGAAATTCATATGGGACATTTAGAGAAATGCATTCGTGTAAATCACTTGAATCAGTATATTAATAAGCTTGTGCAGAAAACAGCTCATGGTAGAGACACGGCATATTGTTAAACAATTCGAGTCATTCAATCAAAGTTTATTTGTATTCATCAGTAGAGCAACCCGTAAAATAATGTGAAATAATATAAAGTCGCCCTATACGTATACGTACGTGTTCTTCTGGTATATATAAGATTTGACTTGTTTGCGGATGGATGGTCAGGAATACTGTCAGAATGTTTGTATTATTGTGAAAAGAGATGCTTGAAAGGTACTTAATATTATATAATTATTTTTAAGTTGTTAATAATGTTCCTTTAATTATTATTAAACTGGTTTGTCCGTAATAATTAAAGCAATAAATAAATAAATAAATACTAAATATTAAAATACTAAACTTATTCCATACAGAAACTAGACTTAAAAAAGGAAGTTATATTATTTTATGTCAACTTCTGTTATATTTTACATATATTTCAATTTTCTGAATTATATGTATCATATGGACTCTTTGTGGTCTGTATAAATAAGATATTAATTTGACATTGAATTATTGTTCCACTATATGTTCCCACATAGTACCTACTGTTGCATTTAAACAAAGTCTTTTTTGTTACAGCATACGCTCACGGGTCATAGTGGAAAAGTGATGGCCGCAAAATTCCTCGGGGAGCCCACCAAGGTCATAACAGGGAGCCACGACCGGACGCTCAAGATATGGGACCTTAGAAGTAGAATGTGTATGTATCTCCACATTTTTCTCTGTATTTGTCCGGTTTTTAACTTCACCCAATAGTCTATTATTATTATTTTTCACTCAGTATTATAGAGATACCTATACCGGTCTCGCCATTTTGTGCTTATGATCGCTGGCTGCAACCGCAAATTTATTTTTCAAATCCCAATTTCAAGTACAGTTTGAGTTATCTATCTATAACTTCTTGACGGACTTGCAAAGAGAATTTAATATCAAAATCATCTAAGACAATTAGCATCACTAAGTTAAGTAACATACATAAGTAAAATCGGTGTTTGCTAAGAGGACAATACTGCGAGCGTACTCCATACAAACGATGCCTGAATCTGTTGTGGTCTGACTTGATTAACTACAGTAGACACGGCGTCGTAATATCTAAGGCTTGGTATTTATTGGTTTTCCGTTAAATTACATAGTGTCAAAGTTTTAAATTTTTGAGTTTGAAAATTTTTTCCTTCCAAAATTTCAGTTTTACCTACCCTTTTGAAAAATTACGACCGTGGAAAAAATAATGAATTCATTGTATTAATAAAGTATATTTACGCATCTTCTGTATTATTTGAGAGAATATCATAATGTCCTCTTAATGAATGATTCCTTTCAGATACCTCTTAAGTGTTATTGACTAGCACCACTATTGTTACCACTATATAAAGGACAATTATCCATGAATCAATTCTACTACCTAATAAATTCTTGCTTTGGTACATATATACCTAGAATTAAATTTTCGTAGCAATACAATTATTTCTCTTTACTCGTTGAACTCTTTTGTATAGACTTTGAGATAATAAATGCTACGCGTCGTGTAGACTTTGATGCTTTTTTCTGTTTTTGTCGGCTTTATTAAGGTACAACCCGACCTTAAAAAACGATACTGATAGCGCTGAATATAAAATGTACAATGATACATTGATTACCACAAATATGTCAATGGACGTTTTTGTTACTGCTATTGCTGTGACAACCTGCATTTCATTCGGGTTGTCATCATGGAATGATTATGATTGTGTTAGTATTCAATAAATAGAGAGAGAACGTATAATGAAAATATATAGCGTGTTAACAGAACAGGATTTGATAGGAAAAAAAGAAAAATCGGAAATATTACGGAATAAAATTTTGTTGTTCTTATCAAAAAGGTAGTTTAGTAATCCACTGCGTCCGATGTAAGGACACAAACGTGAATGCGAACGCAGTCACTATTATACATATTAGTCACTATTATATTATATATATTATATATATTCGTAGTTGAGTGCAAATTGTTTTGTATCGCAAACAAAAAAAGCACGTTATAGAAATAAGGCAAAACTTTATAAATGTATTTTATACAAAATATTCATTGATATGTGAAAATAATCTTTGAAGGAAATAATCTTTTTTATAATTTCCGTTACGTTTTCCATCAAATGCAATTCTGTTGTACAGCAAACAACCTCTTTCAACATTTGCTATAATTTATTTTCGTTTTGTTTGCGTTGTTGTTTCGTAATTATTTATTTACGTTGTAATTATTTACCAATGTTTCAATGCTTTGATTATGTCTTTCATGTTACTTTTTTCTTTATTCCTGTTTTATTTATTTTTTCTTTTGTTGTGTCATATGTGGTGCAATAAATAAATATATTTTCTTTCTTTACTTTGAATAATATTCCTAATACCCTGTATATCTATATACATACAGTATTTTCTCAATGTCATCGGATTGCCGAAAGCACACGTATATTAATTTCCATGGCCATTAATTATTAGATTTAATAGTAGATAGTACAACTAGTGTTTAAAACGCGTCATTTTTACCCGAGACGAGTATATCTACTCGAGCCGCAGACGAAAGTGGATACTAAAGTCGAGGGTAAAATGGGTTTTATGAACGAGTTGTTTTGCGAGGAAATTAAACAGCAATATTACAAATAACCGATTATTTAATTGAAATTGAATGTAAAATTACAACAATGAGATATATTTAATGTGATGTTTTTCTTTTTATTCTAGTGAATATAAATACGAACTTTAAAAGCATGAGAAGTGAAAAATCGATAATAATTCGAATTTTGAACATCGTACTTTCTTGTTGTCTTGTTTTGATTTCCGTGTGAACTATATAGAGCTGTAAAACTATTTTCCTATTTTAATTTACTCCATGTCAATAAACAAGTTAACAAAAATATAAAGTAAATAACGTATGCTTCTTGTATATAATCAAAAATGAATATTTTTCCAGTTATTAATCGTTAATTCATTTCCCATTGTCGTGCCGTGACTTTAGCAGCTTTCCTCCCATTGTATAAAAAATAAAAAATGTAACAGCAACTCTATATACTTCCAAGTAGTCTTAAAGCGTCCGGTCTGTACCAAAGGAAAAGGCAACTGAATAAAACCGGCGACAACCGAAACACGAAGTTTGCCCAGTGATGTTGAGAAAATAGAAGCACTGTAATTGCTGTTTTTTTTTTTGACATATTATATTTTTTCTCTTCATAGGTACAGAAACAAAATTCGCTGGGTCATCGTGTAATGACCTTGTGACATCAGATGGAGCTGGATCTACTATAATCTCGGGACATTTCGACAAACGAATACGTTTCTGGGATGTACGCACTGAGATGTCGGCCAACCATATAATGTTACAGGGCAAGGTGACGTCTCTCGATCTCAGCAGAGGTGAGATACTCATAAATATTTTTGTCACTCTTTATTAAAGTGATTATAACATGCTGCTTATATAATATAAGCACTCATCTAGTACAATAGAATAATGCTGAAATTTATTTAGCTTCAATCGTTACTTACAGGCAAATCGACATTAAATTACGCTTTCAGATGTAAATGTCTGTATGAGTTTAATGTGCGAAGACCAAAGTCGCTTTATGGATATTTTCGCCTTTCAAAATATGATAGTAGGCTTTAAAAAAAAATCAATTGTGCAAGTGCTATCAAACCAACCAAAAAATAATAACTTAAGCGATTACTATAAAAAAACACCAATGATGAAATCACTTTCGAATCGCGTTAGCTGTTTCTTTTAAACAATCTTACAGATAGATCTACGTATTGGACCACTTATAAGGTAACAATCACCATTGACTACTGGCTTGCATTTGTATATTGCCTCCTTCTCAAATTGAGCAATACAGGAAGCCGATCATCTCCTCTTCTCTCACGATTTACAACTTGACAGCTTCTATAAATCAACAACATAAACAAACAGTTACGTATTTTCTTTAAATGGCTTGTTAATTTCTATGGAGCGTAAGCTAATATTCACATGTAAATTGAATGCATTGCATATTATTAGTGGTATTCGTGTCAGTACGATGTGATTGGTACGCGGTGCCCATTTCCGTTACGCGTCTCTCGATCAATCCCATTTTCGTCGGTAACGGTTCGAGCGCCTCACGAATCGGCAAGATTGATACCTTCAATCACTTGGTGTGTCAGGACGTCAGTGCTTCGAAAACTGATTAAATCACGTCGAATTCGTCGCTGACGACCTACGACGACCGACGGACAAATGAATAGGGAGTCGATTCACAGTTAACAGTCACGGACGATCCAGATCCGTCAATGCTATCGGCCATCTTTACCCAGACAGCAACCGCTGCGAGGTACACATTCTTCCTGACGCACTGCACTATACGGATTGACTCTTCCCATCAATATGAAAAATTTTAATTGGACAAGCCGGAAAGCATCACCAAAAATAGCATACAAATATTTTCGTAGCTCTGTAGTGGAGGCGATAAAATACAGGAAAACTTTCAGACGTACAAACCATTGGTTTATTTGAGCTACTTTCACAATTTTATGACACACAGCATTTAGCTTTGGTGAAATGCCGCCGACATTTAGTAGAATCGTTATTCTACTGAAGCGTGCTTTAGACAAACGCCATTTACGAACTGAGCCGCTTTGTGTATCTGGGACTTACGTCTTAGATTAAAAAAAATTACATTCTTAATACTGACATCACTGTTATACATATAACACTAATACTTCACAAAGTCACAAATTCAGCAATACACAATAAAATTCCGGTTGATATACAAGGTTTTGAAGCTGTCGTGAAACTTTACACAGTTTCTTTGTGTACTTGGATGTCCAAATCTATTGAAGTAATCCGATTGACTTTTTCAAGTTGCTTTTATCCATGATTTTTTTTTTCTAAAGTTTAATAAAAGTTGTAAGTAATAAATGCGAACAAATATCTAGTTAGATAGAGCAATCACTCGAATTTTTTTACCAATTAACGAGCTACAAATGAAGTGTACTGTTGAATATACATTATTTACTCATATAACTACTTCCAGTGTTGTGTAATTTTTGTCACATTTCAAATATATATTTTTTTTGTTGCGGTTCTAGATGTGTTCCTATAGTAAAAATTTATCCCATTAGTAGATCACCCCTTAATAATCAATCTTAAGTGTTATTGTGCATAAATATTCGTAACGCTCAAACGTATCTGCCTCTCTACCTCTTTGTTCTTCACATTTAATTTATGACTTATAACAATAACTGCCTCTGTGGCCGAACGGTTACCATGCTGTTCTGCCACGCAGAGGTTCCGGGTTCGATTCCCGGACCGGAAGAAATATTTGTATGGCCTATATTTATTTCTCTCGTGAATTTAGGTTTAATTTGTGGTTGTCTATGTTTGTGTCTATGGCACCCGCGATACAGGGTTTCCCTAGTGCGGGGCTATGAGTATGTGCGTTATTATTATTATTATTATTATTATCATTTTATACATATATACGTTTGTACCCTGGCTTTACGTCTGGCACCCGCGACTCAGGGCTTCCCTAGTGCGGGGCTATGTTGAGTGTGTGCGTTATTATTATTATTTTTATACAATTATTAATTCAAGAATTAAACACTAAAAAAATCCTTCGATCCGGCTGGAGTATTTTCACAAAGATAATTGAATATCGTGGTCAAACATCGTGACATTCATTAAAAACTTTAAAAAAATTACGTCTATATAATTTAACAATAGATGCTTATTTTAATTCTATTTTCGCAATAAATTTATTCAACCCAAGTCTAGACGTCGCTTTATAACAGTAAACGAAATTCGCCCGCATGTTGTAAAACATTGAAGTACCATAGATTTTAGCTTTACTTACTGAGGTTGTTAATCTTTAATATTATTGCATCCCAGGTCAGTTGTCTAATTGCATACCGAAGATATGTTTCTTATTAGGTAAGATTAATAATTAGTAAACCTGAACTTATATGTGTAATTTAAACAAATTACTAACACAAATGTACAAATTACATTACAAATATTTGACTTACATAATTACGTCTTTTATATTTAATATTGACGTAATAAACGTACTATGCATGTGCCTATCTGAAACTCAAAATCCCCGCTCCCAACCTAAGTCTAAAGTTCTTTTTCGTCCTACTGTACCCGTAACATATGCTTGAAGTTCACCTGCCTCTATTTCTTTATTACTCGCTAAGCTTTTGAGTTACAGCCTTAGAATTCCGCTTCGTCTTGACTATATCTTTTTATAACGGATGCGATTCCAAAAAGAGCGTCTTATAGGCGTGGGAGATTAAAAATGCGATATAAAATGTGTGCCGAACATAAAAACCTTTTTTAGTAAACGTGCAAACTGGACATTTTAGTGTTGGCATACCATACCAACTCATAATATATTTTCAACATCTTTCATGACGTACAAAATGACCACCTGTTAGTTGTAACTCTGTTTTATTAGTACTTAAACTGAATAACATTTTCAATTTATACATTTTTTTACCTAAAATGGAATATTTTAGTTTAATAGAAAATTTCTTCCAGTTCCAACTCATCTAACGGAACGAACATTAACTTGATAGAAATTTCGCCAACAAAATGCTCACTTTAAATCGTTCATTCAAATACCATGAACTGAACTCGCAAGGACCATGCAAATTGGACTGATTTAATTTCGTATTCGATATTTGTAACGCACATATCATAGCCTCGCACAAGGGAAATCCTGTATCGCGGGTGCCATGCACACACTTAGACAACCACAAATTACACCCAAACTCACGAGAGAAATAAATGTAAACCATACAAATATTACTCCCGGCCCGGGAATCGAACCGGGAACTTCTGCGTAGCAGTCCAGTATGAAATCCGTTTGGCCACAGACGCAGTTTGTTTCGTTATACGGATGAAATATCTTTGTTGGCGAATGATTGAAAGACTTCCCGAAATCTTTTGATACCTACTTTTGTATATGCAACACATACATTTTGCTGCATAAGCCTGTATGGTATAACTATGCCTCCAAATTAAATTCGTGCCTTAATGTTTCTATGAGCCTCATTTAGCGCTATAAAGCGATTTACGATACGTGTTGACTACTAAATATTATTATGTATTACAGATAGCAACTACCTTCTGGCGTGCGTGAGAGACGACACAATACAGCTAATAGATCTGCGTATGAACACGATTGTACGATCTTTCAGGTATGACTGGGTTCAGTTTATTGTTCAATTAGGTGAGAATTCACAATAACATTTAGATTTTTTATTGTTATTACGGTGAAAGGAGACTCATGTCCTAAAGTGAGTTTCTAACGAGTTCTTAGGTTTTCGCAATCATTGTTACATGTTAGAAATATTTTTAAAGCATATTTTTCGGATATAAATTTGGGTATATTTGTATGTATACAAGTTCTATGGTCACGTCTGTTAGCAAAAACTATTATTTAATCTATTATTTACTTTAAAATGCCTATTGCTTTGGAAAAAATATTATTGATTTCGTTATGATGGAGAATTTAAAAAAATAAAATGACAACACTGGGTGTGACGGCGAAAGTCATCAGACGGGGTCGTATTATTAGAAGTTAAAAGAATAAAAGGAATATGTTAATTAGGGCCCTGCAGTGATTATTCATTGGTTCTTTCCTATATCGAATCGATTAGATAAGTTAACACGTCCGACTAAGATGGTACAGTCATCTGACCTGCAAAGGGCCCGAAACGTCCGCTTGTTGGAAAAAATAAACATACGAGATTTAGATCTTCACTTCTAACAAGTTTTTAACTTTAAGAAATTCTGACTTGTAACAAATCTATTGAACAAAATATGGTCCGATTACATGTACTGAACTCGCTCGTAAAATGGTTCCAGTTAATTTTATTTTACCTTGTATAGTCCATTAATAAACATAGGTCTCCACTAAATAACCATTTGCCATAATATTCACATCTGAAAAGCGAAACAGTAAAAATGTTAGCATTATATAAGGTATACGAGGTTCTTATTTACTAGTTGATATCCTTTCAAGAATAACTATTTCTCAGTAAATGTTTATAATTACTCCAATCAAATATTTATTTAAACTTTACTGCACACAAAATAGTACAAATGGCGGATTGAATGTCATTAAGCATTCTCTACCAGTCAACCGGAGAGCTCACTACAGAACAATTAACAAGGATGCATAACATGACAATTAAAAACAGATACTTTCAAAGTTTATAAATAATTATTATGATACTTGTATAATTTAAACACAATATAAATATACATACATTATGTAACATATAGTACATGAGTTTAGCTCATGGAGGTAGTCTCGATCTCTGATGTTTCAAATAATAATAAAAAAAATATTGTAAATGTTATTTACAAAGAGCAACCCCTAGAGTTTCTTGCTCATTCTTCTCAGGGGAATCTGCCTTGAATGAGCGGTAGAGTTTAATATTGTGACGATTTCAAGTGTAATAATGCTTACCTATAAAATAAAGATTATTTTGAATTTGAATTTGAATTTAGCTATATCAAATGTATGTATAGAGATTATTTTTTCACCTTTCGCTAAGAGGTCCCTCTAATTGTTTAGTTTCACTAAATGAAAATTACCTCAAAAGAAAATTAGTGAGTAAATTAGAACCTTATTTAATGTATTACATAATGTGACGTAATTTAAGTAATCGTTTATGTACATTCTTAGATTAACAAACTTAATCGTGTATAAAACGTATTTTATTTACCTCGACGTTTCGAACGTGTTGCAACATTTTTTTTATAATACCAAGCGACAGGATAAATAAGTTGTGCGCCTGATGGTAATAGGCACGCCTATCCTTAACAGTTGTAGTGTCACCAAGAGCTTTAAATCGCAAAGATCTTAGGTACACTGCCACTACGCCCGTCACACTGAATAACACATAAGTTGATAAGTCCTGTAAATTCATCAGCACCCTTACCCTCCAAAACTGGAACGCAGTAAAGCTCATATTACTGCTTGGCGGCAGAAATGAGTAAGGTAGCAGTACTTCCCTGGACGAACTCTTTCACAAGGAACTCTACTGCTACAAAATGGTCTCGAAAGGACTCCCTTCGTCTCGAACACGTCCGGAACGTCGACGTAAATAAAATACGTTTTTATACACGATTAGGTTAAGTAAGAAATTAAATAATGTGTGAAAATCGTGAAAGTTTTTCTTGCATTTTTCTTTATTTCTAGAACTTTTAACAATATGTTTAGACTTAGTCTTCTTAATTCGAAGTTATGTTTTCACTAAAACTGTTTTAGAAGATGAATTGAAAACACTTTTGTATATTTATTTATTTATATATATTTATACATATTGCTTTATTTTATTATAAATAAATAATCAATCAAGGGTAGAGTCGAATGAATAGATTTTTTCATTATTTGTTTATTATCAAATGTCACAATTACAATTTATATCACAATTCAACGGCATGCGTTAAATAAAAAGTAAAATTACAATAATCTTCGAAAGATAAGACCTAATTTACTATAAGCTTTTAAGATTGGTTCATCGTGTTTTTAGAACCAGGTCAACACGGGAAACTAAAAACAGTAATCAATTAAGAACAACTTTCATTGTCGCCTTTTTTGTTTATTTATCCATTTAATCGGTTCGAAGACTTTTGACAACACAGTGGCGTGAGAATCGATGCAGAAATATATTGTAATTTGAGAAAGGCAGTATCCTTCTTTGCTTTTGTATGCCATAAAAAATGTGTTATCTACCTTATTAGATAGTATCATCCTCCGTCTTTTTGTAAAATAAACGGTGGGTGTCCGTGATAGGTTTGTGCTTATAATGTTTCACTTTGACCCTTTCTTAAGTTTTCGTGATTCTTACACGTAGGAACTGAGACTATTTTTTCGGATCTAAATCGCGAATATTTGTTTCTTTTTTTAAATAAACCAACGTATCGGGCCCTTTACAAGTCCAATAGTTACTACTGACTCATTTTTGCGATCCGAATACTAATTTCATTTCCTAGATTAAAATTCAGTAAGAAAGTAAAACATTATTGTAATGACTCAAACATATGTAGAATAGAAAAGTTACTATTTATGAAACATTCGCAGTCTTGCTCAGGTGTCGAAATAACTTTAATACAATTACTAAAAGCGTATTGTACTCGCAGAGATAAGATTCAATTTCATCCGGCTTTTGCGGAAAAAACCTTCGTGGAACACATTCATTTATTAGTCTTCTATTCTGCTACATAAAAGCGTAATTCTTACCGGTATAGCACCCATCGAATAAAGTTACGAAATTCGCTAAAGGTGACTTTTCATTTTTAAAGTATATAATGGTATAAATTCTAACATTACAATGGACAACTTGGGTGTCCTTTAAACTTTAACACTTACTATTGTTCTGCTTTCAGTCACGAGTCTTTCAAGGTGGGGTGCGATTGGTCGCGAGCAGCGTTTGGACCTGGCGGGCGGTTACTGTCAGTCGGAGCGGCAGATGGTGCCGTCTACGTATGGAATACGCATTCGGGACGACTTGAAGCAATACTCAAAGATCATTCGTAAGTATTTTGTAAACTTTTACTTTTACTTTTTCCCTCTTACCAGAGTTATACTGCTCTCCTTATAACTAAAGTAATCGACATTTGTAGCGAAATTGAGTTATTAACATATGCGGAATCAGCAAAACGAGATCTACAACCCCCTATGAGCAATATTTATTTATATCTTATTTTAGTTTCAGTTCAATTGAAAAATCGTGTTAAGTGTAGAGGGCTGGTTGCTAATTATTTTAGTGATTTAGAATGAAAACCAAATACTTGAAAAATTAACACGGTTTATTGTAAGCACAGGCAAGGGACGAAAGGTACAGAGACAATTTTGACAGCTGTGAGTTCTTATACAATGACTTACGTTTACGTACATTCAGCCTAATTTAAAATTAACTATTAATCAATAAATTAAAATTAATTAATTATCATATTGTTGAAAAATCTATTTATCCTAATATATTAAAATCTACTAAAAATACAAAGTTTTCAACACAGTGTAATTGATATTTTTCAAAGAAAAAACTAGGTGTCAATATCTCTAAAGTTAGTAAAATGCAAATGCGTTAGTAAATGACAAGGAGGGCAGTGTGGTGGTCAGTTTCTCTGTGCTGTGTTGCCATCCTCCTGAGAACGACACACCACAACATAGTGCAAGTTTGTAAGTTGCTCTGCTAATTTTAATATCGTCTGGGCGGTTAATCTCAAATCAGTCGTAAGTTTTTTCAGGAAGGGCACTACTGTTAGAGGATAGTACATACACTAATGCAGATAGAAATTTCGAAGTAGTAATCTGTAACCTACCTTTAGAAAATTTAGATACAATGTAGGTTTAATCTTTAGTAAACAACTTTCACGCCCTCGTGATTGTGGGCAATGACTGTCAGTGCGTTTGCATTTTCTTAAATTTGCATTAGTGAGGACCAATTTTCAACTTCGAAAGAGTACTTCGTGTGAGGCTTAGCCATTAGAAACTACATAAACAGGCATCGTTACTTTTATAGTTTGCATGAACATTTTATGTATTTACGTAGGTTAGTACCTATGAATTTTAATAAGTTTGTTTGTTAGTAATTATAATTATACACATCTAAATACTCCGACCATATTTATGACAACAGTTATCAGTAACTGAACTCTCAGTAGGTTAATTTATACCTTAGAATTTTGATGAGTTTGCTTTTTGAATGTAGTTACATACATATAATAAATCAACTTTATTTATGTCTATGCATAATAATTTATAAAATTCTGTAGTGTCGTCTTAAAGAAGTATGTATGGGTAAGTAAATCAAGGATTAGTCATCACTTCACTAGACAGAAAAGCTGAGATCCAACTTTGAAAATTTTCACATTTTTTGCATCTCGTTTAAAAATGATTGCCAAAATAGTCATCACGTGTACTGATATATAAGACCTCGGCACAAAAGTTGTAGTTATTTGCAGCAAAAACTGACGCGGTCACTAACCTGGCTTGTTTCACGTGGATACAAGTCCACACCGACTAATCTTCGCATTGCATTGTGGGCATGTCAAGCTGCGAATCAACGGGTTTGTCCCGGAGCCTCTACAAGCGTAATGTGCATTCTACGCTTATTGCCCCGCCCCATTTGCTTACAATCGCACAGTTTCCTCATTAGTCGCGAGAGCCACCCTCGAAGTGACCCCGGAGCGCACTTGTAATAAAGTTTTCTGACCTTGAATTCAAAACTAGAATTGCCTTGCTCGTGACATCGTTTAGTTTCCTCGTAACATTTTGCATGGACAATTGAAATCGTGAGGTCAACATTGGCCCGGGCTGTCTCACCATTGCAAATTTCTCTTTCCCATTACGTACTGTGCATATTTGCCTGCGCTAGGCAAAGTAGTAGGTGTCTCTACTATGAGAGGAGTAATTAAATACCGCTACGAGATCATGTTACATTTAATTCATTAGCAGACGTCTGAGGAATTTGTCTACTGTATACTACACGCGTCATGTCTGCCACGCATATCTACACCTATTTCTGTGTATAAACAATAAATTTTCATTTCTACTGCGTAACATACAACTGTTAGACAATTATACTTATGCAATACAATGTAGGCATTGATTTACGAAGAAGGCACTACGACGCCCACAGTACGCCTCTGTTTAACCGAGTCTTTATGTTCCGTGTGGGGTTCAAAGCGCCCTCTAAATCTCTGTAAATGAAACACAATTGTCCTCACGAGCCGACATCTGTCCTGCGAGGGTACTACGATGCAATCTGACATAATTCGCGCTCCGCCGTCGCGCATAAAGGAATAAATAATATCTGTAACAGAAGGACTAAAGTTCGAGACCACAGAAACGGTCGCCAACTAACTGAATACACATATTTTCGCTTAGTAATGCTCGTCCTCAAATATCTATTTGAGTGCATATCGGCACGTTTGTTCCACAGCCCCGGCGCGCTCGATTCTAATTCAATATTGAAACAAACATTACTACGGTTATCTCGCGTTCGCACATCGATACCGTTGCGACATAAATTGCAGGTTTATCTTCATAACGCAAAATCAATTTATATTGCATGGCGGGACTGAGTAAACTTGAAGGGGAGTGCGAATTGGTATTGTTTTCGGTTGCCCTTTCAAAGCTATATCACGCCTCGACCACCAGCGCATTGATTGCACGCCCCCACTTTACTTCACCACTTTCTTTGCATATTGAAATGCAAAGTAGGTTTGTATTATATTTATCGAAGTATTGATAACACAAGTAAAGACCCAAATTAGTCACGTTTAATTTAGCTATTTTGCACGATTCCTTCACTAGGTTCGCGGAGTAGCAAATGAATTTACTTCCATTTTTATTAACATGGACTTCCGCAAAGTAACGCCTGAATCTATTAATTAGATCGGTGATATCTCACCTACCGCACCTTCTTCAAATTCCTGAATCATCTAAGATTGTCTTCCAGTGAATAACTATCCAAATCAAGCCTGCGTTTGTTTATCACGCACCACAGACTAGCTTAGGCCACATTGCTAATGAAACGGGGCGCCGTTCCCCGACTAATAAACGAGTTTCCGCTAGAATTATCTAATGCTTTAACAACCACCTAACCTCATATACAATACAATACAATACAAAAAATACAATATAAAAAATAAACTTAAAAATTACTTTGTAAACAGCTTAGTCAATTGCAATAAATTTGATTGTTTATAAATTTATTTATCCGATTTCTGTATAATATTCTTGGTTAATGATAAATTATTTATGCAAATTACTTAAATAGGGTTAAAGTATGAAATTGCCGTTTCGCACTGAAAAATTAAAACAATTTTTTTTAAGATTAAATATATTTGTTTAATCAAAATTTTTTCCCTTGTTGTCTATACATTTCTGCCATGTAATCGGAAGGTCATTTAAACCTTTGCGATAGAAGTCTGGAGACCTGGACTCCACAGCTGTGTGAAGGGATTTTTGTACTGCTTCCTGGGAATTTTATTTCCATACAAAAAAAAATCAAATTGCGGGAAAAAATGGTAGTCGGTCGGGGCAAGGTCCGACGAATATGTAGGATGATGGATAATTTATATCTGCAGGTCTTGTAGTAGTAAAACTGTTTCTCAAGCAGTGTGAGGTGCTGCGTTATCATAGAGCAATAACGGTGAAGCTGTTTTGCTGCGAGTTCCGTCGTCATTATTCAAACGCCATATGTCATATTGTGGGTATGCTAACATTAAACCATGACGTTTCGTGGTAGTTTGATACGGATCGGCTTCCATCATTACCTTCAATTCAACGTTATTTACATTTGTGACTGGTCTTCCTCGTGGTTCTTTCTTCAAGTCGTAATTTGCCGTATTGCCGGCGTTTGCCGTATTTGCGTATGCCGTATCCTCTCCAAATACAGCATTGACAGTTTCTGCTACGTTAACTCCATGTGGAAATTCGTATTCGAAAATTAGGTATTCAGATTTTCGCTGTATCTGTCTTCACGTTAAAAGCTGAATGTAAAAACAATTGAAAGTCGAACAATCAAATATTATGTTTTTTAAGTTAAGCATGTTTTACTTTTCGTGTGAAAAACGTTTCACTCTGAAATCGGACACCATACAGGTTTAATTTTAATTTAAAGTGGCCAGTAAAATAAATCGGCAATTTCATATTTAAACCCCTATTATTATAAAATGCTTTTCTGTTAACAAATTGAACTAATATACCTTAATGGTTTAAAATACGACTAGAAACGTTGTGCATTACCACAGGCCACATAAATCTTCCGTGTGTATTACGTTTGATATATTGAATAAATAAAAATAATTAAAAAATATAAATAATAATGTGTTTTAGCTAGGGCTACAAACACGTGCCTCCTCGAAAACTCACGACAACGACGACTTCTGTATTTTATACCTCATTCTTTATAATTTTTAACAAGAATATAGAAATATTATTGTTAAAAATTCAATTCGGAAAAGAATAATCAATTTGTAGAAACTTTCAGAATTTTTTTATGAATATTGGAAAACATTATAATAACTGCCATAATTATATAGATAATGTATTATCAGTTCGATCATTACCACCAAATAATCTAACAAAATTTCTCTTTACGAGAAAAATTAGCTCTTCGAACGCATTTCAACGACAAACAGACTCTTTTATAGATCAATGTACTTAGTTAAAGATTATTCACATAAAGTTTAAAAAAATATTACTTAAATATAGACTCTCACTACTTTGCAGAATTGCAGAAAATATCGTTTCTTCAACGGTAACACGAGTACGTTAATATTAACGTTTAATAAGTATTCACCTTTAATAAAAACTTAAACTGTTAAAAAGAATAAAATCAAAATGTGCACACTTCCGGATATCTTACAATACCCAGTGTGAGTTTGTATTTGAATGTTATCTGCGCAGACGCAGCATGCGGCCCTCGCACAAATTAACAGAACATGCGCGACACGTATTATCGTCGGAAAACTATGATTTATTACTAGATAGCATCGTGGCTTACTGATTTCTATCGAGGGACTCGTGCTTACCTGTACGCTAAACATAGGCGTCTCGTAGGAATCTCAAAGAATTATTTTATTTACTGACATCATCGATGTCAAAACTTTGTGTAAACTTGCCAGCCTGTACATTTTTCGCCAATTATACGTTTCAATTCCTGGCAAAAGCTAATTCTTACGAATAGAAATCAGCAGAACTTTACGTAGATGCATATAAAATTGCACAATATCTATTAACATTCAGTGCACTCAAATTCAAATATATCTTCATTACACTTCAAATCGTCACCTTGATTAAACTCTACTACTCATTCATAAAGCAGATGTCCACCGGAAAGAAAGAATAAGGAACTATGGAGCTCGCTCGTAAATTAACATTTGTACACATATCTCTATAATTTACAATATGAATTTCAAATATTGTAGATCGAAACAACGTGAAAGAGCAAATTTTTTGTTTCGCTATAGTTTTAAACCTCGTAAACAGCAAACGAATTCTTATTATAGGAGCATATACACACAATACCCCTTAAATGAATTCGTGATTTGTGAAGAGGACTGTCAAGAACAGCCAGTTTATTATTACGACTTGTATTAATGTTGTGTCTACACTGTTGTTCATAAAAAACTTCATTCCGCTTAACATAAATTACATTTTTAACAGACTTCAAAAAAAGAAGGAGGAGGTTCTCAATTCGACTGTATGTTTTTTTGTATGTATGTTACGCAATAACTCAGGTATTTGTGAACCGATGTCATAATTTTTTTTTTTTAGAGGGTACCTCCATCGTGGTCCCATTTAATTTTGAGGAAAATCGTCCACCTCTAACGGTGGCTGTTTACGCATGAAGATTCATTTTTATAAATAGCGCCTAAATTTTATTATAAGGAGCAATTATTTTAATGGTTGATTTTGCTATTCTCCAATTCTCGGCGTTTTTCTCTCTTAATATACTTTGAGTAGCGAGAACCGATTTTTATTATCTCCTGTGATGAATCTGGGTTTGCGCACTTTCCGGTAACCGATTTCAATAAAACTTGGCCAATAGGTGTAATTCCACGTACTTTTGGTCGGTTTTTTTAGTACTCTGCTGAGATTATCATAAATGTGCTATGGCGCTAGTATACGAATATAAATTTCTTGGAACTTTTCTCTCAAAGATACACTCGGGTCCAGATATAAATTGCCCTAACCGCTAATTTTTGCAAGATAAACATTCTATTAATATCGACGGTATTACCAGATCAAACCAAACCAAATCAAAATGTCATGTCATTGAACTGTAAAAGTATCTAAAGTAAATCAATCTAGCGGTTTCGACGTCTGAAAGTTTTCGTGTTTTTTTAATCTTGTACACTGCAGAGCTGTTCTGTTTTGATAACTTGGTTATACGTTGACCCCATTACAATTTAGCATTTAAAATTATACCTAAAAATACAACTGTGGATACAGTTATACTAGGTTCAATTTTTTTTTTCTAACTATGATGTTTTGTATGTAACCATCTGTCTAAAATTGGATAATGTAACTCATTATTAACTGCAAATCTTTGCAAAATTTGCCATTCTGAAGTTCTGACCACTTTGACATAAGTATTTTTTTTTTATTCTAAAACTTTATTCAATAATATCTTAAGTCTTCTAAATTTAAAAATTACCGACTTTTTTAATTTGATTTCGTATACGTTTTGAAAAATAAAATCGTAAGTTTAATACCACTTCCGACAAATACAGTGAAAACAGTTCTCAAAATTGACTACGTGTATAGACCGGATACCATTAAACACCGTATTGTATGTTTTTGGTTCGCCCAATTCCGCAGTGCAAATTATAACCTAGCAAATGAGTCTCATATACGACCAGAGCTTAAGGTGAATAATGACAAGTTGCGGGCTATTGTTAAAGCCGATTCATTGCAAACTACGGCAGTAGCATAGTTTGATATGATGACTATACTCATAACAACGATCCATTTGCGCCAATTCGGTAAAATATAAAAAACTAAAAAATTAGGTACCACACGAATTGTTCGCGCTACAACGGGCAACACACATTGAAAATACTTAGTAGAGGTACCCTTAATATTAAGACGATCAGTGGTATAAGTGCATATATATAACATATAATATTATGTTACTAACATAATGCATAATATATATGTTATATATTATGTACTTGTAGGTAAATGGAAAAGGACGTAATTATACCGTAAATACATACATACACTTTACGCCTTTTTACCATCGGCGTAGACATAGACCACAGCCATCTAATATTATATTCGTATTGTAATATTATGTGCTAAGGGTTTGAATAGCTGTTATAAAATGGTAGAGCTATAATGCCAAACAGACCTATGTGTTTATAAAGCTTCGTAAATCTTGTCAAACCATGATAATATTACAGTTAAAATGTATGAATTTCCGTAACCTTGCATGTTAAGTTCTATAATTCAGAATTGAAATACAAAATTCAATACATAAACTTCGGAAATCATATTAGACGTTACTCTGAACTTTAGGCTAGTTTTCAAATGACAGGATCTGTACAATACACCACTGCATTTTAAATAATAGGGGTTAAAGTATGAAATTGCCGATTTGTACTGAAAATCTAAATTGTTTATTTTTT
>NW_020654878.1:11343738-11355809 GCF_003589595.1 Hyposmocoma kahamanoa
AGATAATAATGGCAACTATTTTGATTAAATAAATTTGTTAAAAATTTTAAAAATAAACAATTTAGATTTTCAGTACAAATCGGCAATTTCATACTTTAACCCTTATTATTTATGAAGATAAATAGCCGTACATGGGTAAGGACGTCAAAAATTGCACTTTTTCATCTTGTTTAAAAAGTATTAAAATAATCTAGTGTAAACATTTTCCTTTAAAATTACGACATTTCTGCTAGTAGTTCGAATTTATGAACATCTGTTATACTGTGTTTTTGAATTTAAATAAAATATTTTTAGAGCGTGATCACAACAATTCTCATGCAAACTAAAAGTCCTAAAATTCCCCTCGTAAATAAAATTGTAATTTTTTTTCTTAAGTTCTACTAGCAAATGTAGCCGTTTCGCCAATGTGACCGTCACTATGCGGTGTCTAAAGGTAGGGAAGGGCAGAGAGTGACCATTGTCGTTACTTTTTTATTCACTGTTTTGGGAAAGGCAGTAATCTACTGCATTTTTACAAGGCGCTATTAGAATTACTTTAAAATCCAACTTCGACTTACTATGTCAATGGTTTTGTCCTACGATGCAGTAAAACCATTTCCGGAAATCCGGAATTCGAAACGGTAATCAATTAATATTTGATGATTTTAACAACTCTATGTCGTTCCTTGTAGCTATATCTGTACATGTGTCTATATATGCGGAAAACCTTTTCCGACCATTGCTTATAATACATTATGTAGGTTCTGTGCAAAAGACCCACAAAAGAGAATAACAAAATTCAAAGTAAGCGCAAAAGTTGTTTTTTATTAGTCTTATTTCAATTTAATGAAATACTACTCCCATTTCGGAACTTGTATTCTCGTGGAAGAAATACCAAGAAATATAGCATAATAAATATCAACGACTATTTTAAGTAATACAAAACAAATCCCACACGTAACCAAATACTGTTGTAACTCAAAATTGTGGAATCGAGGAAACACGATTTGAAAATTAAAAAAAAAAACATAATGAAACCAGTATATTTATATTCTCGTTTATAAATGAATAATTAAATATTAAGTATAAATAAAAATAATCACATTCTTTATTGATCGTCAAATTGTGTTTTCTTAATTCTACAATTTTGAGTTACTGCAGTATTAGGTTTGATGTACATGTAAATAGCTGTACTTGTTCATTGAAAAAAACAGACTTCAAAAGTTTGCTTATCGGCTTTTTCCTATTTCCATGGGATCCCCTCATCAGATTCTGACTTCTAGGTGACAATGGTACTGTTACGGACTCTTTTATACATTTTTAACCGACTTCAAAAAAAGAAAGAGGTTCTCAATTCGACTGTGTGTTTTTTTTGTATGTGTGTTACGCGACAACTCATTTGTGAACCGATTTTGATGATTCTTTTTTTTGTTGGAAAGAGGGTATCTCAGATGTGGTCCCATTTAAATTTGAAGAAAATATTCCAATCTAAGGGTGGCAAACTAGGAGATGAATGACTTTTGAGGTCGGTTTTTTTAGTACTCTGTACTGTTTTTATGTATTTTCTTTTCTGGTTGTTATAATTATAATTGTTATATAATTTGTTGATTAAATATATTGCGTCAATTAAAAAGTCGACTTTTATTTGCCGAAAATAATTAGTAATTTGTGATAGCCGAAACGAACCCAGGACAACATCAGGTACCACCTCAAGAGTATACCCTTTGAAACAAAAAAGAATTTTCAAAATCGGTGCATAATTGTTGGGTAAAATTGGTGAAGACACGGACATGCCTATAAAATTTGAGGATTTCCTTCGATTTTCATGGGATCCCCTCATCAGATTCTGACGTGGTGACAATTAATGGGACCACCACGAGAGTGCACCTTTTCAAACAAAAAAAGAATATTAAAAGTCGGTCCACAATTAACAGAGATATCTGAAAATATACATACAGCCGAACGTATAACCTCCTCCATTTTTGAAGTCGGTTAAAAACAAAAAATATATGTATGTGTACCGAGAATTATGACTTAAAGTGTATTCTAAATTGTTTCTAATTATTTTCTTTTTAAGCAAAAATTAATAAGAACGTTAAATTTTCCCGACATCATCGACTAATAGATTGACTGCATGTTTGCAGTTAATGCGTGAAGTCGTAATCAACTGCATGCAGTCGATTTCGGCTGCATGAAGTCGGTTTCGACTGCATGTAGTTTGCGTGAAGTCGTTATCCAGACCTCGACTGCATGAAGTTCACAAAACCCTGTATATTAGGTTTTTTTAAATTTTTGTGAGCACGCTTTTCTTGAAATTTCTTTTGTACGTTAACGAGTTAACATTCGTATTTCGTATTAACCTACAACAAAAGAACGCGAAGGTAAGATACAACTACAGTCAAACTCTATCAAACTTATAATATAATTAGTTATAATACATGAATAAATAACGCACTTGTTAGCGTTCTTTGATGTTATTCAATAAGGAAACAATTGGCGATGGCGGGCGGCGCACTGTGCCCAGATGTATTCATGTTTACGGCCTGTACGCTTCCTACTCCCATATTGGATAGGTTATACCCCAGGGCTCGTTACACCGGGAGCGGTATGTGTAAACGAGCCGAGCAAACCCGACGCTAATTCTTGTTTATGACGAGACTTGCCCCGCATAGATACAATAGAAAACCTTTACGCGGCCCCTAACAATCAAAGTCTATTCTTGAAGCGGTACCCACAAGGTACCGACCCTTATAAAATATCATAAATCGACATGTTAAGCCGCAGATTGACCGCCTTTAGCCCGAATCAAAATGGATTATTTGAACATGTTCTGAGCCGTGGACACTTCATAGACTTTAAGTTATCCTGAGTTGGCATTTTAAGATGGTAACTTTTAAAAAGTCATTAACCTCGTTATTATAGTTGTATGCTCTATATTAAACAAGAGCATATATAGTGAAAAAGTAGAAAAAAATCTAAGTATTGTCATTTTGTAAAGTTTATTGAATGTCACATTTTACTGCCTTGATATCCAATTATTTAAAGCGACATCTCTAGTCAACCGCTGCCGCTGGTAGCTGTAAAGGTACCTGGCTGAGTGAAGAAATAGATATCTCACAGATGGTGCTACGGCAAAAACGTAGTTAAAAACCAAAAACAAAGATCTGCTACAAGCACACTAAAAAATTCGTAAGGTCTGGTGGGGAGAGCATCGGGCACGGTATGCTTGAAGGCGTTGAGCCGGATCGAAGGAATTTTTCTTAGTGTTCGGTCTTTGTATAACAATGAAATCTAGTTATTATTATTATTGTAGTTTATATTTACGAAGCCCACGAAACGGTTGTTTATTATTCATAAATTATAATAGTTATGTATATTACCTGACTTCGAAAGACGATTACAGATCTTTGATAACTTCAATTATATTATCAAACAACTTCACCGTCAGTTTTTTTAATAGATACATTTTTGTCGGCTTTATTAAGCAACGCACATTATTAAAAGTCACGATGCGTATCGTTAAGTGCCAGTGACATGGTTTTAAGCGCCAACGTAATATTAGTAAACGTATAAACACAAGCAGACTCCGCCGCCGCCGTCGCCGCCGCTGCCTGAGACCATCGCTCCTCATGCCAAGATTCAACTAAGTTCCAAGAACAGTAACGGTCACAGCCACTCTTTTATCATAAAAGTATAAATAGCTACCGAAGTAGTTTTTATGACCTGTTGAACTTAGATTTTGTCAGAGTTTCTAAGCTGGAATTTTTTACGGCTCATTTCCAGCCAAAAGTGAAACTTTCTCGTATGAAGATACCAGTCTACGAAAAGATATAAAAGTATATGAAAGGCAGCGGCATAGTGTCGCGAAATGTTTTCTCTTCACAAAAATTTTATTTGTGTTTGATTAAAGAAACGCACCGTGTTAATATATAATATAAATGTTAACACCGAGGCCACCGCTCTTACTAACTGAGCCATTTAGTCCAGTATATTCAATCAACATACGAGTCTAGTCAGTTAGAAGGAATTTTTGTTAGTGTCGTTCGATCAGTAACAAATTAATGGAGTATTTTCAAAAAAATTATATCATGGCAGTAAAAACATCATGATATTCAATAAAATAAATAATTTCAAAATACACTTAGGTTCTTACTTATGAAATTGCCGTTTGTTCAAAAACTAAACCATATAAGAATGACGTACACGTACACACGACGTACACACTCATAGCCCCGCACAAGGGAAAACCTGTATCGCGACTGCCATGGACACACACACACAAACAGATTACAGACAAACTCACGAGAGAAGTAAATGTAGGCCATACAAATATTTCTCCCGGCCCCGAAATCGAACCCGGGACTTCTGCGTGGCAGACCTGCACGGTAACCGTTCGGCCACGGAGGCAGTTGTAGTTGCAGAATGTAGAAGACGTATTTGAAAGTAACGATTCAACGGGCTGTTACTACCAACCTTGATGGGCTACGAATACCCTCATCACCATCACCATCGCCATCGCCTGCTGGACCAGGACTTCGGCTTAGCATTGACTCCCGATGATCTGCTCACCACGGCCGTTGCACCCAATGATGTCTCGAGACTACTATCGACCATGGCGTCAGCTGGCAAATGTGACTCGAGGCGTCGGTTCCATTATCGAATCCGAAAAAGTCAAATTTCAAATCAATTTGGACGATCAACATTTCGCCTCTAAAGATATCTCTGCTAAAACCGCCGATGGCTTCGTAATCGTTGAGAGCAAACTCGAAAAAAAAACAAGATGAACACGGTAACGTCCCACATCAGTTCACGCGGAAGTAAGTATGCGCTGCCAGAGGGTTCCAAACTAGAAACGTGGAATCCCGATTGTCGTTTGACGGCGTCATTGCGCCAATGGTTGCTCCACAACAGAAGAGCAGCGAGCGGGCAGTGCCGATCTCCCAGACCGGCCTTGCCAGGAAGGAGTGTTAGGACCAGACGGTCGAAAATGGTTCAAAGTAAAATCTACTCGATATGAAGAGTGATTAATCGAAATGCGCCGCGAAATTCTTAATTTTGTTTCCATCCTTTCATGTTTCTGTATGTGTTAAAGACTGATAACTGTAAAAGGAGAATTAGTTTTAAGTCTTAAACTTCAACTATAATAAAGACAATATAAGAAAAAATAATTATGTGTTATTGGTCTCAGATCAGCGGTAACGGCAGTATCGTGGCATCCTCAGTCTGGCCTTTTGGCGTCGGTTGACAGAGGGAAACGCGCCATCATTTGGGGAGATTTGTGACAAGCCTGGGAGACACCTCTCCTTCCACCGAAGGCCGAACAGGTGAGAATATTGTAAAAATTAAAACTCAAAGTAACTTCACAGAACACAAATTCATTTATCTTCGGTTTATGTACAAACAGTTATGTAAACAACCATAGTCAAAAACCATTGAAGAACTACTACCAATATGCGTGATTGTCTCAACATTCGTCATGGAAGTTTCAAAAACTTGCCGATCTCGATGAAATGCTGTTTTGTGATAACGGTTTGTTGCGTATTAATTTTAATTCTACGTTTGTTAACTTCCGTTTGAAATCGTCTCAATTAAGATTTGGCTAGTTACTACAATTTTGAACCGGTTTGAACGGACTTGTCAACTTACGTCTCACGATGACGGGCGTAGTGGCAGTGACCCTCAGATCTTTGCGATTTAAAGTAGCACTGCAACTGTTATGGATAGGCGTGTCGCTTACCACTAACGACTTGATCGCCCCGTCGTCACCTGGTACCATGGAAAATAATTAGACCCAAATTAACACGAGGATACTTTAGGGTGTGACCGTATCTCCACAGACGTCTCATAAAAACTTCCCGTAAACACGAAAATCTGCAAATTCCCAGGAACTCAGGATTCTAGGCTTTCTAAATTATGTTACGAAATTTCTTTTCTTTTCGTACAGACTCCATAATTGTACTAAATTGAAATTGTAATTGCCATTAAACTCGTGGATCAAGACACGAGTTCACTGCCGTTACAAATTAAATTGCGTCTCTACAGAAAAACACAAAAGATATTGATATTATGGAGCAGTGGCGTTGTGAGACAAGCAGAACATTTGAAATCACTCAATAAGATGTTTTAGTACGCCAATTGCTGTAACTCAAACTTGACCAAGTCTTTTTTGCACCTGTTGAAAGTACTATTTGTGTAAGATCGTGTAAACTTTTTTCCAAAAATCTGCTAGACAACAAAAATTACGTTCACGGAGAATGGTTCAAATGTTAAAGGAGATACTCTGACAATAAATTTGTTACGCCTTTCTTTAGTGCTTAAAAAAGTTAATAATTTTTTCTCGAATGTTTTATATTTAGAACTTCGACATTTTATATTTAAAGTTTTTTAACGGTAAAGTTCTTGATGGCTGTATCAAATATATAGCGCACAAAACCACCGTTTGAATATTTCAATATAGTTTTCGGTCAAAAGTCACTATGTCAAGGAAGTAATTAAGGTTTCCATTAAGGAGTAATTACTGAATTAACTTCCATCTGCTTTCATCGGCCACCTAACGCTTCGCAATGGCATACTATTTATCGGCAATCATTACATTCTCGTGACATGACCGCTTCGTTTTTGGATAAATTTAACAATTAGCTATACAAGAGTTTGTGAATGTTCTACAATGGGTTCAGAGTACAATACCGTCGACTAGTGAAAGCGTTACTTTCGACTTTCATTAAGTTTTTGTAAGTGTATGTATGGGTCGGCCGGCCCATATTGTCTCGTGACAACAATCTGCCCGGCCGTTCTCAATAAAAGTGTCTGTCTACACATTTGCTCGATTTTTTTCGGTCCCAGTAGATAATGAATAGGCAGTTTATTTACGGTATTTTATGAGAACCTATGAAATTCTTAAAGTAATTTTCAAGTAATTCTTGACGACCTCTGTGGTTCAGCGGTTAGCACTATCAGTGCTACAGGTCCCAATTTCGATTTCCGGTAGGTCCAATGTGGCACACGAAGTTTTTGTTAATTAGTCCCAGTATGAGTGTTCCGGGTTGTGCTGTGATACGCCTATGCGTACTCTTACAGAACTTCCTAGTTGTAACCAGGTAATTGGTGTGGCTGTCTGGCACTACTATTATTATTACCTCTTATTATTACTACTATTATCATTATTATGACACCTTACCTATTCCTGACACGTAGCAATAATGCGAGCATTACAGCATTCCGGTTTTGAAGAGTGAGGATGTATTGAAATTACAGACCCATGGACTTTTGAACGTATGTCTCACGGTGACGGGCGCTGTGGCAGTGCCCTTTGAGCGGCACTGCAACTGCTATGGGCAGGCGTGACATTTACCACCAGGCGCACGTCTTGTTCGTCCGGTCACTTAGTAGCATAAAAAAATATTAAATTTAATTGTGTATAATAATAATAACATAACGCGCACACACTCATAGCCTCGTACTAGGTAAACCCTGGGTTGTGGTCATCCTAGGTAAACCCTGTGTCAACGACAAATTACACCCAAACTCACGAGAGAAATAAATGTAGTCCATACAAATATTTCTCCCGGCCTCGACCCCAGGATCTCTGCGTGGCAGGCCAGCATGGGAACCGTTCGACCACGGAGGCAGTTGAATGTATGAAAAGTATGAACTCTCCAACGAGATGTGGAAGTACCCAACACACATTAGGCTGTCTACCACATTACTTTACACTTGCCTTACATGACGCCCGTGCATTTAAAAATAATTACATGTTATCATTATCGCATATCAATCAACTTAAGCCAACAGACATTTGCATTGATAAAACGACATTTATCAATATAAGACATCAATTAACATTCTTCCTGCCAAGATTGTCAATTTATTTGTTGGCTTGAGGCGCAATAAAAGTAAATTGTCAATAATCTTATCGAACATCGTCATTGATTGACAGTTGAGTTTTTATTCAATGAGAAGCCCGTAATTGATGTCTTTAGCACATTTCTTATGCTTTGAAGACTGACACCATTTTAGGTTTTTGGTTTTTGACGCCATTTTTCAATATTTATTCTGTTTATATTTTGTCCCCGTTCTTTTTTGCCCTATTCCTTATACACGAATAGTAAATAGTTGGGTTTATAGAGTAAACAGATGGTAGATTTTGTCATATTGTTTGTTTTCTTATACGAGTTAGTCTTCGGGAACGACGTAGTTGTATTCAATGTTTATATTACGATAACCAGAATTAGTGAGATTATAATTGGTGTTATGATTATATAGCGGTGTAGACGTGTCGCTAAATAAATACTTAGATGAAAATAGAAATAAAGGTTTTCGCGATGGTGACGTATTGGAAATGAAACTATTTTTTTTCGGATTTAAATCGCGTTTGGTATTATAACAACAAATGTTGTTAGCTGATTTCAGAACAAAAGGAGGAAATTCTCAATTCCGCTGTACTTTTTTTGTGTATATTACAGGATTAATCCAACATTTGTGAACAGATTTCGATGATTTTTGTTTTGTTGGAAAGTACCCCAGTTTTGGTCTCATTCAAATCGTAAGAAAATATTCCGATTAAGGGAATGAAACCGGTTTATGGAATTTCATCCACTTTCTGCAACCGATTTCAATAAAACTTGGCAAATAGATGTAATTCCATAAACTTTTGAGGTCGCTTTTTTATATAAAAATGTTAAACTAATGAAATAAACCATCATTTAGGGCCCTTTACAGGCGCCACGGCCACGACTGACTGACCAGCCAGAAAAAACAAGTACACGCGAATTCGATCCGATAAAACAGTTTTCATTTCCAAAATGTTAACCACTATCAGGAAAATGAACAGTAATTGCAAACCGCCCATATCGAACTTCATAGCGGATGCTTAGCAATAGACTTCGACGGAACTAGCCCTCGTTCCCCGCTTGATTGGATTACTCGCGTCACGCGCGCCGGACCGTTCACTAACCGTTTGTCGCCAAAATGAAGCGGAAAATTTAATAGTCCAGTTGTTACTACGTGATCGCTATCATGCTTTTATTAACACCCGAACACCAGACTGATGCCCCACTTTCATTTACTATCGGGAGAACGCTATAACACCGGCTCTTTTACCTTTTTCGTACACTGTCATAGAATTTTAAATTAACTGTGCACGACATAAAAATATTTTAAACAAAATGTAATGTCATGTTGCAAAATTTAGGAGAGAAGATGGTTATAAAAATTTTACCGTTAGTACGATACCAAGAAAATTGACGCATAAAAATTTAGAAATCTATGCAAATTTGTGGAAGTGAATTTTAAGATTCAAGCACACTGATTGCCGCTAAAGTTTATGATTATTTCATTACCTTATTTTGTAATAAATATAATAGTGGGTTAAGTAAGGAACTCTGCATCAGTTCCTTAAAGAACACTTTTCAGAAAGAAAGTTTCCCGCAGCAGCAAATAATGGAATACTCGCCCCCATATAATCAAATAAGACTAGTCATAACGAGCCATTATAACCTTAAATGACACGTTATCAGTATATATTCACATGCGGTTGGTATCCACTACGAATAGGACACGTAAAGTTAGTTTCATACTGTACCTGCAGGTGTAACTAAAAGAAGAAAAAGAACGACATTTTAACTGATATATAAATTCATGACAAAAAGCCTGGTAAGTTTCCCCAGTATATATCCCACGTGAAACCAAATACTGTCGTAATTCAAAGTTATGGAATTGAGAGGACACGATTTGAAAATTCAAAAAAATACTGAATGAAGCAACAAACATTGCCTGATATTTATTTTAATAATCAATAATAACTGCCTCCAAAGCCGGACGGTTGCCATACTGGACTGCCACGCCGAGGTGTCGGATTTAATTCCCGGACCGGGAGAAATATTTGTGTGATCTAAATTTATTTCTCTCGTGAATTTGGGTATAATTTGTGGTTGTCTATGTGTGTATCCATGCACCCGCGACGCAGGTTTTCCCTATGGGTTTCCCTATAGGCTATGAGTGTGCGCGCGTTATTATTATTATTAATATCAAGACTTGGTAACAAATATAATAATAATATAGTCACATTAGTTATTTCGTAGCAGTATAGCTCCTTGTGAAAGAGTTCGTCCAGGGAAGTACTGCCACCTTACGCATTTCTGCCGTCAAGCAGTAATATCGGCATTATATTATTTATTATATTTTTTTAATTTTCAAATCGTGTTTTCTTTATGCTACAATTTTGAGTTACAACAGTATTTGGTCTCATGTGCAAATACCTGTTCGAGATCACCATTCAAATATATCCAATCCTTTTTGATATAGCCTGTACATTCAATTGTAACGGTCAAAAAGGAAAACATCGTGTGACAGCAAACAAACTCTTTTTTTTTGCCAATCATCATTCGATTAGGAATATTTTTGACTAACTGAGATATATGTTTGATTTGAGTACCCGTAAATTAAACATTGGCAATGCGTGTTTTAGAAGCTGAGCCGCTTGTCCGGCTCCAGCTAGGTAGGTACCGTTGCGTTACAGACAGGGTTGTCAGGGTTAAAACACACTATTTTTTTATTTCAAATTTAATCAGCTTTTCGGTGAAGGAAATCATCGTGATACAACCTGCAGGTCGAAGAACTTTCACAAGCCTTGGAACACGCGTGAAGTCTCCAACCCGCATCGGTCCCGAGCGGCGTACTATGGCGTAAACCCTCGCGTGAGAGGAGACCCGTGCCCAGAAGTGGGACGTATACATTGGTTGGTGATCGATTCATTGATTTATGGTACCGTTATACTGTCCCACGTTTAACTCATCATCACATAATGAACACATATCACAAGAAATGTAATGTGGTACATACCATAATACATTTTTTTCACGATTCCACTCCGCTGAATTGAAATAACAAAATACTATAATGCAATACTTATTTATTGGATATCATTATGTTTTACTGCCATGATTTTCATATATTTTTTTGTGAAGATACTCCACTAGTTCGTGATTATTATAAATTTGTCATTGTGTATATGAATAACGTCATAAGTTTCTCACAAATGCGCTGCCGGCGAAAAAAGCCGTTCAAACCCAGTACAAATGTCTGTAATGAACGTTAAAAAAAAGCATTCGAAGGAATTTGTATTTATGTTCGATCTCTGCATTAATAACTGGCTTAGACTGGCTCCGTGGCCGAACGCTTACTATGCTGGTCTGCCACCCAGAGGCCTCGAGTTCGATTCCCGGGCCGGGAGAAACATTTGTATGGCCTGCATTTATTTATTTTCTAAGTTTGGATGTAGTTTGTGGTTATCTATGTGTCTGTCCATGGGACCCGCGACACAGGGTTTTCCCTAGTGCAGGGCAATACATAAGTGCGTGCGTAAAAAAAAATTGCTTGCTGAAACTAAGCTGAGACAAATTAGTATGATAATTCGTGCGGGACGAACAAGCCATGAGCCCGCCACTGGTGAGCGACACGCCTGTCCATAGCAGTTCCGGTACCACTCCGAGCTTTAAATTGCAAAGATCTGAGAGACACTCCCTCTGAGACTTAAGTTGACAAGTCCCATGTGCCAGCACCCTTAGCCTTCAAAACCAAAACACTATGGCGGCGGAAATACGTACGGTTATTTATAGTGCAAATAATGTATGCTATAAGCACTAAACTCTTTTTTTTGCAATACAAATTAAATTATAGCAGCCCTACATGTAAGATTCGGCGTAATGACCTAAGCAGCAGTACAGAACCGCGGCGCGGATGTCGCACATTTCAATCATCTACGGTCGCATTCCGGCCTCGGTGTCACTTCACACACTTTGTAACTAACGCTAAACTCAACACGTTTTGTAAGTTATAACACTCATAATAACAACACATTGAAAGTACATCGTACAATGTGTTCAGGCTATTAAAAATTACATTAGGTTCGTTCATTGGCTCATTCCTCTGAAGTTTAAAAAACTATGTTGTATATTTCAGTCTTTTTTTAACCGAAGGAAAAAAGGAAGAAGTTCTCAATTCGACTGTATGTTTTTTTTATTTAAGTATGTTATGCGATAACTCCGTTATTTGTGAACCGATTTTCATGATTTTTTATTTGTTGGAAAGAGGGT
>NW_020654878.1:11356209-11407679 GCF_003589595.1 Hyposmocoma kahamanoa
GATTTGCATACCTAAATACATATCCCCATTTACCAACATTGTTTTTGTCTTTAGTATTCAAATCTCCAACTTATATCTCTTTCTATGACCATAAATTACTCGCAGCTGTAAAACATTTGCATACTTCTCGTGACAAAAGCCAACCACAGAATCACTACAGAACCTTTCCAAAGCACCTCACAACGGCACATTTGCCTTACGTTATTCTAACTGGACTGTGACAAAAGCAAATATTTTTATGAAGATTTACCACAAAGAATTTACATAAATCGTACTCATACTCGCCTTATATAAAATAGTATTTGATGTTACGAGTGTGTCAAAGGAATAACTTAACCTAAAGAACTAAACTAAACCTAAAGAGCTTATTCACTATTTTTTTTATTTATTATACATGCTTATCGGTTTTCCCATATGTAGCAGTGACACAGTTGATTGAAATTATTGTCAAATTAATTTCGATAAGAACGTGAATGTTGTGGTAAAAGTCCAAAATTAGAAGCTGTTGAACAAAGGTTACTGACATAATACATACAATACATCAATAGATAGAAAAATCTCTAAGTGTTGTAATTTTACCATTAAACAGCACGTACGTGCTTTAGAGTACATAGAATAAAATCAAAGCCACAACAATAGTCATCATCATCCCAAATAACTGTTACAATTTGCCAGTACCAAAAAGTCTTTGTTCCAAAATAATGATACTTCGACAACTTCCTATTAAGATTATTCATAATAACCATCTCTCTTGAGTGACTCGTCGACTCAAACTACAAATTAAACAATGATCTTTAATTGGCAATCCGCTACTAACAAAATGAACTCGCCAAATATCGGCATTGGCAAAAAGATATTACCGTACGTTAGTCTCTGAACGGGGATTGATTCCATGTTACCGTTCTAGGAATAATTATATTTTTTGTTCATAGCAAGGCCGGTAGAGGACACGAAAGTAGTTAAGAGGCGGGCTAATAGCGGCTATTAGCAAATCGCTCTGAGAAATCGGCAACAATGGCCACGTCATAATCATTCCCTTATTCTAAGACTCATTCAATATGCTCTTTGCTTTTTATGCCAAAATGTGTGTCACTTTTTTTCCTCTCTCTTTTTCATTTCTAAATATACAGAGCAATCTGCCTAAATGGCCTAGCCTTAAGGCGAACGTGATTAAATTATCAGCTGTTAACTCCGTATGTTCGACAACTATCAAATCATTAGTGATTATCTCTATTTTTGCTTTGTAATAAATAAAACTTATGCATGTCGTAAAATGACACACTTTGCAACTCATTAAAATTTTTTTTTTCCATCATATTATTTTAGATTATATACTTATTATTTTAAGTGTAACTTGTAATTGGGGCCGCTAAACATCGCGATTTTGACGGGTTGTAATCTATCATTTAATAGCGGTCGCTTTTTTATTTAAATACGCAGATTCATTTGGGATCTTAACCGTTAGCATGATTTATGTTGGAAAATCAAATTAAATGTTACACTGCTAGATTCGGGCTGCTTCCAAGGAGTGCTCGGGCCACGCCACTCGGGTCCAATGCGGGTTGGTGACTACAAACGTGTTCGAAGTGTTATTTGATCGTCGACGTATATGTTACGTCGCGGTATTTTCCTTCACCATTAAAGCATGTGATAATTTAGTGAACTAAATGATTATCATATTATTAAACTGCCTCCGTAGCCGAACGGTTACCATGCCGGACTGCCACGCAGAGGCCCCAGGTTCGATTCCCGGGCCGGGAGAAATATTTGTATGGCCTACATTTATTTCTGTCGTGAGTTTGGGTGTAATTTGTGGTTGTCTATGTGTGTGTCCATGGCACCCGCGACACAGGGTTTTCCTAGTACGGGGCTATGTTGAGTGTGTGCGTTATTATTATATTATTATTATTATTATTATCTAGAATTACTGACAAATCTTGAATAGATTCCGAAATTCATTTCATTTCATTTTTTTGTAATACCAAGTTGTAGGACGTACAAGTTGTGCGCCTGGCGGTAAACGACACGCCTGTCCATAGCAGTTGCGGTGCTATTTAGAGTTTTAAAATCGAAAAGATCTGAGGGGCACTGCCACTGCGCTCATCACCTTGAGACATAATTGACAAGTCCCATGTGCCTTCACCCTTCAAAACCGGAACGCAAAAATGCTCACATTTCTGCTTGATAGCAAAAATAAACGAATTCTTTTACAGGCAGCTGTACTGCTACTAAATATAAAAATATTATTGTTAGTAGTAGCACTGTGTGAATTATGTTGAAAACCATATTCCCTCATACACCGTTCAAATCGAAATATATTATATCGTATTTTATCAGAGCGTGTGGTCAACCATATTTACTAATTAGTTAGTTCATTCAATTAACCTCATAGAGCTTTGAATCGTAAATAACTCGTTACGAATACTTTATATATCGTCGTCTAATCAAGTCAAGCCTACTTTAATGCAAAAATTTATGCCTAGCTGTTGCTTAACAACCACTATAACTTCTTCTCTAGACTTAAACATGGTGTGTAGTAAAATTTGATCGATTTAATTGTGTATATAGCTCTTTTGCTGAAGTAGACTTGTCCTAGAATTACAAAAATTTGTCTAAATATAAGACAAATTTTTGAGCATTTAACTCTTAAAATCACTCATTTATGGCTATTAACAAATTTCACAAACATTCGCATTAACAAGAATAAACGAAAATGTCTAAAAAGATGCAGCAATCTTGACGAACGGATAAAGATATGTCAGGAACGTAGCAAGTGGAAGCCTATGATACCGCTGTAGGCCACACGTTAATGAAGAAGCAATGGATAACGATCATTCCTTGATTACAAGTATAAGATGAAATAGAATTGGAATCTTGAAAGTAATTTGTGCTAACATTCTCATACTGCTTGCTATACACCTGATCATTAAACTATTTTGTTACACATAAATAAATAATAAAGGTAATTTTGTAATTTTAAAATTGTCTCTTGGGCCATTTTAATGTGAATAGTCATTCACTACGCTACGCAAGTATACGCCATCTGCAACCACATCGTCACGTCAGGAGTGATTGTGGTTTAATGCTTGCCTATTACTTTTAAAAACAAAAAATGTACAACCAACGTAACTGTAACACTCGCCTCACAATATTCACTCGTAATTGATGAAACATTTCCTTAGAGACGCTGCTGTTCCTCACCGAGACGCAGATCAGGTCCAGTCCTGACGCAGCGTACTCAGCTACTGGAGCACAGGTTCATACCTCGTGCCGGAGTATATGTGTACGTTCGCGATGACATCTGTGTCAAGCGTCTCAAGAACCTTGAGGCACCGAGTTTTTCTGTTTTGTGGCTTTTGGTTGACACAGGAGTTACACAAATAGTGTACAGCTGTGTCTACCGCTCGCACAGTGGAGATCAAGAGACGACCAAGTTGTTGACCAAGGACCAAAAGGTGGTCCCTGGCCAAAGCGGTCGAATCTAACTCTTGTCGCTCATCTTTGCCACCTCTGCTGAGGCCAGATAGCTTGCTGGCTCAAGCTGCAGAAGAGAAGACGAATGCCGGGAAGTGCGGGATGTACCAAGCACAAGTCCGGTCGTGCATGGAGTACTCAGCACTCCATGCACGACCAAGCAGGTGGCAGCCCACCTTTGGGATGGCTCTGCTACATACCAACTGGCCACTTTGGATTCAATTGACAACCGTGTCAAGAGGCATATAGGTGACTCGGAATTAGTGGAGGCGAAGCTGCAGAGCCTTGAACACCACCGTAAAGTTGCCTGCTCATCGGTATTTTATAGGATATATCACGGAGAGTATGCGATTGAATTACACGATTTAATTGCGCCTTCCCCTTTCCATCACCGGGGGACTAGGCGTAGGCTTGGGTTCTACCCCTATGTTGTGGATATTCCAAAGATTCGCACGAAGCGTTACACTTCCACATTTATATGGCGAACGGCTATGGAGTGGAATTCCCTGCCTGCAGACTTGTTCCCTGAACGTTATAACTTGGACCTTTTCAAGGCGAGAGTGAATAAGCATAATTTAGGTGTGTATGCTCCATTGTCGACCTCATCGTCACTTTCCATCAGGTGAGATGGAGGTCAAATGTGCACTTATAATCTATAAAAAAAAGAGTAATTTGTAATTATTCATTAATAAGCTGTAGACTCTAGACGATATCCCCTATCGTGTAAGTAGATCGGTCAGGATTGGGACCCCTCAATTGTCGAACGCTTAAAGCGCATCCATACTAAACTTGTATGCGTGCGACAATTGTATAAAATGATTTTATATTAAATCAACCTTAAAATGTCGACTCAGAATTGTTATCACGGTACATTTTTGGAATTCCTAACTTTGTCTTTTGTACCCTATTCTTCAATTTATTCCCTTCTAACATTATTATAACAGCTCGTATTTTCGGACAGAAATAAATATTATTATTATGTATTATAATTTTAATAGCAGTAGATTTCCTTGTGAAAGAGTACGTCCAGGGAAGTACTGCTACCTTATTTATTTCTGCCACCAAGCAGTAAAGTGAGCATTACTGCGTTCCGTTTTAGAAGGGTAAGGGTGCTGGTGAAATTACAGGCACATGAAACTTGTCACCTCTGTCTCAGGGTGATGAGTGCAGTGGCAGTATCCCTCAGATCGAATCCCTACGAGCGTTATAATATAGATCTTTGCGATTTAACGCTCTTGAGTAGCACTGTAACTAATTGTGGACAGGTAAGAAAACTTACACTTTTTGTAGTACAGAAATAAATGTTAGTGTTGTGTGGAATAATTTCAGTATGTATTATTAGTATTCGATAGATTGACTGCCTCCGTGGCCGAACGGTTATCATACTAGACTGCCACGTAGAGGTCCCGGGATTGATTCCCGGACCGAGAGAAATATTTGTAAGGCCTATATTTATTTCTCTCCTAAGTTTGGGTGTAATTTGTGGTTGTCCATGTGTGTGTCGATGGCACCCGCGATACAAGGTTTCCCTAGTGCGGGGCTATGAGTGTGCGTGTTCTTAGTTTAATGTATTTATTCAAAGCCAAATATATCTTTGTTTCACTGACACGAAAATTAGACTTGAAATCGTCATTTTAATAAAACTCTACTACTCATTCGTGTGGCAGATTCCCCTGAAAAGAATGACTAATAATTGCTCGCTCTAGAATGAGAGATTGCTCTTTGTAAATGAACACATTTATCATTTACAATGTTTATTTCAAACCTGAACTAAACTGCACCTGGAGCTAAACGGGTCCACTACCATTGATTTTTGTCATCCAATTACGCAGATGATGTATTGGTATAAAGTTTTTGTTTCACTGTAATTTTAAACCTCGTAAATGGCAAATTTTGAAAATGAACCGGAATGTTATTGTAGTAGCGTATACATAATTCCTTAAATGAATTTGTGACTTGTGAAGACAACTGTCAGGAATAGCCAATTATTTTTATTCTTCCTGTTAAGATTAAGTACATCATTCATAATTAGTATTCTTCTTTTTTAAGATACCCGGTGGTAAGCGACACGCCTGTCTATAGCAATTCCAGTGCCACTCAGAACTTTAAATCGCAAAGATCTTAGAGGTGCTGCCACTGCGTATGTCACTCTGAGACATAACTTGACAAGTCCCATGTGCCTGTATTTCACCCACACCCTTACCCTTGAAAACCGGGACGCAGTAATGCTCACGTTACTGCTTTGCGGCAGAATCAGGGTAGGTGGCAGTAGTTCCCTAGAGGAATTCTTTGACAAGAAGCCTACTGCTACTACGAAACATAAAAGCGCAATAACGTTAATGTCTTAACTTCTCTCTCAATACTTAGTAAGTAAGAATACTTAGTAAGTAAGCTATGTAATCAGAGATGGGCAAGCGCCTGGGTTTTACCCGGAACTTTGTTAACGCCGGATTTAAATCAGGTTAAAACCCATTAACGCCTGAAATCGAGGGTAAAAAAACTGTTTACAACTAATATTTGTTGTAAATCAGTTTTATTCATATGTAAATATCATATGGAATTTTACAAAATGTTTACTGGTTTTTGATCCAGGCGATTCTATTTGCCTTTATATTGAATCGATTCGCTTGAAAATCACATAAAAATGGATCGGAACAAAAAATCGTTAGTTTGTATGCCTTCAATCGATCTTCATAAAAATGGAAACGTAACGTTTACGAACATTATGGAAAATGAACAGGATTGAAAGGTGGGTGTCGTGTGGAGCTGCCTCGTTTTCATCTAAAAGAAGTTTTTACATAGAAATTTGTAATAAGTATACCAAATTCCGTATTCTCCGTTTCTGCCCACGATTTTGGGCAGAAATGGGTAAAAAACTGTGTAAAGCCCGGACTGGTTGATTGAGTTTTAACCCATCTCTGTACATAATGGATACGTCGTAGTTTTTTTGGGTTGCACCCTGTTTGCGTCACTTATTTTTTGTATCATATGGTTGCCTGGAAGAAAATGCTACTAAATAATGGGCCTCCCATTGTCCAATTCTTATTTACTATGTCTTATTCTGCGTTGTCAATGTAATTTTTAAAATGCTATAAAAATGGTTCATTACGCCTTTTTCAGGGTAGTAAAGAAGACAACCCGGAAAGTGAGAACGATAATGGAGAGGTGTTGGAGTTCCTTCGAGGCATCACCACAGACATATTTCAACGTTTCGCCTAGAACACCAACATTGTTCTTGTGCAAGGTGAACAGTAGACAATGGACTTATCTTCACGTGCTCTAGTTGTACATACTTTTCAAGTTGTGCTGGAGTCTCTTACAGGTTACATTGTTATCTGTTCACAAAGACTAAGTCATAGGCTAGTTCATAAACTAAGAACATTTTCGTATGAATTATGTTATTTAAAATAATATTAACAACAATTCGTGTAATGTCAACTAGCTTATTGATTAATTATATACGTCACCCTATTCCATATGTCCTAAAGGTGGTGATTGATATTTAAGCTATACTAATACATTTTATAACATTAACCAATGTAGCGTGTTGTAAACACAACAAAAAATGTAAATTTTAGAAATTATAAGAGGTGCTACCGGTCACAATTTTATCACATCCACCCGCTATTTTGAGATGCGTCAGATATAAGGACGTAGAATTGTTAAAAATATGTAGTCGCATAATACCTTATTGTAACCACATCAGCTATCCCTCCTATTGCCTCGAATTATGGTGTAATTTAGAAGTTAAGGATGTCTTCCAATGGTTTTTATTCTTTTCATTCCTATAGATCAAATATTTATTTAGTTTTTCTTTTAATTAATAGGCTGAAATATGAAAATAGTTAATTAATTTACATTACAGATACAGATATATTATACAAAATTATTTTAAAATAACCCAAATAATTGTTTTTTTTTTTTGCGGAAAAGTTGGTATTTCGTCTCTTAGTACTGTGAATCAAAACAATCTTCTGTAATTTTCCAAAAGTGCCAGGCAAAATTTTTGTTTATTTTAATGGCAAAAATGTCGAATTAAGTACTTTTATGTCGACAAAATAATTCTGTATAATACAATAAAACATTTTAGAATAGTTTCCTCGGTGACTGACATTAAGTACCCATGTACAATGTAATAATTCCTCACACAACACATAACGCAATTATGCGTAATGTGCGTAAGATTACGTGATTAGAATGATACAATTTTATTACCAGTGCATAGTGTAATCATTGTGTGAAGACAATTATGTGAGCTTTAGTTTACACTAATTAACGAAAGCCAGTAGCAGACTCGCGTATACTCACGCAACAAAAACAATGAGAAATTTAAACCACAACAATAAAGTAAATGTTATTTCTCTCAATGATCAACGCTTGTATGTGCACTAGACTCTTTAATTATACAAGACGCGGTTACACTCATCAGGCATTGTCACAAGTTATTTAGATATCCTCAGTGTGTCGATGATAGGTGTGAAATAGATTTTTTGTTTTTTTTAAAACATCAACGTGTCAGATGTGTAGTGTAATAAATTCATCGCTTATTATCATCATTGTGACATCATATTTGTATGAAGCGGTTAAAAGGCCCACCTGCGCTTCCCGAAGCGGCTCATTAGCAAACAATGATCGGGCGTTGGCGGCTACCGCAGCCCTCGCGAGGCGCGATCAATAAACCGGCGCAGCCGCAGATAAGCCGGGTACGCGGTCGCGCGCGCGCACCGTACATATGCCGCGGGCGACACATCCATAATCCCGTGACGTGTTGTGACAGCCAAGCTCGACCGCTTTTTATACCGTTTCATACTACATTTTTTAAGACAGTGCAACGACCTCGAACCGTTTTTTACGTATTATTTTCACATATAATTACATGTATAACCGAGCAACCGCTTAATTATCCGAAACCGCTGGCGAAGCATAAACCCGGAATCCCGATCAAAAACCTCCGGCGCCGCTTTTAAATTACGCTTCGTTAACCTTCTCCTAGGTTAATTACTGCTAACGCACACAAACATGCTTTGCATAGAATACAAGTAAGAGACTCCGTCTCTCTAAACGTTGATATTTTATCTTGCCTGAATAAACGTGTCATACTCTATAAAGATATTGAATTAAATCGCCAATTTATTATGTCAACTACAATACATACAATCTTTTTCACATTTAAACTAGTCAGTTTCCTTCAACTTTTAGGATTGACTTACGAGTATGTTCGTGATTCTGAGTCGATAAAGATGGTCTGCATTTACGTTTTGTGAATAAATAAATGGCAATGGAGTCTTCGATGGTATTTGTCTAAACGTATGTAATAGGCAGCTTGAAATGTATAAGAATTAGAGTCGTATGTATCCAAAAATTCGGATAAGTTTTCGAATTAATATAATATGTATAGGTTCGACTTAGTTTCTAGTTGAAATACAGTTAAATTTTATTTATCATAACAGGTGATGAGTGTTATACTCTACCCACAGGTAATCGACCGGCATTTTATAGCATATTAATTAAACATGACCTGATTTAAGATGTTCTGTAAGTTTTGTAGCCAATGTTTCTTTTAAGGTTGTGCTTTATAAAAGTAATAATAATACATATTATAACAGACGTTTGAAACTTATGAAACTTTTTTACTCATATAACACTACCAATTAACAAAAAAACAATGTTTCATGTATGTTCTTATTCCTGTGTTTCAACAAAAAGTGTGCCTTTTATTGTTATTAGTCACTGTAAGTACTTAGGGACAAGATTTCTTTGCCGACAGAGAAATATACACAAAGTTTGTACCTACTTTTACTCCTCAACCTGTCGTGTTTTGTACTCAATGTATATTAAAAAATAGCCTTTGATAGTCGTTTTTGCTAGAGTTAAACTTAGAATAGATTAATATTATGTAGCTTTACAAAGACTGTTGTCATTAATTTTAAATAATGTTTACATCACAGATACGGTCAAGTTTAGTATAACATCTGATGTTTTCATGGAACGTTCTATGACCTCCGCATGTGAAATTCTTGTGTGTTTTTAAATTTTAAATCTCCGATCAGTTGCTCTAAGTGTTACATACACGATAATGAAGCATAATGTAATATAACATTTCGTCACTTCACGTCGTTAAGTACAGTTAGGGCGTTTTCACACAAGTATGACAAAATTCCGCACATGTATTTAAGTTTAGACACGTGCGAAAATGCCCTTAGTCAGGCTGTATTAAAGTGGCTTTGAAGTAAAATTGTATACTCTATAATACTTGAATATTTTTGTATGAATTGTATTATAAATTGTATAGTACAAGTTTATAATTGTTTGTAAATGTTACGCCAATTCTTCGGCCACATTGTGTAGTTTAAGATATACCTACTTTCGCCACTTTTATTCTGCGACTTGTATATTCAATGGAAATAAATAAGTATTATTATGTGCTAGTTTCATTTTTTCCTCGTGTTTTTTGCGCGTGAGTAGTTGATTGTTCAGTTCTAGTATATGATTAAGTTCGCGCACTCATTGAGATGTTGTCAAATTAAGATTCATTTGGCGAGAGTCCCGTTAGGTGTGATTTATTCAGGTGAAGCTATTAACGCGGGTTATTGCGAGAATTGCTGGTCATCACCCATTGACCCAGTGTTTGTCCAATTACACGACCACCCGAGGGTAAGCGTTAGCTAATGTGCTCAATGTAGGTGCTGCAATATTATTTACCTGTCTATTTGTTAAATGTCATAAAAAATGTGTCTGTTATATATATATATATATATATATATATATATATATATATATATATATAATTGACCATATGTATATATATATAATATATATATATATATACATATGGTCAAGTTAAGAATAATTTGAGTCGCAACTTGGGCATACCTATCTAGCACATATAGAGCTGCGAAGTAATCCAACGGCAGTAGAGGGTGTTCACTTGATATTAAAGGCAACGGGTGATCACCATCGATGAACACTACGCCACCTTAATTTCGGACCTGTTCTGTTCATTTCATTTCATTCATTTTGTTTTTTGTTTCTATTTTTTCACAAAATCTTTTGGATTTTTTTTCGAATCTTGTTTTTTGTTTCTTTATTTTTGTTTACAAAATTTGGGGAGCATAATTATAGTAAGTAAGTATGGTTGCTTACAAAAATAACAGGAAATGATAAAAAAATAAAGTCTGTGAAGTGTTCATTGGAGGGCTAGCTACGTATTTTCTAGTGACATTTAGTAAAGTTAAAGAGAGAAGAACGCAAGTTTCACATTTCTCCTATGAAACGAAGCTGAGTGTTGCCAAGGTCAGGAGACAGAGGTGGAACGCCAGGGTCGACGGTCGGATTGCCTCGGTGTCATGGCGTCCGCGCGTGCCGGCCTAATAGGCGCCTTCTTATTACGCGTAATGCCACAATACAGCCAATTAGTCCAACCAGCTGAGATTTACCGCGGCTCTTACTCGACCACATTGCTCGCTCTAACTGCCTTGCACAATTACCCTGCTGTCTCTCCAACTTCATTTTACTCAAAGACACCTTTAATCGACACAGACCCCACGTAGTCTCGTTTGCAAATTAGTTTTAGATTTATATATAATTTAGTAGCAGTAGACCTCCTTGTGAAAGAGTTCGTCCAAGGAAACACTGCTACCTACCTATTCGACCGCCCAGCTCTAATGTGGGCATTACGTGTTCTGGTTTTGAAGGGTAAGAGTGCTGGTGAAATTACAGGCACACACATCTTGTCAACTTATTCTTAGTATGATGAAGAAGTGGCAGTGCTCCTCAAATCTTTGTAATTTAAAGTTCTGCATCTATTATGGACAGGCGTCAGTCTTACTACCATGCGCATATACCATAAAAAATACTATTTTGTCATCCCGTGTTTTGGCAATTTACATGTGTTATACTTATATAAGTAAATATACACTACATGTATATTTACCTTTAGTAAATTCATTTGTGCAAATGTTACGACTCCTCAATGCTGTATCTAATTCTTCAAACTGTCTAAACATGTTTTTCTCATTATTTTATTTCTTCGAGATAGCATCTTGACAGACGCAAATACCGATCGTCCAATGGGATGTTTTCCTCTAATGGACGGGCCAATATCAGATTTCTCCACCGTACAAAGTACACATACGAGCCGACACCTATTGATGGACTAACGAAACTGATATGCAAAACAAAATAACAGTATTCGCATTACGCGTGTACATTTTTTGTTGGTGGCAAAAACGCTCGCAAACTTATTGCGGCACGCAAATTGGACATGGCTTTGTAATTGCAGCGTGCAGTATTTAGGTAGTAATTATAGAGGTCGATGAAGATAATTGACAGGTGTGTTAAATGTTTGGAGTGACCCAGAGAAAGGCACTGTGTGACGGGCGGCATTGTAACTAGGGACGTGCAGGCTATCTTTGCGAGATACGGTAAAATTTATACCAGACAATCACAACAATTTCCTGGGCCCCGTAGGTACCATAGGTAAATATTTGTCACAACGCATTGATGCAAACGCAGTCAATGTCAAAATGTAACATATCAGACTCTTGATGTTATAAACCTCAATTTATATTGCGGCGCAACGGAATGGAAGCGAATTTTTTTATTATTTTCTAATTAACGATATTGTACATAGCATAGTGAACTTTATGAAGGTACAAATTATATACGAGTCAAAATAATCCGCGGAATGCGAGCATTCTCGAGCATGCGCGAGAATTCCGCGGAAGATTTTGGCTCTTATCTAGTTTGTACTTTACACAATTGACCATGAAGTTCATTATTCTATGTACAATATCGTTACAAAAATTCGATTCCATTCCGTTCCGCAGCAAATTAAATTGGGCCTTAGTCTACATCTGCGAAATGGCAACATTTCAAGACAAAGATTTATAGATGCTACTAACAAAATTAGTCAATAACTTTTGCATGAGTTATAAAATTTCACTCATACGTAAATTTTGTTTCATGTAGTTCATAGTGTAGTGTTGTAAAAAACTCGAGTCCGGGAGTCTACATGTTAGAACTCGACTCCAATTCACAAAATTCTAGTTGTAAAGACAGAAACTCCACTGCTAGATGTATGACGAGCCTATCGAGTTTCCGAATAGACTCGAAATCGACATTAATGCTCGAGTCTGTATGTAACGAGTCACGCTCGAGTTCAAGTGTCTATGTAACTAGACAAGCTCGAGTCTGGTAAGTGCCTACTAACCGGTGTAGTGTTGTCATCTTCTTTTTTGTAATCACCATATTGAGTTTTAGTTTAATTATTTAATTCGTTGGCAATAGTAGCTGTTCATTAATACTGAACCCTGCTTGTCGAACTCAAGACTTTGTAGAGTCACGAAGAGTGCGATGGAATTGCATAATTTGATTCCGCTTTCCCCTTTCCGTTATCAGGGGACTAGACGTGGGCTGGGATTCCACCCCTATATTGTGGATATTCCCAGAATTCGCACAAAGCGCAAAACGCTTCCACATTTATATGGCGAGCGGCTAGAACACAGATGTCTGTGGGCTAGAGAATGGAATTCCCTACCTGCGGACTTATTCACCGAACGCTATAACTTGGACCTTTTCAAGGCGAGAGTGAATAGGCATTATTTAGGTGTGCATTCTACATCGTCGACTTCATCATCACTTTTCATCAAGTGAGATTAAGGTCAAATGCGCACTTATGTTTTATAAAAAAAAAAAATTGCAGTCACTTCGAGTCGAGTTTTCGAACTCGAGTCTTGTTCAAAACTCCAGTTAGGTTTACGAGTCGAGTTCTTTTTAAACTTGAGTCTGAGCTCCGATCAGTTGCGCTCGACTTGACTCGGACTCGTGAGTGTTTAAGTCACCAAGTTTATAAAAGTAGATGGAATTGAGATTTTTACATGTGATGAAAGCACTTTTGACGTATGATCTATGTGGCTTTATTATACCAAGGGTACGAAATATTGTGCGACAAGTGCTATTCACTATGCTATAAACGTCACAAATATATTCTAAAAAATGACAATTATCACGCCTTTAAATCCTGTTCAATTAATATTTACAATTTGTTAATTAACTTTCTTTTTGGTTTTCCTTCAGTCCATGCCATTATTTAAAAAATACATGTCATTTTCAAAGACAATTGTATTTTGCCAATTCGGAAAACCCTTAATGGAAAACTACCTACCTTTGTCTTGAAAACTGACAATGGCGATGATCGCCATAATATTCTTACAAAACTGACACTGGTACAAGCCTAGTGATCGCCATAAAGGAAATAATAATTAGCCCCTAATGGGTATTAGCTATTTTTTTCCATCCTCTAAGGTATTAGCCTTTAAACTGACACTGGCACAAGCTAAAGGCCGCCATAAAGGACATAATGATAAGCCCTTAATAATAATCACTGACCGCCAAAAATAATAATATCGTTAAAACAATGATGAAAGTCTGTGTAGTGCCTGTCATTGAAGATAAATAATAATAATATTTGATATCAATATAAATATCATGGCAAGCTAAAGAAGCTCTATTATAATTGACTACAAAGTTTTAATGATTTCTTGTTTCAAACACTCCTTGGCCCTCTTTATTGTTATTATTTTAGCATAATCATTTTGTTTAGAAGTTTCGGTACCAACACAACAAGTTTTTACCGACATTATGAAGGACAAGACGGGATTCGCTCTGGACCTTTTGGAGGGAAAAGTGTCGTTTTTATTTTGACTTTCAATTATTTTGTGAAACCTAGTTTAAATTGGAATAGAATAGTGTTATTGTGCATTAATCGAAGATTAAAACGCGAAATTATACGAATCTCGAACTAAAATACTGGTATCGGCCCGTTCTAAGGAATCCCGAGTCAATCCAAGCACGCCGCCTCAAATTGCCTATCCTCTTTGTGGCGGCCATATTTAAAGTAACATAATTAAACGAAGACGTAGCTCAAAGGACTTGTATCTAAGCCAAAATTATTAATAAAAAAAATGAAGGACAAGACAAGACAAGAATGCCATTTTGCTAGCAAAGATTTATTGCACTATTAGATGAACAATGCATGCATGGTTTTTGTTTTACGATTCATAATGCATGTGCAGTCACTCTCCGTGTTTATGTAAAAGCATAGTATGTAAGTAGATATTCCAGAGCTAATGTTCAGGTTTCTGTATTGGAATTTTAGACGCCTCCCAATACCTACGATTGTATGAAAAAATAATTGTAATTATAATATGAAAAACTTCACCATTCTCGTGCTAAAGAAGCCACTTTGCACTTCATGATCACCATCATATACAACCTGACTTCACCCACTGCTGGGTATAGGCCTCCAAGTTTCTGTGCCACTCCACACGGTCCCGCGCCAATCTCATCCATGTTGGCCCCGCAATTGCTGCGATATCGTCCTCCCATCTCGCCGCACTTTACACTTGCATAAAAAAAATCCAAATTTTAATCCATTTACTATCATAATAATAATAAAATCGCTTATTTATCGGTTTCAACACATCGATAAAAAAATATAAGCGACGTGTACAAAGTGTTTAGTAATAGCCCCATATCTTATAATTTAGCAACATTAGAGCTCCTTGTGAAAGAGATCGTCCAGGAAAGTACTGCCACCTTACCTATTTCTTGCTGCCAATCAGTAATGTTAGCATTACTTTATTACGGTTTAGAAGGGTAATGGTGCTGGTGAAATTACAGGCACATGGGACTTGTCAACTTTATGTCTTAGGGTGACGAGCGCAGTGGCAGTGCCCCTCAGATCTTTGTGATTTCAAGCTCTGAGTGCCACTGCAACTCTTATGGACAGGCGTGTAGCTTACCATCAGGCGCACGACTTGTTGATCCCGTCACTTGATATTATAAAAAAATCTTCTTAGTAAGTTTTGATTGACTTTCGTAACAGGCTATAGTGGTGGGAGATAAAAGCTCTGCACAATGGTGGAGAACTTTTTTCTGAGTGTTCGATCTTTGTTTTAATAATTATAACAAACTAGTGGAGTAATTTCACAAAAAATAATTGAATATCAATTGAATCAAAAATTAAAATGGTAGAGTGTTTCTCACCACCGCTGATATTCTGCTACAGGCCGCCATATTCAAAAAAAAAGAAAAACACATATAATTACAGTTCTAAAATTTCGAGCAAATTACTACTTACGTCACCGCTTTATTTCCATCATTATTAATTCGATTCATTCAATAGAAGAGGATCTATTGGAATCGTGAACCATCAACAATACCAGCCATCTGAGGTACACATATTAACTATACCTTAAAAATAATCTAAGGATAAGGAAACCATTTACAGGTCAGTGGACTTTTTCATAAAGCAATTTAGTAACCAGAAAAACACTTTAGTCAGTTATGTATTTACATTTTATACTATTACATGGTATTGTTAACCACAGCTCAAACAATGTAATGAGCACAAAATTTGCAGGGTACGTCATGGCTGTGCTTCTTTTAGCATGGTGTTCCAGTTCATGACATATTTTTTCAGGAAATTTTACCGGTAATCATGTTTTCCCGAAATTTTTATTTGACATTGAAATCTGCTGGCTACTGTCACAATAGAAAAGTTCATTCTTTTCCGATATGACGTTTAATAAAAATAAACGCGTTTGTTTATTTATCTCAAGATAATAATAAATAAACAATAGTTCATATTACACATAAAGGTAAACTCTATGTTATAAATATAGTGTTTCACTGCGCCGATAATATTCTATTACAGCCTTCCGTATTTAAAAAGGACTAACATGCACATCATAAAAATTTAAAATTGCCATTCAGTGTTACTAAATAGTAAGCAACAATGAATTGCCATACACGTATATTCATATATACGCAACGCCTTACCCACACAAAACTACAGTATACTCCATTTGTTTATGTACTTAACTAAATGTAAGCAATCTTGATATGTCTTTTTATTGAAACGTATACTTTACAAATCAATAGGTATAAAAATATGCATGCAATTTCATATGAAGCTAAGTACTTGTATTTGACGGTAATTAAAAATTATATTATAAATGTATATTTCATTAAATAGACATTACAAGATTATTTACATTTAGTTAAGTACCTAAACAAATCGACTATACAACCTCCAAAATTAGACAAGAGTAAGTTAAAACATTTTCTACGGAAAATATGTAGTAAGAACACAATATGACAGCACGGGCGGAAGAATTGGGAAGACCTTGAAAGTGGCTTATTTGCAACAACCCGAAGTACAAACTGGTAATTTATAAATATGCTCTTTGATTCCAGTTTTTTTTAAAGGGAACCCTGCACTTATTTAGAGATTGTAACAAAGCAGACCAATTTAAGTAGATAGAGTGAGCCATGTACGTTGTTTGTTATCGACTAGATGCGATGAAATATCTATTTACGTATTCTATGACAGTAACGCATACAAGAAATCTACCACCACCAAATAAGCACCATTTCTCTTAAAAAAAACTTCCACAGCGGATTTTCTACCTTAGAGAGAGGATTTTTTACCTTAAAAAATAAAGGTTTTTTTACCGACTAGTCATCTGTCAGAATTTTATTATAATTTGAACTTGTTATTCCAATAAAATTTTATATTCAGTCTTAGAGGATGGAAACAATAAATGCAGTTTTCTGATGTCACTTCTCAAGATAACTTTTATTGAATGTATCGAAAATAGGGTCGGGTTTTTTTTCTCCTCTAAGTCGATTGCATCGATGGACATTTAAAAATAACACATTTTTAAAATAAGAACACAAGTACAATTTTTAGTATAATAATAACGCACACACTCAACAATTTTAGAAGTTTAAAAAATCCGCCATATATACATATATCGTAATTTTTGTCCAACTGTAGTGAAACTGTAACTGGTCGCCAATAAATTGTAATGTTTATTGAGCAGGGCCCTGAACCTACTGAGAATCACAAACCACAACCTACATCAACATCCATACGCACTAGCCATGCCAAATGCAAAAATGCCATCGTAACTGAACGGAAACAATAGAGCGCTACGTGCAAGTGCGAAATCGATTGCAAATGTAGCCGTTACCTGCTGGTATGAACTAGTGAACTAGATTATTAGAAAGTCATTACAGTTCATCTTAGTGATCATAAATGTCAGTGAAGATCATTACCACTGCATGAAATTACAATTCGTAATCAATGTAAAGTAACATTAAGCTTTTGATTATTTACATAAAACTCACAACCTTCCGGGTTATATAAGTGGGTACTTACATTTTATTAACTAACTACACGCTCACGGGAATTAAATTAATGTCCACAACAAAAGTTAAAATTGTATACGACTTCAATAGTAGGTAATATAGCTCGTTTACACGGTGGGGTGGTGTGATCCGTGACCCTGTATGTTGCACCCGTCTGGTCTGGTTGCAGAGCCAGGCTCAATGGCGTGCAGCGCCGCATGGCCATAAGGATCACACGAGGATATCGCACCGTATCCTTTGACACGGCGACTGTCCTGGTGCGGTTTCCCCCGCTGGACATCCTAGCGGAGATGGACGCGCGTATTTACGCGCGCCTCAGCCAGGCGGAGGAAGCTCCGCTGCCGGAAGTGCAGTGGCAGGAGCGCCGACGGGCGTTCGAGAAGTGGCGCGAGAGGCTGGAACAGCCGTGGATCTCGCGCCAGCGCGCCGTCGGCGCGATCCTGCCCACCTTCGAAGTCTGGTTGAGCCAGCGGAAGTGCGTCACCACGTTCCGACTGACACAGATACTCACCGGGCACGCACGGCCTCCGAGCGGAACATCCTGGTTGCGCGGATCGGACGAGATCTCTCTCCACCAGGCATAATAGCGGCTATGCTGGAGGATCAAGAATCCCATGAGGCAGTGGTCTCCTTCTGTGAAGGGGTGATGCTCCAGAAGGAGGTCGCCGAGCGCGATCGGGAGAGGGCCGATCCCGCGCGGCGGCGGCGTATCTTCGCGGTTGCGGGCGATCGGAGCGGGGGTTTCGTTCGCCAGTAAGTTAGGCAGCCGCGAGGAGGACGACGGGGCTTTGTGGCCCGGTTCGTCGTGAGGAGAGGAGGGGGAGGACGTAGGTCCTCCTAGGTGCTGAGGGGGTTCCAGTGCGCAGTCTATCCCGGATCCCTCCCACTAGAGCACCCGAGAAGGCTACCGTGGGGTTTTAGCCGGTAGAAGTCCGACATAACCTCCCGACGCCCCCGCGGCGGAGAGGTATCCTACGCAAAAAAAAATTGTATTGTATCCACCTTAGTATTAGTTTTGCTCCTCCCAAGTCATCAATTAAAGTAAAAAAAAAAAAATAAATAAAAAATCCGTTTAAGGAGTTATTAAATAAAATAAAGGTTGTGGTAGAGTAAACAAGTGTCTGTTTGTAGAGTTTTCACGATCTATGCCTCGGTTATTTAAATACACCATTTCTTTAAAAAAAGGTACAATTAAAAGATACGTGTGTTGTATAGTACTCTGACGAAGTCGCCTAGAGCTATGACTCTGCCGCATCGTTGATAATTATTAGGCACTTTTTTTAACAGAGTTACTCTACATACGTTTTGTGGCTATAACTCGAGGCGGCCTGTCTAATGAGAATGTTTTGTGTCGACGCGTGGGCCTGGATAACGGTCTATTTATTAGGTATACCAAACAGTCTTGGCCACCAAACTAATATCAATCTGATTTATCATTATCATAAACCGACTTGGAAACCACTATGAAGAGGCGACCTGTCAATTTTATTTATTTACAGTTGGTTTAGCACACATGCGACTTTTATTTTCGTTCAGCACTTAATTAAGTTGTCAACTACGACAAACATGTCCGAATTCCAATATTATCACCGTTCGCGGTTTATTCGAATTACTTTACTCATTTTGCTCTAAGTACTTATATATATAACGTGAAGCTACAACTTAATGCAAACTTTACTGCACATACGTAGTAGTTTTAGTTAATAACCTAAGTCTAAGTGTTAGTCATTTAACTTATTCTTCGAACGGTATACATGATCTATTTTATAGGGCTAACTCGTGTTCTGCTCGAGCCATCATTGAGGAGGACATGTTTATACCTTTTATCGACGCATTAGGGCTCGGACGTGTCTCGAGTACCGAGGCCATTACGCCAACTAGATCGAGGAAACCGTGCACAACCTCAAAATAATCCACCGATGAAAAGCACTCTAACTCGACTATAAGTAAAGCCATGCTCTCAAATTGGCATTTTCTAGCGGCACAAGAGCAATGTTTCCTTCTTAGAGACGATATATCTGTTCGCATAATGAAAACGGAATGTAACTTGCGCAGTTGGCGTCTGACTTGACGTATGCTTGACTGTTCAAGACAAAAGCGCGACGGATTTGAGGTAAATCGACGAGTCGTGACCGAGTCGTTTAATCATAAGCATCTACGCTAATTAGAGTAGGTCGCGAACCCCTGGGACCAGTAATGAAAATCACAATTGAACCTAGTTGCGCTGGAAAATTGCACTTGGCATAGAATTCCTAGACGTTAACCGGCGGCTCGCGGCGAAGTGGTTGTCAACCCGCCACGAAATTGTAATTATGATCCGTTTTGCAGCGCACCATTGAAAAAAGGGAGAATTGAGACTAGCGCTAAACTCCGTACTATCTTCATTAGCTTCCTGTGATTAGTTTAATGTAATGCAAATTAACTGTTGTTATAAAGTATTACAACTTTATCCGACAGGACATCGATCAAACTGATGGCGCCGTAATAAGGATCGAGTCATCGAGACACTTATATTTTCCTATAATATATTTACTGACAAGTACCTACTAGTTCTCATCACAATAGCACGGATGTGCGATAGAACGGGGAACAGCGACTGCAATTTATAGCGCTCGCTATAATTACTTTCATATAGAGACAATACTGGTAAATCACCGAAGGTCAGAGGATCGTTCGCTGCGCTGTATTAATTCGCCGGAGGAGCTGTTTACGATACTTACTATTGAATAAAACTGGCTATAGCCAGGGAATTATGTTGTTGCATTACTGAGCAATTGAAGTCACGTAGTAGAAAATGTAGTTACATTTGCATTAGGGCGGTACTTCGGTCTGCAAACAGAACAACTAAAACTTTCCTCTACTGAGGTTTATAATGAGTAATGTTTGGTGTAAAGTCATTAAATGTAAGCTCAACGTACTTACTCTACACATACATTACAGACCTCTTCTGCAGTGTTTTAATGCATTAATCACTTTCGTAGTTGAGCGAAAATAAACACGCCTTAAAGTAAAAATGCTACCCATTTTTACTTCACACTTAAGTTTATTTTGTGCAAATACTTAAGTACTGTGTCATGTTAAATGATCCGTTCTTGGGAAGACTAGTGTTTTATCACGAGACTATTTTTAAATAATGACGGAGTGCATTGCCGTAATACATTGTGGCTAGAAGTGGCACCTATTATTTATAAAACGCGTGCCGGCCGGGCTGGCCGATGAGCACTGTAATTGTCTGGGATGACCTTTAGACAAATTGCTTGAATCTCGCGAACCAACACTTAACAATCTGTTCCCTTGATGGACCCTTTAACGCAGTATTAATCTAGTAAGTATCGAAATTACAGATAACAAGCGATTTCGAACTGCGCAGTGCGCACGCGCTATCTTGCCGATAGGGACACGAGCTTCCTTGCGCATTGCATGCACCATGCGCCGGGCCTGCACAGGCGCAGGAAGTGCAGTTGTGGAACCGGCTTGTTGGGTTAGGTATTTCTCCTTTTCTTGTTTACATAGTACCTACATAGATAGCTGGATCGAACTCACGAATAGATTTAATTCCGTGCCAACGAACTTTGTGTGCCCATTCAGTCCAAGCTTAATATTGTTTCACGAGGGATATTGAAACTATTATTGCGGGGTAATAGAATGTTACGAGAGCCCAGCGACTTGAACTAGCGGTCCGGCAATGGCTACTTGTCCCTTTGTCTCTATTACGGCCAGACTCGACAATCGGCCTTATCTACACGTGTATCTCTTGTTGGTATCACTCTATATGGAGGGCGGTGGGTATTATCACATCAGCGTGTACGGCTTCGGTCGCACGGTAAGGGCCAGCATTAGCATACAAGCAAATATCGCGATCTGCGGGCGCGGCATAGGCAGATTACCGTCGCAATGCTTCCGCACTGTATTGAATTCGGTCCCAACGGTCCCGACTCCCTTTGCGAGTTCACGTTTACTTGTTACTGTGATTCCCGAATGATAACAATCTCACCAAGTATAGGGTTAGAAGCTTTACGCTGTAAATGCGTTTACGTATGTTGGATATTATCTACTTACGTTCGTATTATATTCGGTACTTATAACTTAATAGAATTTGATGTGATTCATAATTTAGTATATATATATATTCGTAAAAGCAAGGTACGGCCGCGTAGCAATATACCACAATTCCTTGAAATTGAATGTTTACCAGCATTTCTTCAACTCCTAAAAATTTTATCAGTTCAGTGTTTCGGTAATAGACCATGTCTGTGGTAGTCACAAACACGTAATTTTTATGACCTCAGAATACATATACCTAAATATAGGTATATCGCACTGCTATTACAATAGTGTTGTAACTCAAAATTCAAGATTATACTAATGCGGAACGTAAAATTTGAATCTCTACAGTCACGTAATGATGTAAGTTGGATAATAGACTCTAGGATATTGAACTCGGAAATTACGAATAACGCGTAGCTGGTACAGATTCTGTCTTTAAATAAAGTGTAAGTAGTTTTTAAATACTTTGAGAGGAAGTAAATCCAAAGGAGCCACAGGGGACAAAGCTCATCGGCCATTTTAAATGTGATTGATATCTTTTTTCAAGGGACCATAGCCTACCCCCGCTTTCTACGCGGAAGTCACCTTAGAACAGTCTTGTGTCATAGGTACACAGAGTACCTACCTACCTAAAATTGTAGTTTAATATTTTTGGGTACACTTTCTATGATCATATTCATTTTATACTTAACAATCGATCTGACAGGCGCGCAAAAACCATAAATAGAACTACAAATACATTTTTAAATGTATTTAGATTCCTGAATTAATACTCCTACATTAGCTCCCACACAACAACATCGCAGCAAGCGGTAGGAGAAGGTAGATAACGGCGACATTAGCACTCGACTTGTACGAACAAGAACGCTGGGCCCAGCATGTTGGGCGCGTACCAGGACGGTCGAAGTACGCGTAGGGTCATCAGGTATTGCGTGGGAACTAAAACAGATTGCTACGAGTACGTACACTGAGCCCAATAAGTTTCAAGGTAACTTTTACGTTAGACTGTGAAACATCTATGAAGATATACGATAAGTAGATATTCGTACGTAAAACGCTCTACTCTCGTTCTACTTCTCGATCTACTATGTTCATCTTCGTATTTACATCATTGTGCTGCATAAACGCAACAATAGACGTTGACACACCATTGGTTACATTGTACCTCCAATGACCAGTATGCCACATGTATACTAACTAGGTAGATGGGGTTAGTACCTGCATCTAAATGAATTTGTGTTGCTCTGTGTAATAGGCTAAACCATCGAAAACGTCAGTACACTAGGTTGTTAGGCATATATACTTACATACTTACCCAATTCGTGTTATGCTCGTGCGTAATGATGTAAGATGGATAATAGACTGCAGGATATTGAACTCGGAAAATACGAATAAGGTGTAGCTAGTATTGATTCTATCTTAAATTAAGTGTAGGTAGTTTTTGAAAGGGGGCAAAGCTTATCGGCCATTATAAATGTTATTGATATGTTTTTAACCGTAGCATAACCTACCACCGCTTTCTACGTAGAAGTCGCCTTAGAACAGTCTGATGTCACGGTTACACAGAGTAGGTACCTACCTAAAATTGTATTTAAGATTTTTGGGCACAATTTCTGTGAGAGAATATTATAGATAGAATAGATATATATATGGAATATTCATTTTTTTATTTAGAATATTCATTTTTATGAGATATATAGAATATTTATTTTATACTTAACTATTGATCTGACAGAGTATTTTTATAATGTTTATTTCAATGTACGTATATTTAACGGTTGCACGATTGGTTTGTTCATCATCATCATCATCAACCCTATTTATAGGTATGTCACACGGCTTGGCACGGGTCTCCTCTCAGGTGAAGGTTTAGCCCATAGTCCGCCACTCTGGTCCAATGCGGGTTGAAGACTTCACACGTTTTCCGAGGATTGTAAACCTTTTTCGACGTGCAGGTTTCGTCACGATGATCTCTTTCACCCAAAAGCTCATGGTAAATTTCAAATTAAGTCACATAAAGCCCGAGAAACTCAGAGGTGCGATTCGAATACACGGCCTCTGCTCAAGAGGCTATACTTGACAGAAGACCTTCAATTGTAATTTGTTACAGATCCGTTAGTTTTGTATCGACAAATATCGTAGTAGGAGTGTAGTTTTTTTGGTACTTGGTACTTGGCGCAACGGGCTGGCGTCAAGTACCAAGTACCAAAAAAAAACTTCACTCCTACTTTTTTGGTAATTGTCAAAGTAAAAAGTATTTGTCGCGCTTGGCATTGTTTTTATTAATGTCTTCTAAAATTATTATTTTTCTCAAAAGTTGACCTGCCCTGCTTTTCGGATATTTTGTTAGAGTTTTATTTATTACTTTACCTACAGTGAGTCTATGAGCTTTTATATTTTTATTTTTACTAAACTACCTTAAACATTGCACAAATTAATATAAACTGCCAATAATAAATAATATCATAATTTAATTAATAATAACTGCCTTCGTGGCCGAACAGTTACACATGCTGGACTGCCACGCAGAGTTCTCGGGTCGGGTTCGATTCCCGGCCCAGGAGAAATGTTTGTACCTATGGCCTATATTTATTTATCTCGAGAGTTTGGGTGTAATTTAAATTTTTTATAAGTAATATCAAGTGACGGGACGAACGAGTCGTGTGCCTGATTACCATCAGCAACACGCCTGTCCATAACAGTTGCAATAATTTGTGGTTGTCTACGGGTGTGTTTCCATGACACCCGCGATTACAGGGTTTCCCTAGTACGTTATTATCAATATATCAAGACTTTGTAATAAATATAATAATTATATAGTCTCATTAGTTATAATTTCACACAAAGTTAGTCACATTGAGCTGACTTTCCCTATTCATCTATTTTGGGTACTTTAATTAGGTAGGTACTATATCATAAGTAGGTATAGTTTAAATTTGGTAACTAAATAGATTATGGGTGGTAGGTCGTATACTTAGGTACATAAATTATATTATACTGTCATATACAAAGGCACATGTGATATGTGATTGTAAATAAACTCGGTATATGCATAATGCGACACGCGTGGGAAATCTTCGGGAGATCTTACTTTGCTGCCGGAAACCTTAAGGCATTAACGTTGTCAGTAGCTAATCAAGTCTGGTTGTTACAAGTATTAATGGTATGGGTACTGTAAAGAAAAGACGGAACGCACCTTTATGACTAGTTTATTGCAGTATTTAGACGCAAAAATACAACCTTTCAGGCTATACAAACCTGGAGGCGCTGTGTCACGTAGGCATCATCATGTTCAGCTTGTAATAGGTAATAGTCTAGTCTTCAATTGTTTATTTTCCATTGGACGCTAATTGACAAAAATTAGCTATGCCCTTAGTTAAGCTTGTATGAAGTAAATACAGTCGCTTACATTAAAAAGCATATAAGTGCCTACGTAGACAAAATAAAATAACATCCGTTTACGCTTAATGATTTATCGTAATGTTTTAACCAACTACAACTGTGAAAATGTAATTTTAATTTAGCTTCGTGTATTGTATTCACAGCAAGTTATTGTACGGTGTAATGCGCATATTGGAGGATGGTAGGTACTCACTTATAGGAGTTTACGTCATTTTCACACAATAAATACCCGATCACATCGTGTTGGTATTTGTGAAAAACGGTGTCGAAGTTCAAAGAGCAACGTTAGAGGCGATGCGGAAAATTATAGAGGGTTGGTGCGGCGGTTGTGGGCAAACAAAGCGCAGGGAAGGTAGGTAGTCATTGACAGAGGTCACGGGACGCAGCCGTAGGCCGAAAGCTGACTGTGCGCCCCGCTGACCCAGACTGAGGCTACATAAATCGCTAACGATGACATTCGCGCGTGTCTACGAATACATTTCATTAAGTGCCAGGTAATTTACATGAGTTTACGATCTTGTGCCGCAGGAATATCTACTCGAACACGATTGGGAATCTTACTATGAATTAAATTATTAAATGCTACCTCTTTGGATAATTCATTACAGACCATGGGAAATAATCCAATCGCAACAATTCTGTCCAATTTTATGTGCACTTACAGCTTTTGTATAGAAATTAATTAATATGGAGCCCTTTGATAGGCTGACGATAAATAAAACATTTACATTACATGGACGTTAGTGAGTTGATAGCGCAAATCAATCGAAGTCTTCTCACGAAAGAATCCCGATTATCTGTTATGTTTTACTGCTTATTGCGTAGAGACATAAATACAAATGTTTAATGACCTTATATACTCTTTACGAAGCTGTTTTATGGAAGAAACGAAGTGTATAGTAAGTACAAAATCGGTAATCAAAACGCCTTACAAAATGTTTTAGATAAGACTCACGAACATAATTTTAGATGATGATTTTGCCATTAGTTATGCGTCTGAAGTTTTTTTTTTATAGACGCAGTAGCTGTGTCACTTTTTTTATCTGTTTTTATCTTACAATATGTATTAACAGAGAAAAAAAATGGTGCATTCTAAGACTATTTTAAGGAGAAAACAATACTCTACTTAGCTAAACCCTTCATATAATTATATATTGTACGAGTACAACTTCAAGTACTAAGCTAGAAGAGACAGATACAACGCCGGCACTAGCCCGTGTAGCGCCTAGGTGCAATCAAAACCCTCGTGCCCTCTAGTAGACACGCAATCAAAATATACTACTGAGGCCACAAGTTCTCAACGGTAGTGCGTTCAAAGTTTGCGCGCAAACGTGTCTTGTGTTGGGTACATCCATTTTATGGCCTAATAGTTCTATTTTCCCCAATGACAGGCAATTCGGATGAATCCAACATAAGACACAATGTACGCGCAAACCTTGAACGCACCACACTGTTGCGAATTTGTGGCCTTATTGTTATTCAGAAGCAATTGCCCACTTACACTCTCAGCACCCCCCAAAGACCTTGCGCCGTATGCACCGCACACCCTGCACCATAGGTAAAGCCAGCACTGGGTTGATGTGACATGGTGCTACGTAGCGAGAAAAACACAAATAAAGCGAATAAAAATCCAATTCAGGCACTTTATAACAAATGTAATCACATGAGTTTATAATGAAATTATTGAACATAATAAAAATAAAATCCAGGAGACACATTTTCATGTAGATAATGAAAATAAAAACAAAAATTTCATAGTAAAGACAAAAGTTTAATCTTAATCTTATTACTATATGTACTTGGAAATATAGTCTACGCCTCTAAAATTTTCTTATATTTATTCAAAATTTTAATATTATTTGTATTTTCATATATTTGTAATTGCACATTTACACATTCAACAACAAAATTTATGGCATTTTGAAAAATATGTTGTGCTCTATGCAGGTTTTGAGGAACTAATATTCCAAACCATCGTAGAGGGTTGCATGTGTTCTCGGTATTGTTTTCTTTAACTTTCAATTGTTTAATCCCATCGTCCTCTGAAGTTTCACAGACAGTTGATGCTGCAAACTCTGCACTCCCTTCGACAGGCAACTTTGTTGAACTTACAGAGCTATGACCCATAATATAGCGTGATTTTGCAAGGTGAAGACTTCCATTATTAATGCTCGTCTCAATGTTCAGTTCACAGCGCATCTTCTCCTCCATCAAATACAATTGTTTCAAAGTTATCTTGTCAAGTAGCATGCATACCGTATCCATATCAGGACCAGTGGTGTCATCTGCGAAGGTAATGGAAATAATCCATGGTAAACATACAGTAGGTACACGATTATATGCTGTAAGCGATGCAAACCTATTGTATGTAATAATATAATAAGACCTATAGAGCCCTTACTTTGGTTTGTTTCAAAAACAAATAATTCTACGCCATTTACAATTTACACATTTTTTCAAAATGGTTTCAATTTCTATGTGTAACAATCGCGAAATCCTAAGAAAACAACACTTAGCATTTGAACTTGGACAACTTTGTGAAAATATCTTAAACATTAAGTTAGTCACAATTTTGTAAAATTATATGGTGCAATAAAGTTACCTGAGGTTCTAGTAGCCATTGTTGTCCACAACTTACACCTGCTTCCTAAATTTTTTACTAAAACAAAAATTCAATAGAACTCATAACAAAAGCTCAAACAACTAATCACATGACTCAAATCAAATGACCCCAATGAATAACCAATAACCAACCAAACCTTGATTCCAAAGAATTCGAAATACTTAATTGACATTTGTTTTGACGTTCAGAAATTATTTGTAGCTACTATCGACTTACCAACCGGTGAAATAATAAAAACCTTATGTTAAAAATCTCAGGTGGTATTACAAATCAAGGACACAAATAAGTTATTTTATCCATTGGATATGATTTATGAAAATAATGCCCAATATTGTGGTGACGCGTTGATAACATAAACCAAAAAGCCAACGACCAATATACGTCACTGACTGACATGTGGTGGTGAGACAAAAATGGTGCCCGTTTACCAGCTGGCATTCATTTTGTAAAATTGCAAATAGTCTTCGCCATTGTTGTGATTATTTAGCATGGCGTCTGTTTTAGATCTAGTAAGGCATTATCAACATAATATAGAGAAATATCCTCACGATGAGCAGAAAGTAAGTACCAGTTTCTTGAGTTATATTTTTAGGAGATAAGCAGCAAACAAATCTGCTCCAATGTCTGTCTATAGCTTCAGGGCGGGTCCCGAGGGAGACGGTAGACTTAATTACCAACTTTATCATTTTTCTAAATCATATATTTCTGTACAAGAGCTAGTCTGTTGCCAATTAACGATAAATTTCATCACATATTGCACGACATAAAGTAACTTTTTCCTATATGTCTGGCGCATGCATAATATTATGTATAAAGCGTTCTTCACATATTCACTTGTCAAGTATAGAGTCGTCTGGATATATACTGTAGTCGTGTAGCGGAAATTGGTCATTACCCATGCGACTGACAATTGGCCAATAAAAGCATCTTCAAACCCTTGTTGCAGGTTTTAAAGGCAATTGATAAATTGTTTTCTTTGGATGTAAAAGTGTCACATCTACAAGAGACAGGTGTCGGTCGTACTGTAAACGCTCTTCGTAAAGAACCTGGCCATGTGGGGAAAGCAGCAAGAGCTCTTGTTTATAAATGGAAGGAGATGGTGGCAGCAGAGGAAAGTGACCAGGAAACCGATCATGATAGTGAGATTCCTAATTATAAATAAAACTAATGAAATAATGCATGCACTTTGGGAACAATTAGTTAAACTACAATTAATAAGTATACCTCACTTTTATATGTTCTATTTATTTATGTTTTTGTTTTGTTTATGGTTTGGAGAATAATTTAATAAAAACTTAACTGCATTAAGACTTTTATTTTAATATTACACAATTTGGTAATAAAATAATGATTTCTCCAAAAATTAATTCTTTATTCATAAATTTTATTCATATTCATTTTATAAAGTGTAACTTTATTCCGTAATGCAGTCAAGTTGTATAATATAAAATGGTAAAGAAAAAGGTATACATAAAAGCCAATATTTTATATCATAGTCAAGTGGTTGATAAAAAAATTGGGAAACTATTACGAAATGTGTGAATTAATTCGTAATCAAAATATAAATGTATTTTGTAGCTGCACCACATAATGGACATGAAAAGGTTTCTGTATATAATGCAAATCCATCGATGAGCCAGAATGTCAAACATGAAGAAATACTTCGACCTGGAGATAAGGATCACAGGCAAATTAATGGTGATAGCACTAGCAAGAGGAAGTACCAAAGCAGTGAGGTGAGTTCTTAATTAAAGAAGAAGCTTCTACCCTCAGCATATTTTTTGTACACACTGACCAAAAAATCACTTCATCAATGGGCAATTTTACCCATCTTAAGAAAGTGCAAAGGGATCATGTACCATGCATCAGTGCTGCCATCTAATGCTCTTATCTCTAGGATTGTATCTTGATTAATAAAGATTTCAAGATTTTTGGCCTTGTGTCCTATTGAACTGTTCACAACAAATCAAACTTGCTTCAGTTAGAAGATTCAACTCCTAAAAATTTTATACTGTCTTCAAATTCTCATTATTAGAGGTGTATAATTTACTACATTTATTCGTTCTAAAATGATAGGTTTACGACATAGTTGTGTGGTATTGTGTTTAAATTTCACCATGAACATTTATTGTTTATTCCAGGAAGAAGAAAGTGAATTGAAAAGGTCAAGGCACTCCAGTTCCCATTCACACCACAGTCAAAGTAAAAGAAAACATGTTGAAGTAAAATCAGATAGTGACAGTCAATCAGACTCCCAAAATGACGATAGTGACTCTGAATCATCTGATGAACAATCTGAGGAAGAGACTAAAGTAAAAATAAAAACTGAACCTGAAGATAAACATGATCAATCTCAAACAAAATACTCTCAAAGTACTCCTATTGATCACAAACGAGAATCGTCCAGTTCAAAAAAATCACATGTATCGTCATCGCATACACATTACAGCTCTAAACATCACAATTCTGATTCTTCTAAATATAATTCAGACTCTAAGCACTCTGAAAAGGCGACAAAAGACAAATATAGCTCTAAAGAAAAGAGTTCAAAGGAAAAAGAAAGTAGTTCTGATAAGTCATACAAAGAGCACAAGTCATCTGATGAGAAAAGAAACAAAGAAGAATCAAAACCTAAACATAGCTCTGAAAAGCATAAGTCGAGCTCACAAAAGACGGAAAATGGTTCTGAAAGACACAAAAGTCAAAATAAAAGTGTTAATAAGGAGAAACACAGTAGCTCTAACTCAGAGAAAGATAAATACAAAAATATGCCAGATAAAGACAAGCACAAGAGTTCTTTGGAGAAGGAAAAAGACAAAGACAAGAGTTCGTCTGAAAATCAAATCTCCAGTGATAAACATAAGTCTAAAGAAAGTAGTTCTAAACATAAAAGTTCTTCAAGTAAAGAGAAGTTGAAAGATAAAAGTAGTTCTAAAGAAAAGTCTAGTAGCAGTAATCACAAAAGTGGCAAGAAACACACTAGTGAAAAGTCAAGTAGTGAAAGTAAGAGTAAATCTGAGCGAAATGAAAATTTCAACAAGAAAGAGTCAAGTCAAAAATCTAGTTCCTCTTCATACAAGAGTAAATCGAGCAGTAGTAAGTCTAAGGAAGAGATACCAAAGAAAAAAGTTAAAATTAATGAAGATTCAGTAGACAGTGATGAAGGAATTGGCTGTGAATCTGGTGAGTAACTTTTTCAGACATTTTAAATAACTGTCTAAATTGCTGACTTCTGAAGTTGCATATCCTATATGTTTCAAGAACAAGAGATATTGTTTTGTATTTTTAAAATGAAAGTGAATGCCACGTTATAACAAAATCATATCACATTTGGAGCAATCAATCTATTGCCGAGTTGATTAGAGTAGTGCTAATAAAGCAAAAGTCCCTGGTGCTATTCTTTCATGGGTTACTAATTTAAATATTTTGTTATTATATAATTTACAGGTACTAGTTTTGCTGAAGCCTTGGGAATGATCACCCCTTCAAAATCTAAAAAGAAAAATCCAATCAAAGGTGATAATTCGCCTGGTAATCCAGTAAATAATGACGTAAGTTACAATTTAACATTTTTTGCTTAACCATATACATAACATACTACTTTTATGTTTTGCGTAAGACAACAATCACAGTGTAGGTACATTCAGTTTGTTAAAAATTGAGGAAAACCACAATTGATAACATATCAAAATTGTCAGGAACCTAAACATAACAATAACAAGTTGAAAATAACTTAGCCCTCATATTAACCAGTTACATAACTTATTTAAATAACATTTCAATGATTTTGGTCAAGGATTGCATAATTCATTAATAGCTTGACGACTGAAGCACAGGCAGATGTTCGATTTTAAAATTATACTTTTATTACTTATTAGGTTGCATATCACAGACAAAAGCCAGATAGAAGTGAATCAGAACTCTTCGTAAAAATATCGTTCAAAGTATTTAATGTTAGTATAATGTTGTGTACTAAAGTATCAATAAACAATACCAGAAATAAAGTGGATTATAAGAACAGTCAACCGTGACCGTGGGACCAGTAAATGGCCCGAAACGTTGTTTTGTTTGAAAAAACAAATATATACGCAATTTAAATCCGGAAAATAAAATAATAGTTTCATTTCCTGTGTGTCGCTATCGCGTAAAGTCTGTATGATAGCTGTGCTACTAGTAGACAAATGTCTTTGCGGTATAAATTGTGCCAATGATTGCCAAAAACTATCTGTTACAGTTAAGTCCTGCTAACTTATTAGCACCTACCGCGAAGCTTGCCCCTTTGCCGGCTATAGAGATCTCAGGGCTACCAGAGATCTCTCCCAACTACAAGCCCCGTCCGCCGCCCAAATTCCTACCGCACTTCACTGACGAAGATGCTATAAGCGCGGGTATATCAACTAAAAACCAAAGGTATGCGCTGTATTTTTTCTCAATAATAATACGGTGTTCTACTACAAGAGCCCAATTATACGTTCCACATTGGGTTTTCTCTACTACTAGTTTTAATCAGTTTTAATTAAGTTTTATTTTTACTGGGTCTGCATTGTCTTTTAGATTTTTTAATTTTTTTTAATTCTATTTTTTATAATTTCTCTTTTCAAATATATCAGTGATTTTCAGGTAAGTTTTTTGTATTCAATTTTGGTGACAATTTTTATTATTTTATTACTCTAATATATCATCGTGAAATATAAAAGAATATTTCAGGTTAGCACACTCGAATATTAAATCATACTTAATGATAATATTCTATAAATATTTAATTAAAAAGAAATTGTCACCAAAATTGAGTACGAAAAACTTACCCGAAAATTACCCATCTGTTTATCTAATTTACATATTTATAGAACAAAAGTCTACTCCGGCAACAAGGCCATCGGGAAAGTGCCGACTCTTTACGAAATGTGTGTACTGATACTTCAAGAACACATTGACGGTGAGTCATAATACACAAAATATTACTTTGTCATTTTATATCCAATACTTTTGTTCTTATTGTTAACCGACTTTAAAAAAGGAGGAAGTTCTCAATTCGACTATATGTTTTGTTGTATGTATAATACGTTATTACTCTAGCACTTGTGAACCAATTTTGATGATTCTTTTCTGTTGGAAAGAGGGTACCTCAGATGTAGTCCCATTTAAATTTGAAGAAAGTATTCCACCTCTAAGGGTGGCAAATTAGGGAATGAATGACTTTTGAGGTCGGTTTTTTTAGTACTCTGTACAGAGATTATTATAGGCTAAACACCATTCTTGTCTGTTACAGCTCTTGAGTACACCGGTGGAGTTCCCTACGAGATTTTGAAGCCAGTCGTGGATAAAGCAACGCCACAACAATTGCATATGTTAGAGCATTTTAACCCATATTTGATGGAAGATACTGACCACCTATGGCAGAAGCACTGTGAGAAACACTTTCGTGGAAAGAAGCGCCAAGAAATGGAGACATGGAGAGAAATGTTTGCAGTAAGTTGGATCTTGGGTAAATTTTAGTAATTCACGTTTATGTACCATAGGCATCCTGTGTAAAAAATTTTTGCGATAATATATACTCTAGGTTCATACAATGACGGGAACCTGAACTAAAAAAAAAAGATAGGTAGGAAAATATACAAGATCGAAAATTATCCCTGATCCCTATAATTGTGACGACCTAAGTGGCCCAACCAACCAATTTAGGATTTTTTTTATAATATCAAGTGACGGGACAAACAAGCACCTTTTCTGGCCTGAGAGATCCGAGTAGTGCCCTAGAGTGAATTCCATTGCTCTGTAATAATTCATAGTACAGTGAATTCCTTAGTTTAAGAATATTATTATTATACTATATATGTATAGCTGTATTATGATATTATATAATGACAAAAAATCAATTCAAATTTCGTTTCATGTAGAGATGCCAAGAGGAACAAGAGCATAGACTCAAGTCGCTGACGGCGAACATAAAAATGACTCAAGAGGCAAAAAAAGCGCCGATTAAACAAACTAAGATGGCGTACGTTGACAGTGTTGTAAAACCACCCAGGAGCATCGCTAGAAAACAAGTAAGTTGTGGTGTTATATATATCAGCATACATATAATACACAATTTTTTTCATTCGGACCCTCCCCCATTTATATGCTATGATAGGTCTACGATTTTATTTATAGAAAATATCTGAAATGTCCATTGCCTATCAACAAGGTCAATGAGAATGTGTTTTTTGTCAAGTTAAGAGTAGGCCTCTACTCAATAATCATTATACGTACATAGACATTTGAATTTGAAATTAATGGATTTTATTGATTTTCCTGCTGACGAAATGGAAAAAGCGTTCGAAAACGCAGAAAATGGAATAACACGTAGATTCAATGCTTCCGGGTTCACAAAGGTCTTTTTAAAAAAGTAATCGTACTGTTTGCATTTTGACAAATAATCGACAATGCGACAAATAATCTTGATCTATTCTAAAATAATAAGGATTATTTCTTCACGCCATTTAGTTTGGAGCGTCCGGAGCATCGCAAGCTTTATACAAAATATCGTTATTGTATTCTTTGTGCTAAAATGAACAACATTTAACCATCGAATACAATTGCGAAAAGCAGTTTCTTCCTAACTCATTTACTCTTCAGGCAATACGACTCTGGAACGCTCTACCGCCCCATATTCAAAAAGCGCTGAATAAACTAGCTTTCAAGCAATTAGTTCGCGATTTCATATTGGAGTCTCAATCTACATCCCATTAGTCTGACATTGTTATATATCAATATGTATATTAAATATATATATGTATGTATTATATATTTTTGTGTATATAGGTTGCTTATGTAAGTATATAGTTAGTCATATAATATTATGTGCTATATTTATATTGTGTTTAAACTATATATAATAATTATTTATAAACTTCTTCCTATCTGTTTTAATTATCACCTTATGTACGCCTGTTAATTATTTTGAACCCAGCTCTCCGGTTGACTGGTAGAGAATACCTAATGGCATTAAGTCCGCCATTTGTACTATTTTGTATGCAATTAAGTTTAAATAAATAAATAAAAAGCGTATAATTTGCCGAAGGCGTCAGGAAAGCGATCGAATGTGACGTTCGAACAATCATAAATGAATGTTCTCTTCATTTCATTCATTGTCTCCATTGTCTAGCAGTTTAGCTGTGAAATTCAAAAATTTAAACGTTTGTTACAGGCTTTGCACGGCACGGCACATGCGTCGTCGGCCAGTCCAGCGGCGCGCGTCGCTGCGCTTGCCACGGCTCCCAATGTCCTCAAGACTGGGTCGGTTCGACCACCTCCCGCGCCCTCTATGTCATCCTCAAGTGCCAATCGGCCCAAAAAGGCTCCCCTAATGCAAAAAGCCCTTCAATTCATGCGAGGTCGCAAGCGATGATGATGAATTGAAGTGATAAATCGGTGACATGGTGCTACCAAACTTTCTTCGTGAAAATGACGTGTTATTCATATTGCGCTAGTAGTAATTTTATGAATTCAGGGTTTGTTTAGCATCCTGCTATTGATTGCACAGTTCGATTGTTTTACTCAGGTAAGTAGGGTTTCATTTTGCAATGGACTGAATGGTAATATTTTAAAATTTAACTTATGACAGTAGTTTTCCTTTGTGTCGCAATAGAATTTGAACAAATGGCAATCAGTGTTAGTGATACATTATAGATAACCCCATTACGCGTTGGTAATTCTTATTTGGTCTAATGTTACCGCATGCATTAATAGTTTTTTTATATATAATTATTTGGCAGTACTCCGGATTCGAAATCGAAGACCAGTGTTGGTCGTTAATGAAATATAATTAAATTGGAGGTTCATACAATTATTATTGACGTTGTCTCATTCACTAAATCGCAACGTAGTCAGGTACATAACAATTAGTTATTTTTTTATTAGAGAGCTTTTAGAAATACTGACTAAAAACCTTAGAATCTGGCACTGACATCTAACTATTATAGATGTTTGTGTACCTTCTGTATCAGAGGTTTGTTTTTACAGTTATCAGTACCAAAATGTTTAATGGTATTTATATATTGTAAATTCTACTTTTTGGGGACATACACCTTCTGTTCAATTTTGCGCCACACCGAAAAGCATATTCGTATGATGGTTACCTCTTTTGGTCCGTGGCTGGAATATAACCTTTAATACTTTATCTTATGATAAATGTAAATATATTTTTATATACTTGTAGATATTAGCTCAATGACGAACCCATAGGCAAAATATGTACCACATTGTAAATAGAAACGTTATTTTTATAACATACTGTCATTACCGATAGCCTATTTGTAAATTTTGTTCCTTGTGAAACCAAAAACAAACCGAGTAAAACTAGAGGTGAAATAGAACAAATAATGTGTTTCTGAAATATAAACAGTAGTACTAGTGGAAATATATGTTAGGTATATATGTAATATTAATTTTAAATGCCATTTATTGTTAGGTAGCAATCGTATTGCATTTGTGTTCGTCGTCTAGTTGAAATAATATATGTATAACTACTTTATATGTACGTCACGTATATATGTCTACGCATAGTTTATGTTGCCGAATCTGAATATAACTTAAATTTTGCATTCTTTCGCACAACCGCGGGTATCCAAGATCTTTAACAAATGTCTTCGCTTTTTCTTGTTTTTGGCTATAGAGCCAAAGTTATTAAGTTTTGTTAAATAGCCAGAATACCAAAAGATTGGGACGCTGTGATAGGTAGGAAATAAAAAACAAAGAATGTGATGTAGGTGTATAATAATACGCCATTAACCCTTCAAGGAAGACAATGTTAGATAGGTATCAGTATGCCTGAAACTTTTGCTATTTCATAAATAAAATCAATGATATTGCAAGTTTTTGATGATTATTTAAAGTTATAGATACAATCATATTTTGTGCCTCGATGTCACTATAGGGACTTTATACATCAAGTACGTATTTTTGTAAATACATAATTGAAAAACATACATTACAATTGAAGTAGTTTTGTTGAAAGTGAGAATAATTAGCACTCTAGAAAATGTGATGAAGATCTGTGGTTAGTAAAGGAATGAGAAAAAACATCTTTTGTAGCTTTAAGTGAATAGTTTTACAAATTTATTTTTAATTAAAAGTTAAAATAACCACTTGCTACGTTTTCTTATTGAAAGACAGCAGGAGTGAGCTGAAGACTCCTTACATTTTAATTATATGATTGTAAAATCTTATGAGTATCAAACAAATGCCATTATTTATTACAGATACAATAAATATACATAATATGGATTTAAAAATGTGTGGTCTTTTCCTAAAATCATTTTCACCTATAAAAATCATGGCTTTAGCACTTACCACATAAAACAATTAACAAGAAATTCTGACCACTAGCCAGCCTTTTAACTCTGCCATATTATATATTTAGGTGCTGCATCAGTACAATACCACGTCAATATTATTGAACTTCAATTTCAATTGCTTTTCGTAATCCGTATTAATGATCCTTGGGCACATGTACAAGGCTAGGAACTTCAAATTCTTGTAATATTCCGAAATGACATCCACTATAACAGGCGATATGTTTCGTATTCTGGAGAGGCTTAAAGTTTGCAGAGTTACCATTGCGGGACTTCCTAGAGCCCTCAACAAATTAGCTTCAGTAAAGTTTGCATTATTCCATATTTGCAAATGATCTAAACGTTTAAAATTTGTAAGGGCTATTAGTCCTTCGTCAGTAAGATTTTCACACCTAATTATAGCCAAGTCTTTCAACATTGGACAATGAGATAACATTTTGAGGCATTCATTGTTTACTGCGTTATCTCCATAGATATGCAAAGTTACCAAAACCTTCTGCTGAGCCAAAATCAGTTTCATTATAAATTCCAAATCAAGACCTCTTATTTTCTCAATGTAAATGTGACTTAAATATTTGCAACATAGTAAACTTTCACTGTTCGTTGAATTAAGGCCAAATTCAGATAAAGATAAATGGTTGAGATACTTGAACTGGTCATACTGAATATTCAGATCTGTACTGGTCTGCAGTAACAGAGAATTCTTCATGCTTAGCTTCTTTAAATTTGGCCATCTTGCAATGTCTACTTCAAACTCTTTGCCAATTCTGCACATAACAAGTTCAAGAGAAACTAAGTTATTACATTTCTCTAAAATGGATGCTATGACTGAGTAACTGTAAACATATTGCAGCCGTAAACAGCATATGTATGTACAGTGTGACTGAATAATTAGTAAATTTTTAGCGCTTACTTCACTTTGGCCTGGTTTACCAGAGTATACTATTGTAATGTTCTTCCATAGCGTCACATCTTTTGCCAATTTCTTCCAGCGCTGACAAACATTCTCACACGCTAGAATAGCGTCTAATGGTAAGAATTTAAAGATATTTATAATCAACTCGTCTGGAAGAATGTTGATGTCTTCGGAAACCATTTCTACATCTGTAGCAGTCATCTTCGAAACCTAAAAAGGGAATTTATACAATTGATATCCGTTTGAAATATGTACTTAAATATAAATTTATAACTACCTATTTATATTTCTTTATATAGATATCAAAATCCACTTTGTGGGGTCACATACTAGGATCCAATATAATTTATAAATTAATTACTACTACTAAACTACTACTACCAAAACAATACGTTAAATTAAAGTTAATATGTTATTAAATTTAATATATAATAATAAAATTATGGACGTACCAAAATAAATGTTACAACACCAGTTTACTGCTGATTAGAAGAGGTAATTCTGTAAACAATTTACAAACTACGTACTTAGTCTACTATAGCATAAATTGCAAATCATTTCCACGTCTAATTTTGGCTACTCAATTATTTTGTTGCTCACTCTTCCCTTCAATCCATTAATCGGGAATTCTAGCGAGGGGTATTCTGTTGTGATTTCAAGCAATGCTACCAAGCATAAAATAAAAATCAATGACTAGCGGCGAATTCAAACTGGTGTAATACACGCTGCTTCGGAACTATATTATTACAATCATATACCTACTTACAGTAACTCCATCATACAGCTTGTTAATTTATTTATTAACGAAGACAAGACAATCAATCGGTAAAAACACTTTTCTTACATTTCAAACCATTACCATTACGTCATATTCACACTACTATAAAATATGTGCTCCTTCTCAAATATAGAGTGTATGATCTATGGTGCTCCTAATTTTGACGTTTGACTGTTTCATGTCGTCGACGTGTCGTCATCTATGGTGTCGTCGACTGCGATAAATTGACAGTTGTTTATCGCAAAGTTGGCGTCACTGTAGTGTAGTTTTTTTCGAAAATTCGAATACACAGACCAAACACGTGTCTATTGGTATTTTTAACCTATTAAAAAAATATTACCTTAAGAAATTTGTTTAAGTTTCTTAATTAATACTAACTTAGTAGTAATATGCAAAATAACGAAATTATATTGAAAACACATAGTTGCAAGAAAGTTCAAATGTAGTGAGTGGATTATACAAAGCACGAGCTCGAACTTCACACGGAACGTACTTGGATGTCTCTTTTATCTCAGACGAGCCTGAGTGAGATAAAAAATCCGCAATTCCGCATCAAACCGCCTTTTTATTTTTTTGCTGGCGCCCCTTTATTCAGTGAGACGTAGTCCGTCGGGGCGGGTCGTCACTTTTAAATTACACCACGTCCTTTGTGAATTACTTTAAAGTGTAGGGCGACCCGATACCTAACCCGACTAAGTACTTAATTAGTCAGCCACAATGCTACACTTAAAGAACATAGCTAAAACTGTAGTTCCGCCTTTAAAAAATTCTATTCAAAATGAGGGAGTCAATAATGTGCTTAGAATTGCGCCCGCTGCTGTGAATGTTTGTTGCCGTACCTACGCGAGCCATGAAATCCCAGACAGGCTTAAAGGTATTCCTACCATGTCTAACCCAAGGTTCTTCGATATGGTGGAATACTTCTTTCACAGAGCCTGCCAGGTGGTCGAAGACAAATTAGTGGCTGACATGAAGTCTAGAGTGACGATTGAGGAAAAGAAGAAGAAGGTTGCCGGCATTCTGCAGCTCATGCAGCCATGTGATCACATTCTTGAGATCCAGTTCCCTCTGAGGCGCGATTCTGGCGATTACGAAATGATCCGCGGCTACCGCGCTCAACATTCCTCTCACAGAACGCCAACCAAAGGAGGTAAGGAGATATTTATTTATTAGTTTTTATAATAGTTTTGCTAATTACATTTCGTTATTCATGTAAATTCGTGACATTCCATGAACCGTTAATTACTGGGAAAAATTATTTTTAGCTGTAGGACACGTGATGTTACCGAGCGTAATGTTACATACTTCGCTGCAATATAATACAAGCACGTACCGAATTTCTCTGTAATTTACGCATATATTTTGTAATATTCTGATTAATGTAGAGATACTTAACTATACACTTTTTAAAAAAAAAAAATAGCTAGGTTTTATTTCGTTTCGTAAGGAATTGCCCATAGTAGCGACAGTATTAGGTGTTACACGAAATAATCTAATTAAACCTTTTCGTTTTGTCCACTTTTCTCTAGTTACTTATCTAGTTAGGTAAATATGGGAAGTATGTGTTTAAAAACGTTTACGTACGGAAAAATCTTGTTTAATACATACGCCAAAACATAACCTAACTTTTTTTATTGCCTACAATAGGACTTCAGCGTGTTTAAGGCGTTGTTACTGGCAATAATTTGTAGCAGATGTATTATATAATAAAGTAATACATTTAAACTACAACGATGACCATTGTTTGGACCATTGTGTAAGTACAAAACATCGACACAACAAGCTCTACGTTTGTTCGAATAATTTGGTCCTTCGACCCGGAAGACGCCAATGTAAAGGCAGAAATAACATTATCTGTTCTTGCAAATGTTAATTCTTAAACAAACTGACATTAAACTATAATTTAATTAGATACTAATGTCATCTTTACAAAGTGTTAAGATTCTAGTCGTATACATCTACGTGGTATTGAAGAATTAGTGAACTTTGCTTACATTGTAATAATAAATGAATGACTCAACTCAAAATTTGTTACATAATCAGCCATGTTTATTATGCTCGTTCTTCGTTTGTTCGAAAATTACTTTGTGTTATGTGTAAGCATGTGAGCCCGTATTGATGCTTATTTTATTTTAATATGTCGTAACAAATCCCATAAAATCTAATAAAGATCACTGAATTTGTTAGCTACAGGAAAGATGTTTTAGCATCGGGTACTCTTTTTGTAGTTACACAAGTATTTCGTTAGTAGGTATACAGGTTTCAATACGGTACTTATCAAGTCCTCGACAGATCGTTATTCTTTAACCTACGTGTAAGTAAATGTTTAAGAGTTTATGATTTCGTTAATCATGCAACCGTTTTTAAATGTCGTTTTCAATTCTTCAAATTGACGCCCAGACTTCTCGAACGATGAGATCGTAACATAACAACACAATAGTCGTAAAAATAAATTGCCGTCCAGTTTTAATCTCAAGATCAAAGACAAGTTCAACATTTGAGATTATCAGACCTGCTAAACTTGATATAAATGCCAGGAACTTAATTAATACGATTGTAAAGACTTGTAAAACGTGTGACATTTAAGGGCAAATTACATCTGTTCGTTAATAGGGAAAGGCGTTTTATGAAAAGGAACCGTGAATACAATAATAAGTTGTACACTGGAAAATAAGCGAATAATAAATTGGAGTGAAATAAATAAATTGGAGGCAATCACAACCTCATAAAACAATAGGTATTACTTTAACCTTACATCTTGACTTTTCGTACCATGACGCGCTTAAAGTAAGCTTATTCTAGTATTAAAACTATGATGTTTGTGACTATTCATTCACTCAGTTCGTACAATGACGCATCTTTAACATTAAAGTAATATTGTTCTTATGTCAAATTTAGCACTTAAAATAGTTACACATATGCAAAGGAAACAATATTATTTTCGAATTTATTGTCTAATTATTGTTTTGTAATGATTAAAAGTTAAGTTGAACTTATTTATTTACATATATCTCTTCAATGTTTTGTTTATTTTTTTATTTGATAGTACATTTACATAGAAAATAATTTCTCGGTAGATAGAAATAGGCGACGTTTATTTCGTTGTGACAGCGCCATCTATATGCTCCATGGCGACACTAACAGTTGTCACTAGACTATAATTCCGAATTCACAACGTGACAATCAAGACCACAGACTTAAATCTTGTCTGTGATCAAGACTCAGCTTGTCTTATTTATTTTTTATCTTCATGAAATTGCGGAAAAATAATTGAAAACAACATTGACTTACAATTATAAAACAACGTAATTTTAATAGATTTCATTATTACTTTTCTATTTTTGACAGTTAAAATTCTCTGAATGTAAATAATATTAAGCACTTTAATATTATACATACTACGATAGGACGATTCAGAACATCAAAAAGAAAGAGATGGCATTATACAGTTCATTTGACGTTATTTCTTTCCTATTTTTAGTAAGGAAAAGACAACAATGGGAAATTATTCATTCTTTCAGTCACTTTAGCAACAATACATTACTTGGTTGATATGTTTGTCATGGTACGAATATGAGTAATATTATAGTAAGCTTACTATAAGCTTACTTTGTAATAAGATTGTTTTTTGAAAGGCCCCGTCACTGCGCCCGTCACCCTGAGACATAAGTTGACGGGACCCATGTGTTCAATTTCACCAGCACCTTTTTACCTTCCAAAACCGAAACGCAGTAATGCTCACATTACTATTTGGCAGCAGACATAGATTCGTCCTGTCACTTAATATTATAAAAAAAAACTTCCCTGAACTCTTTCACAAATAGCTCTACTTTTAAAAAATATTTTTTATATATTACCGTGATTATTATGTACATGTAAAAGTAAATCTCAAGAAGAAAAGAAAAACAAGATCGGGAAAACACGTCCCGGCTGTCACAGAAAAAGGCCACCGACGAGACGCGGCGGCGGCAGGTTTGAGCAAGTATTTCTTCACACCGATATAAAAATTAAAACAGTATGGAATCTTAGTTCTTCAATTTACTTACAGTTGTCTTTGAGATCATACGCTTCTATTTGCATAATATTACATTTTTGAGTAATATATTAGAGGAAAATGCTACAAGCGCAGAGCCGAGGAATGTTTAATTAAAGCCATTAGCTGTGTTCTGTTTAAATTCATTTATACTTTTATTTTTTCTGACATCACTTGTGCGTGATGAATATTATTGTACGCATAAAATATTGATTTACACCCACTAAGCTTCACAAGCGAAGTTTGTCAAAAAAATACTAAATTTTACTATACCTAACAAATATAGGTAAAGAAAAAATTGGAAATTCCCTAAACGACTCGTTGATAATCTGCCAAAATATAGAATTACGTATGATATGTATATTTGTAAAACCACGCTGTAGGAAATATAACTATTTCAAAGGACAGACTAATTGTACTGAGAGTCGCGTCAACAATGAATGTAGGTTTTATGTGACTTTAATATGCTTGTCGTTACATGAAATGGAAGATTGGTTTAAATAAGTTATATAATTAGGTACGAGAGACATTTGTCTCTTCAGAGCAACATATTATCGACAGCGAAAATTTGTTCTTCGAGTGGTGACACAAAGAAAGAAAACTGATAACACGACTAACGAACTAAATTGGCACGGAAGGCGTGGTCTTGACGTAAACTTGCGTCAAGTGTGTAAACAATTTGGTTATGTAATAACCTAGCTCATATTTTAAACACTCTGCTAACCACGTAAATAAGTACGTAGCGATGAAAATTTTAAAAGCACACGGTCATGACAATGATGGTCTATCCAACAAACCCTCAGTCACGTAGGTATTCTTGATTATTTATCTACCTAATAATAATGTGGGGGCATGTCGTGACATCACCGTTCAGTGTCAACTGATTTGATAAGCAATGATAAACAACTTGTAATCTCTATGTGCTTAAAATTAAAAATACTACATCGAGTACTTTCGAGTGTCCAATTTCTTTTTTTTCATTATTGATATGATTGACTTAGCAACACAAATTGAAACTCTTTGTTGCTATGAAAATGAGGTGATATGTACCAAATTTTTTATTTATCTTTTAATTATATTCACGTGATTAAATTTGTTATAAGTATTTATTTCAGTGACAAGATACTTAATAAAATGACTTCACAGCTGTTTGCTGAATCGCCTACCTTTACTTTGGTACCCTTTACATAATTTGCTAGACACGAGTTGTATACGTCTGCAAATTCACATTGGTATGTGAATTTTCAAGTAAATATTTTCTACTGCCGTAACACAGTTTGTTAAATAAATTATAAAATAACGAACTGTATAAATCATGACTTAGTGCATCTTAAAGAGTGATTACACACGGAGCCTTTCAGCAGCGATGCAAACACGCGTTCGTGAAACGCGCAGTTGCATAGCTACACTTGCGATTTATAAGTAATTGCATATCGGTGCAAACGCGCGACTGCATCGATACAAACGCGCGATTGCATCGATACAACCGCATGAATCACAAGTGTAGTGATGCAATCGCGCGTTTGTATCGATTCAGTCGCGCATACGCATCGCTGCTTAAAGTCGCGCGTGTGTGAAAAGGTAGACGATTAGCTACTGAATCGCGTTAGCATCGCTGTTAAATGTCGCCGTGTGTAACCGCTCTTATATTTGTTTTCGCATCTATTTCTGAAATTAGCGTGAATAGTTCTTACTATTTTTACAAAGCAGGAATAATGCCAAATTACAAGTGACGTGTGTTTCTTACGTTCTAGTCTTGAAGATAATGCTCAAAGAATTGACATTTGCTTAATTTGCGAGGAATCTTTACCTTTTCGGTGGTCCTTCCGACAATAAAAAACAATATTTCTGAAATTAGTTGAACTTCTTTTTTGTACCACTCTTGACAGAGCGCTATTGATAATCACGGAGTATACAATTGTTATGGGCTGATGTGATTCAATCATAGAGCAGTCAACTTCAACAAAAATTTTACGCAATCGACTACTTTTCATTACTATCACCAGTAAAATATATTTGCTACGCATTATCCCATTCAACAGAAATTACCGTCATTGACAATAGCCGCATATTTTCTTTGACACAGCAGCGCACACTGTCTTTTATCGTTCTTCGGGTGCATTATGTTATTCAAGAAGTAGCAAGAAGGCCCGACTCATGTAGCTGGTGAAGTGCTCGTTAGTAGGTACAATTTACTACCAACAAAATAATTCGAAATCGATGAAAAATTTAAGATTTCAAAACAAAATATGTACCAAACTCAGGAGAATGAGTTCAACGTTCTTTTATTATAAAAGTAAATCTTTTTTTAAATTATATTGCAAATGACAGGCTTGACGAGACCTTGAGAAAGTGGTACCACTCTGTTGTCAGTATAAGATAAGACAAACCATTGCCATTATCTTTGACTTATTTTTTATAAATTGACGACTGAAACGTTAGGTACCTACTAAAGCATAAGATTGGCAAGGCTATGATTTGATAATTGATAATTATACTCGTATAGGAACCTGTGTAAATGTTAGTTAGGTAGACGCTATAAAAATAATACGTAGTCACATTATATGTATAGGTAGTAAAAAAAATGCCTTCGAGTATAGTGTTAATACTGAATACCTACTGTTACTATGAAGATTTGTTTGATATCGTTAAAGTCACTTTTTAGTGACAGAACAAAAACTCTAGATTTTGGCATTTGTACGAACCTTTACATGGACCGTTGCTATATTTTTTTTATTGAAATGATGTCAAGTCAATTAGTAATTTATTCCATACGTTAAATTTTTACACTTGAAAACGTAATTTTTTAGGCTACTGCTTATTCACTGCGCTGACCTCGCTGAGAAGAACGAGCAAGTTAAATAAACTTAAATGCTATGGAATACACTTTGAATCATAATTCTGTGGAATCTAGAATCACGTTGTCTTTCCATACATCTTTATCTAACACATACCTATGACTCTTCAATTAGAATACAAAAGTTTTACTGATTGATGATTCGATTTAATATCCTACGATTTCTTTTAATTTTTATTTACAACATCGGAATCAAACGTCAATCCATCGTATTCGGATCCGAACCGAAATACGTCACACCCGTACGATTACTGGAACGTCTCGACAAATGCTACAAGCGTTATTCAGAACACAGTTATCGAATGAAAGTTACCGAACGTCCTATTGTTTACAAAGCAAGAATATATTATGGAAATCTCTTATTATTTTAAATAGTCTGGATTTTGTTCAATTTTATTAATTTAATTTAGTGCAAGATTAATGCATTCCTATATTTTAGGCCTTTATAGTTTAAAAAATGTGTTTTCATTTCATTTTCATTTCACCGATTTACGAATCCGAATCGAACGTTTAACTCGAATGTTCTAATATCGTTTACGTTTAATCGTTACCGATTGTAGAAATGGAAGAGATTGGGAGCGATTGCCACTTGTCTAGGCCCTCCGAGTAGCTTGGGAAGCGCCCTTCGATTCGAGAACGATATCCAATCGTACGATTCAGTTAAAACATCGAAGAGTGCTGAACTGGGGTCCTGGCCTTCAGTAATGTCTTAGGCTCAATTCACACTGGCGCAGAGTCGAAGCGTCGCGACGCGTCATGTTTTTCGCCTATAGCATATTCATCTCTATTTTCTCATAATTAAGGTACAAATTTGTGTTTTGCAAATATGGAATCGAGCGTCGAAGCGTCGCGTCGCGTCCTGTTTTTCAACTCCACCGCCTGATGACGCTCGCATTAGTGCGCCGGGATCACAGTTTGGTCGGCGTCTGACGCCTCACGGCGCCCAAGGGACGCGTGTCGACGGGCGTCGCCGCTCGATTTCATAATTGCAAAACACAAATTTGTACCTTAATAATTGGAAAATATAGATGAATATGCTATAAGCGAAAAACACGACGCGTCGCGACGCTTCGACTTTGCGCCAGTGTGAGCTGAGCCTAATGCGAGCGTCGCCGCACGTCGCCACGCGTCGATGCGCGTCTGCGCGTGTCGCCAGGCGGTGTAGTTAAAAAACAGGACGCGACGCGACCCTTCGCCTCTGCGCCAGTGTGAGTTTAGCCTTAAACCCTTAGAAATTTAAGATATTTACTGTGAATCGTTATATTATTGGAAATTAGATTGAAAACGCAGGGAAAAGACCAACTTTTTCATACATATTTTATCTTTTAATAAAGCAAAGAGTCTTATCTAAATTGATTTAACGTAGGCATTCATTTGTTCTCGTAATCTCGCATCACATGTACATGTACATATAAAACAACTATATTATGATACGTGCATGCCTATTCTAGATATTTTGCCTAGTAATAAAATTATCAGTATTACGAAAAATATGGCGCACAATCCTGTCATTAAGAATATTGCATAATAATATCACTGAAATCCTTTAAAAAGTGGTCAGGATGCGGGCTTGCTTGCACAGGCTATAGTGCCCTTCTCGTAGGTATAATATAGCCAAGAGGTTGATCGGGAGGGTCACTATAAAGAAATCTTATGGAGAAAGATATGGGACTATTCTCATTTGTTTTTTAACCGACTTCAAAAAAGGAGGAGGTTCTCAATTATGCTGTTTTTTTATGTATGTGACGCGATTATTCCGGCATTTGTGAACCGATTTTGATGAATCTTTTTTAGTTGGAAAGAGGATACTTCAGTATTGGTCCCAGTTCAATTTGAAGAAAATATTCCTCCTCTAAGGGTGACAAACTCCTCTACTCGTACTAGTTAAGTTGTCCAGTTCAGTTGACTGAACTAATGAGATTTTTTGTCTCGTTTGTTCAGTTGAAAATAAAACAAGCATTTGCCCCTGGTTTAGTAGAGATTTTTCATTTCCTGTTTCCACTAGTTCAGTTGTCCATCCTCTTTCTACACTAGTTCTGTTGTCCACCCCAGTTAGTTGATTGAACTATAAAGAATTTCTATCTTGTTTGCACAGTTGAAAATACAACAAGCTTTTTTTCGCTAGATCCGATCTCAAATTTTTAATTTTTTTGTGTTAAGTTTCACCCAGGTATCACGCATTTCTATCGGTCGGATTGATTCGGAATTTGGCATACTTATGTTATGTTCGGTGACAATACAATGTTATGGTACCATCGAGATGGTCTGATAATTGAGACACCAGGCGGCCATAGGTCTCCAGTTCAGTCAATCGAACAAATGGGTAAAAGAGTCTCGCTAGTTCAGTCAACTGAACAAACGAGATAAAAAATCTCATTAGTTCCGTCCACTGAACTGGACACCTGAACTAGTGGGAAAAGACGGGCAAACTTGGGGATGAATCACTTTCCGGTAATCGATTTCAATAAAGCTTGGCAAATAAGAGTTGCAGGCTTAGCATGTGCCCGATGACAAAAGTTATATCTTCTTCGAAATGTCAATTTTCTCTTGAAGACAAAAGATATCTCTTCTTGGTAGGTACTGTCATCGAAGAAGAGATAACTTTGTCTTCGGGCTCATGCTAAGCCTGCTGATGTAACTAAGAGGTATTAATTCCTCGAACTTTTGAGGTCAGTTCTTTTTTGTATAAAATAGTTATGTATGTATATTAAAATTAAATCATTGATACAAAATGGCTTTTTTCTACCTCTCGACTATTTAATATTTAGCAAAAAGACATTGAATATAATAATCTGAGCATTATTGTAATCAAAATATTTGTAAATTAACATAAAATTATACGATATAATTTTGTAAATTGAAGATATCGTTCACGGTTGAACTTCATTATGGCTTCAAATTGTAACAATTTATTCGATTACGGATGTAGTCGATGCTTTGTTAATAAGAATAGAATAGAATATATTTTATTGCAAACATGGTATCAATACAGTTGTTACAAATAAATAATAATATCACATTGGACCCTGCAAGGATATAATAAATCCAGTTTGTGTTGTAATTAATAACTTGTAATATTAATTTTTATAAATGCATGTTTGAATTACGTACTAAATATAAATATGGGTCATACATAATAACTCTCCATATTCATCGGCCCGTGTCACAATCATAACATTACTCTGAAAATGTGACCAAAACTGATAGATTTATGACCTCACAGAGTCTGTAATCGCACTGAGATATTAATAACATATAAGATTATACAAACAATATGTAGTATATACATAAACATAGGCAACATTTGAAATGTAGATACACCAATAAATTCGACGCGCACACACACAGTTGACACATTGTGCCCTTTCGAGAAATTCCTTTGAAAGAATTCGAATCGATGTCTGTATCTATGTGTACCTACGTACTGACATTTCAATATAAAATCTTAGAATGTCCATGTCCTTTATGTGACAATAGTTAAGTTTGTCAGTAAGTTACGAAAACCTGTAATTGTAAATAATTTCTAAGTATTAATTTCAATAATAAAAATCACGTATTGCAATTCAGATAGTTAATTTCGGTCTCTATAAATTGTAAATAATACTTTACTGTCTCGTTTTTCTTAGTAATTTCAAGTTGTACTTAGGTACCTAAACTTCTCCAGTCCTGTCTTTATTTACGCAGGATTTTTTTACAAAATTAATTGTTATGAAATGTTCCAGGTATTCGATTCTCGATGGACGTCACAAGGGACGAAGTAAAAGCGTTGTCCGCTTTAATGACATTCAAGTGTGCTTGCGTCGATGTGCCCTTCGGAGGCGCTAAGGCTGGTATCAAGATTAACCCCAAGGAGTACTCTGAACACGAGCTTGAGAAAATCACCCGTAGATTCACACTTGAGCTGGCCAAGAAGGGATTCATTGGTGAGTTTTCTTTGTTCCTTTGCATACACTATGGTACCTACTATTAGTAGTTTTGTATTTTATTTGCGTAGATTGATTTCATGGCAACTAATATCACAGAGTAGTTTTTATTCAGCAACAGAGCCCTGTTATAAAATTAGTGAATAAAATCAGTATGGTCGCAGCCCTAAACAAAGAACTAAGTACTTGAGTATTTTGTGGGGCAATCCGTTATACTATCTGAGATTTCCATAATGTTTTATAGAAGGGAAATCTCGAGTACAACACTAAGTATCTACTCCCTACATACCTATGTAAAAATTACGCCCCCAATAACGAAGTCGTACAAATTATTAATTAGTAATCTTACTAACAATGTTTTCATTGATCAGAGAGATGATGAATGAAAACAAAGATTAATAATAATCAAACATTATCGACTTAAACACTTATAATAAACATAATGACATCAAACATTTAATTTACAAATCGACAGCTTGTTTTATTGTTTTCACACAGTAATGTAAACAAATCGATAAGAATGCATTATGCAGTCAATAGCGAATACCTACATAGCCTCCAAACCAAAATAGTTATTATATTACACATGAAGCTGATTCGAAAATTATAAATTGCGCTACTATTTTATGTAGTCTCTTTTTGTGATATCAAAAGGAAAACAAGGTATTTTTCTTGTTTATCAATTTTAAGAGAATTATCAATTTTAAGAACCACAGGTCTTTCAGTACGAATGAATAGACTAAGCTACTTTACAGTGTTGGTAAACATAATTAAATCATTTCGTAGATTGTGACGTACTTTCGGTCATCGTACTGCAAAGCTAGGTCAAAATCCTATAAAATTACCATCGCGTGCAATAAATTAGCTTTGTAGGTATCACGTTGCATAATGTCTTATTTGTCATGGTGTAAATCTGCTAACTACTCTTTGTGAAGAAGATAACTAACCATTGTAACATGATATATCGATGACTTTCTAAAGTAATGCCCTATCTCAAAAGCATCTAATTCATCAGAAGACTAGTTAAAACACGTGACTGCTGCGCAAAATTGACATATCGTAGTCCGTTCCCACCACAGACATATATCTAGGTTCCAACATTGTCATGTGATTATTTTAACCAATGAAAAGGTGTTCTAATAAAATTTAAGATTCTCTGAACAAATCTCAGTAATAAGTCAAAAAAGCAACTAGGTACTTCGGCTGATTATGATCACGATTTCAAAAAGCATGAGAGCTATGTTGATTCGATAACGCCACCGAGATAATTTAGTGTAAACGACTGGCTTTACATTCTAAAAGCATTCAAAACTTATGCTGTACAGACGTAGCAACGGGATCCAAATTTTTAGCTATGAAATCATTTACCAAGTGCGTCAAAAATATACCCAACATTGTTAAAAATTGATATTCGAAGAGAACTTACGGTTACGGCCAACAGCATAACCGCATAAAGATCGATTGGCAATATCTATAGTAAAGTATCTATATGTAATTTACAATTTATACTTATTGCACAAATGTGTGAGCATGACAAAACTGTAATTGAAGATATGAAAAACAATTTTCAGTGGCACAATAAAAGAAATCGTTTTCCAAAGCGCGAAGGTTCGCAATTATATGATGGAATATGTAAGGCAATGGAGTTATTTCCTGTCTACCAAAATTGATTGCGTGTACCATTGTTTCGCAGGGCCTGGTGTGGATGTACCAGCACCCGACATGGGTACAGGTGAGCGTGAAATGTCTTGGATCGCCGACACCTATGCCAAGACTATTGGTTACCAGGACATCAATGCTCACGCTTGCGTCACGGGCAAACCTATCAACCAGGTGGGCGACGAAAAACTATTTATAAAATATCT
>NW_020654878.1:11422679-11556739 GCF_003589595.1 Hyposmocoma kahamanoa
CCTTTTCATTCCAATCTCATTTTTCTCATATAAATGGCTTCTAGTTATATAGAAAACTTCAAAATATATTTCTAAACGTAGAATAATTGAGCCTTAAAGAATAAAATGGCAAGCTTTTGAAGTCACAAGTACACTTTTCATAAAGATTAATTTTATTTTAAGTATATTATGAAGACAATACGGCGAAAGAAATAGTGATGAAGAACGTTAGAACTGTATACATTGACTTACAAATAAATGGACGACGGGTCTAATACAAAAACCACGAAAAAAAGTCCCAAGTCAACCTATTTAAAGTAAAGGAATATGAAAAAGCTAAAACGTTGAATTCAAATTGTAATGTCGTCGCAGTACTGTCTAATTTTGCTTGCAACAATTGAAAAGCGCAAAAAAACACCATATTCAACTTCTACTGGAAACTTACCAAAATGCACCATATATAGCTTCTAGTGAAAAGTACTTCAACACAGGTATAATGGAGTAGCTTTTATTATTTATAAATAAATTTTATATGTAAATGTTGAATTTTATACAATGCCATTCATTAGGAGCTAGGATGTCTGATTTTTTTTCTTGATATTCGAGAATTCTCGTACCCGATTTCTCGAGATATTCGAGAAATGAACTTTTGTAAATTGGTTCTGCTCTGGGATTCTGTTGCTCTGATACTCATGGGGAGTATGTACAGAGAGTTCCCTAGTTTCAGACCAGGTGATTGTCTTACAATAGAATACCAAGATCAGAACCATTTAGAAAAGTTAATTTGTTAAATTGATCCTACCAGTATCGAACCCGGGAACTTCTCATCCAGTGCCCACAGTGCAAACCGTTAGGCTATCAAGGTTGTACTATTTGTATTATTATGCATTGTTTGCATGTGAAAGCTACAAATTGCTTAACCTTTTAAAAAAATCCTATTTAATTTGCAGTGTCAGTCTGCTTCAATTACCTTCTTTGTTTCTTAAGTTAGTATATTTTGTCATTCATCCAATTTTTTATTTTTAATGCTTTTAATGGTGTAAGATGTTCTCTGTTAATACTTGTCACTTTCTCTTTAAGTTCAAGCTATGGGTAAATTCCTGTATTATCTCCTTTCTATGCACATTTCACTCATTGATTTAATCACATACCTATCTCGAGATCTTATACATAGTATAAGATCTCGAGGAAAACTGAAGTAAATACATTTATTATGCCATGCCATAAGAAATGTACCGATGTTTCGATTTTTTAAATTCAAATTCAACGTAAAGCCAAATTTTCATAATCCTGAAAACCGATTCGAAATAAAACCGTTATGCTTTAGGGAGTTTTGGATGCTTATTACAAAGAAAATACTAAGTTAGCTTAGGTTTGTTTTGTAATATTCTAATAAAAAAAAACCTAAAAAAATACTTTTAGAGATTATGGAAATTCATGCAAACGTTATTTCGGGCAAATGTATTTTCAGTCTTCTGATTCGTAACCCCAAGCCGTAGAAAGAGTACAACAATATTTGAAAGTATTACTAAAAATATTTTAATAATAACATTAGCATCAAAGCGACTCTATGAAATTTTTGTTCTAAATATTTCAAACGCTTGTGTTTGAAACAATTGAAATTGACGTGTTGGGTCTCGTTCAGTCTTTTACGCAAGCTATGAGTCGGAAAGAGACAGTTAGCTATTTGATTATTTTGATTGCTTTTGTAATTTATATTTACGATTAATTTAAATATAAATTAAATATTATATATACTAGTGCATAAAATAACACTTTTAAATGATAACTATGATAACATAATGTAGTACTTACTGAAAATATGATATACCATCCTGTTTTTTCACTCTAGTTGAATAATTTTTACAAGGTTTTACTACATCATTGACAAGCGCGCTGTCAGTCGAACAAACGAAAACTAAAGCGCGAATGACGCTCTGTATACGATTTTAACGCCCTATAAGTTCGGACACTTTTTAGCGCGGACCCGACGTTCATATAATTGTAAGTCAATGACTGTATATATCTTTCTTTACACCAAATAACAAGAGTTCAGCTTGAAAATTCCAAAATAAAGTAAATTCAAAGTTTTTGTTCGGTGACAATAATATGACTTAAGTGAAAGTGAAAACATTGCCTCCCGCCGCTTAACAGACTATTTAGAAAGCCCAAACAAGAGAACTAAGCTATGAGAAAGTGAAAACATAATGTTGTAGAACCACAATTATTATTAAGATAATATTAAGATAATATTTAAAGAGGATCCCGATAATTAAAACGAAGACATGGCTCAAAGAACTTATATCCAAGCCAAAGCGCTTAGTAAAAAAATGTGCCTTCTAAATTAATTTTTCCATATTTTCAAATTTTACCAACTTTTCGGGAATATTTTCAGAATAATTTCCACTATTTGAAAATTTTCGGAAAATTACCCAACATTATACCTACGTGACATTAGCGGGATTGTGATTGTGAAAGATACAGAACAAACTGCTAATAAATAAGAAGGAAGAAAAGTATTTATTGTTCTGAAAAATATGATTTTTTTCAATATGGAATTTTTTCCATGACCCTATATGCTCTAAGCCCTGACCTTAAAGAGCATATAGGAAGGGAGGCGCTATTAGCATTATTTCTCGAACAAAACTTTCTGCCACATTTTGAGGGGCGGGGGGTACTACATGAATTGTGTCACTATGGTCTCACACAAACAAAAGTCTACAACACTAGCTTATTTTTACAAATACACAAATAAAATAGTACACAGAATAGACCTATAAAAATAAATTGATTCTTATGAATATACTGGAGACGGAAAGTTATCGACGTGACGGTGTCGATATGTATTACGTTCTGGTTAATCATACATATGAAAAATGTAATTCCACCCTTGGCTAGACTGGATGTAGTGAATTTCTTTTTCCAATTTTGTGTGTAGTGTAACAGTGGTATTGTTTTACTTGTACCAATAAGTGGATATACTTTACCAATAAGTGGATGACAATATATACAATCCAAAGTCCAATCCAAAAAGCGCGAAAAAACCTCCGGAGTCTTTTTTTTTTCAGTTTATGGCTTTTCGCGGTCAGCGTTGGAGCCAATGACAGGCATGGACGGAGTTAACCTCTACAAATGTAGTGACATGTATAGAAATATTAAAAAAACTAAAACATTTAATTTAAACTGTAAAGTCACTGCAGTATTGCTAAATTTTGTTTGCTACAATTTAAAGGCCCAACAATTATCCATATTCAGCTTCTACTGAAAATGACAAAATGCGCCATATTTAGCTTCTAGTGAAAACTATTAGAACACAAGAGTGATGCAGTAGTCTTAATGTCAATATCAATTAATTTTATAGTATTATGTTGAATTTTTTACGAATTCACTTTAACTATTAAGAGTTGTATAGATATATAGTCACATACAAATATTGTAAATGTGAAAATAGCTGTGTCTCTCTGTTATATATATATAGTTATAACGTGCTGTAAGAAATGTATCGATAATTCGAATTTCTACATTCCAACTAGAAGTAAACTCAAAGCTTCATAATCTCGAAAATCGATTTATAACAAAACCATTATGCTTTCAGGGGATTTTGGTTGCTTATTACAAAGAAAAGATTAAGTTAGTTTGCTTTGTAATATTCCTAAAATAACCTAAAAATATATTTGGGATTACAAAAATTCGAGCAAACATTACTTCGGGCAAATGTATTTTCTGATTGATAACTCCAAACAGTAAAACTAATACAACAATATTTTGTTACTTATTTATTACTAACATTTAATTAAAAGTCATTTTAAAAATAAGATTTAACATTGAAATGAGATTTAGAACAAAGAAACTATAGAGTTTTCTTTGTTCTAAATCTAAATATTTCAATCGCTTGTGGTTCGAAAATTGAAATTGACGTAACGAGTCTCTTTCTGTCTTGCGGGTTCACTTATGCGAATCTCTTATACTTTCTAAACTTAATTACTGTCTCACTGCCTTTGGTCCGTGTCTGTTGGCAAGAACGCACAGACTACTGCAACGAGTGCAAAATTCATGTGCACGATTCTGCTTCTTAATACCACCTCGGAGCCACGTGACACCATTCCTGCATAAGTCGAACATGCTTGCAATAGGTGGACGCCTTAAATTGTATTTGGCTGGGCTGTTGTTTGATGTAGTTCAGTCTCACGTACCTGACTATTTGTACGAGAAACTCACTTGGTCATCCACGGCAAACTCTCGCTTTAGGTCAAGGTCGACAAGGCTATTTCTGCTTGCAACCCCCCGGCATGGTACCGCTGCATTTAGAGGGAGCTTCCGTTACCTAGCCACTAGTTGTTGGAACAATATTCCTCCTCCTATCCGTAACAGTGTCTCAAAAAAACGTTTAAGCTAAAGCTGCGGGAGCATCTGTTAAATTTGCAAAAATTGGGGATATGAGTGGCTAAGGTATTTGCGGTTGTCTCTTGTTTGTCCACATACAGGGTCGGGAGCGCGTCGTGCTTGACATTTAAGATTTAATTTCAACTCTGTGCCGCTTGCGATAGGAACGGTCCAAGGTCCAAGGTGCCTGTTAATTAAAGGTGCTTGTTATGCTCTTGGCTGTACCTCGTTTCAGGACTGCAAATAGTGTATTATGTGTGGAGGTTGGGAGGAAGAAGATTGAAAATTGAAAATTAATAATTTAAAAATGAAATCAGATTTTTGTTGGATTGCGAGTGGCGTCTCTATCCTATAGGGTCCTGGCAGAATACCAGCGTCGCGGGCAGCCGCGTCATTTATGCTGAGCCAGCGCCTTTTTCATTGCCATGACTTCCAAGTGTAATATTAGTAGAATAGAGTAGTAAGAATATCATTATTGTTATATATAAGTTAATGCCTATATCATGTATCTGATGTCATGGTGGTGAATAAAGCTTTTATCTATCTATCTATCTATCTTTTGCGCATGTCTTGTGTAGGATAAGGATAGTTAGCTATTTGGTTATTTTTATTGGTTTTGTAATTTATGTGTATTGTATGTACTCGTATATGTACTTTTTATTTTTTTTACAGTACGGCATGAATTATGATGATTTATATTAAACAATTACAATTTATTTTAATTATTTATAATTTATTACATTAATATTTAGTATACAATACGACGGAGAAATCAATTTGAACAAACTTCGTTACATAATCTGTCGATAAAAATAGGAGCCAAAAGAGCGCGTCGCTTCTCTATAACGGAAAAACAGCGTCCATGAAGTACTGCATTTTTTTGTTTATAGATGCCTTAATTTAAGGATGGAAAATAAGATAGTTGCTCGTTAGTAAATATGAAACTTCATAGGCATGCTTCTGTCAAATGTTCGAATGTTTTGAAATATTTTTTATGTAATCGATAAATTGAATCAATGTGGGGTTGACAGAGGGGATTGCCTGTCGATGACGCCTCCAGCCCTATATTATGCTCTAAGCCATGACCCAACAATATTATCGACTGACTTACTTACCACACCACAAGCTGATAAAATTGCACGCGTTCTCAAACATGAACGCGTTGATAAACTTCAGCTTAACGTGCATGTTGTGATGCGCTTTTTGGAACGCAGCCAATTACGTGTCTGTCACATAAAAGCGAATTTTTGTGTTATATTATTTTTGTGGTGTCCTCTGAAAGCATTGATTTTCAGTGAGAAAATGTTCGTTAGTCCACTTATATTCGTGGTATTAGTCACATTATTTAATGGGATATTGTCAAAAAGCGTCGAACTAACGTTCGAGTTGCCCGACAGCGCTGTAGAATGTTTTTACCAAGACATCGAGAAAAATACGTCTGCTTCTTTAGAATACCAGGTAAAACTGTTTTCCCTCTTTCTACAATGCGATTTCTAGTTTATGACATTAATATTTGCTCATATAATCACAGTGTTTCTTATACAAATCTAATCCGAATGTAACCTCTACGTAGTTCACATTTTCTGTTAGAAAAGGTTTTATCGTTCATGCCGACATCATTTAAAATGTTGTTCTACATTACAGTGCATAAAGAACTCGGTAAAAGTACTATATCCTTGATAAAATTAAACAAGTTTGTTTATAGTTGTTTTTGACTTGTGACTTAATTGCTTTACATGTTACTTGATGGTGGGCACCTTTCCGCACTTTAACCATAGTATCAAATTAGAACTAAGTTGAATAATGTGTTTTTGCTGTTTACAGGTGATAACAGGAGGGCAGTATGATGTAGATGTTAAAGTAGAAGGGCCTAACAAACAGATCATTTATCAACAACAGAAGATGCAGTATGACTCCCACCAATTTGTAGCCCAACAAACTGGTAAAATCATTATGTTGTAAGAAATTAAATAAATGATGTGCTTTTGCTTATCAATTATTAATTGTTATGACACATAATTAACTCATTGTGAATGCCCGACTGTAGATGATGCCCCATATAGGAAGAGATTACATTTTAAACCAAGCAAAAACACAATTATAGTATTGCCTACCTAAGATGTACTATAAATACTTTTAAGTCCATTGATATAAAAAGTCAAAACTAAAGCGACACTTCTGTGGCTCTCTAGAAAAAGAAATCTGTCATGCTTGAGGTTTAGTAAAAGAAAAACAAGTACTACCTAATTATTGCTTAATTACAGGTGTATATAAAGTGTGCTTTAGTAATGAATTTAGCACATTTTCTCACAAACTTGTGTACATGGAATTCAGTGTAGGACCAGAAACACCATTACCGGGTATGGGTGATCATGCTACTGTTCTTACACAGGTAATTTCAAACATGTCTTATATTCTTTAATAAACTTTTATTTCATATAAATATTTATATTAATATTGCTCTGGTATTAACATACACACATAAACATTCACATTTATATACAATATATATTTGGTAGATTTTGTAGAAATCAATGCCAAAGTTTCCTTTTGGATACATGGATTTCTAAGAATTCACCTTATTGATATCCATTTTTTTTTAACTTTTACTTTTTAGGCTTTGATCATTATTGAAAATTTAATCGCCCTGTTAGAAAAACATCGAGAAAACTATGAAATATTTAAATAAAAAAAAATAAAAAAAGAAATCCAAACCAATTGTGAAGTTATGATAGTGATAGTGTATGTGTTAACATGTATTGATATTTTCAGATGGAGACATCAGCAGAAGAAATTCACAAAGTGCTAAATAGAATCATAGATCATCAGACACACCACAGGCTACGAGAGGCTCAAGGTCGCAAAAGGGCAGAAGAACTGAATGAAAGAGTGTTCTACTGGTCCATGGGAGAGACCCTGGCCATAGTGTGTGTAGCATTTGCGCAAGTTATGATCCTAAAGAACTTCTTCAGTGACCGGCCCACATTATATAACAGAATGTAACATTAGATATTTTAAACAATACAATTTAATATAATTTTTTTGGGGTAATTTATTTATGTTGTTTTAATTATAGTATAAACAAAATCATTATTTAAACATGTATTTATTATCCAAGGTAATACACATGTAAACTTAAATGTTTATAGGTTTTATTACAAATGTGAGATGATTATGAATAACATGATTCATTGCACTGTTTTTACATTGTGTCTTTTATTTTCTAAAATAAAACTAATAAAGCAAACACACCGTTAACTAAGGCACAAGGGTAGGCTATTAAGGGTCTCTGTTCAGAATCTCCTGACATTGTAACAAACAATCTGCTTGCTGATAGAGCTGACCAAATAACTGCTATTGCAGATAGAGACAAACCCACAGTCCCTTCAAGAGAAATAAAGATGCCAAGACCAGCTAATACTACCATTGGCAGCATACAGTAACCAAGTACACTTGCAACACTCAATACAGTAAATACACCTTCAGTACGACTCATTAGTGAAAGTAAGAAATACATCAGAATAACTGACAACATTGATAAGCCATACACATAACCAAAATGTGCTTTATTCCCTGATAGAAACAAACACACTGCTAAGGCTAAACAAAAGGCAATCGGGCCTGCAATGTCAGTATCTCTTAGTAAGAAATTTGCATCGTCTGCCTTTGATTGTCCATGAAAAGGATTTAGTACAGCTAATGTCTTTTCTAGAATTCTATCTGGGTATATTTCTAACTCATCCAAAAGTGGTGGTTCATCAAATTCATTGGTCTCTGCAGCTGGTTCACCAGGGATGGGTGCCGGAGTAAATAGATTTGGATTGTAGTACTGGTTGTTGTTGGCGGGAATAGAGCCTTGTTGGTCGAAATTGTAGTTTTGCTGGTCTGTTGGAAAAGTCTGAAAATCTGCAAAATAATAAATACTTAAACAAAAAATATGGTATCAAATATGTAATGAGTAGGTCACACAATTCTTATGGACATATTTTTTAACATTCTACGACCGCGTCTAAGGTATCTACTTATATTTTTACCTAAAGATATTTAAAACTGAGAATAAGCACTCACCTAATGTCTGTGAGTCCCCAAAAGTGTTCGCACCATTGAATGAATAATTTGGGTTGTTCTGTTGAGTTTGCCAAGAATAATCGTTCGGATTGTTAAAATTTGCCATTATAGCCTAGTGATCAACGACACAACACTCGCTGCCTATCAATATTTGTTCCGTAATTTAATTATTATTACGGCAAAGTATATACAACGAATCTCTGAATTTTTATGTGATGACATGGAACTGTCACTGTCAATTGAGTTTTTTTTTCTTGCTTTAGACACCCAAACGGGGCGGTTTTGCCTGTATCAGTTTAATAATATCGTCGCTTTACTTTCTCAAACTCGTATCTTAAAGCACAAAGTTACTGAAATGTGAAAAATGGATTGTTTGTACAAATTTTACAGGCTGATTTCACATCAAGTGTGATATGAAATTAGCATCACTTCATATTCACACATTGGCTTTTACCTAAGCAATGCATAGAAATTAACACCTCCGTTAAGAAATTTAAGATAAATAGAAAGTTTCGCCGTCTCTTGCATAATCACTCTTTATAAGATACGAGTATGAGAAACTATGCCATCAATATGGACAGTTTTTAACCGACTTCAAAAAAAGGAGGTTCTCAATTCGACTATTTTTTGTTATGTATGTTACGCGTTAACTCCGGCGGCACTTGTGAACCGATTTTGATGATTGTTTTTTGCTGGAAAGAGGGTACCTCAGTAGTGCTCCCATTTAAATTTGAAGAAAATATCGACCACTAAGGGTGACAAACTAGGGGATAATAATAATAACGCACACACTCAACATGGCCCCGCACTAGGGAAACCCTGTGTCGCGGGTGCCATGGACACACACATAGACAACCACAAATTACACCCAAACTCACGAGAGAAATAAATGTAGGCCATACAAATATTTCTCCCGGCCCGGGAATCGAACCTGGGGCCTCTGCGTGGCAGTCCGGCATGGTAACCGTTCGGCCACGGAGGCAGTTATGTATGTATGTATGTAATTATGTATTTTGTATGCTTAAATGATTATTGAAATTAGTTTAGTTCTTCGACGTTAAAATAATCAAATGAACACAATTACTTATCATTGTCAATTTAATGTGAACAATAATAAGAATAACATATACCAACGGATTTATATTACATAAATAAGGAATGTACGACAAATCGTAATAGTTGAACGTTATTATCTTTTTTTTTCATCGAAAGAAAAAGTTAGGTGCACTCATTGACTTACAAATAAATGGACGACACGTCTAACACAAAAACCACGAAAAAAATGTCCCAAGTCAGCCTATTTAAACGTAGTGACATGTAAACGAATATGACAAAGCTAAAACGTTGAATTTAAATTGTAATGTCATTGCAGTACTGCCTAATTTTGCTTGCAACAATTGAAAGGCGCAAAAAACACCATATTCAGCTTCTACTGGAAACTTACCAAAATGCACCATACGTAACGTCTAGTGAAAACTACTTGAACACATGTATAATAGAGTAGCCTTTATTATTTATAAATAAATTTTATACGTAAATGTTGAATTTTATACAATGCCATTTATTACGAGTAAGGGTGTCTGACTTTTTTTCTTGAGTTCCGAGAATTCTCGTACCCGATTTCTCGAGCTATTCGATAATTTTTTTTAAAACCGTAATACATCAGCTCAGTCAACTATAAAACTAAATGTGAACATTTCGAAAGTCGTTTTGGCCTGGGTGTTCTGAGTTATACCCGGAATAAATTCCATCGTTCTTGGTCCCAGGTTCGATTCCCAGTAGAACCAATTTGGGAAATGAACTTTTGTAAATTGGTTCTGCTCTGGGATTCTGTTGCTCTGATACTCATGGGGAGTATGTACAGAGAGTTCGCTAGTTTCAAACCAGGTGATTGATTGTCTTACAATAGAATACCAAGATCAGAACCATTTAGAAAAGTTGATTTGTTAAATTGATCCTACCGGTATCGAACCCGGGAACTTCTCATCCAGTGCCCACAGTGCAAACCGTTAGGCTATCAAGGTTGTTACTATTTGTATTGTTAGTGTCTTTGTACACTCATTGATGTAATCACATACCAAAGCTTTAATATGGTCTTTTATCAAGCTTGCATCAGCTTTCTTTTCTTACCATTTTCTTAACCCGTTCATGCATAGTACTGAAATTATACTGCGCTCAAAAACGTCACCACTTTTCTATATGCCGTAGTGCTTACATTGATTCAACATAATTATGACGGTGTATCACTGACGACGGTTGATTCCGTCAACAGGCATAATCGTACTGCTCATAGTTCTTGCAAATGTTTCTTGTGCATGAAAAAGTAAGGCTATGACAATAGTAGGGTATTTGCCGTTGTGAGACAATTACAAAATTAAAATGCGCGATATTGATTGCGCAAGAGAAACGCTTTCTTAATTAATTTCTTATTGATTAATAATAATACTTATAATAACGCACATACTCAACATTGCCCCGCATTAGGGAAACCCTGTGTCGCGGGTGCCATGGACACACATATATACAACCACAAATTACACCCAAACTCACGAGAGAAATAAATGTAGGCCATACACATATTTCTTCCGATAAACCTATAAAAATACTTTCGGAATTATGGAAATTCATGCAAACGTTATTTCGGGCAAATGTTTTTTCGGTCTTCTGATTCGTAACCCCGAGCGGCAGAAAGAGTACAACAATATTTGAAAGTATTACTAACATGTATTTAAAAATATTTTAATAATAACATTAGCATCAAAGCGACTCTATGAAATTTTTGTTCTAAATATTTCAAACGCTTTTGTTTCAAACAATTGAAATTGACGTGATGGGTGTCATTCAGTCTTTTACGCAAGCAATGAGTCGGAAAGAGACAATTAGCTATTTGATTACTTTTGTAATTTATATTTACGATTAATTTAAATATAAATTAAGTAGGTACTATGTATACTAGTGCATAAAATAACACTTTTAAATGATAACTATGATAACACAATGTAGTACTTACTGAAAATATGATATACCACCCTGTTTTTTCACTTTAGTTGAGTAATTTTTACAAGGTTTTACTACAATACGGCATCATTGACAAGCGCGCTGTCAGTCGAACAAACGAAGACTAAAGCGTGATTGACGTTCTGTATACGATTTTAACGCCCTGTAAGTTCGGACACTTTTTAGCGCGGACCTGACGTCCATTTATTTGTAAGTCAATGGGTCCACCATAGTCCATCGCCAGGTTTGAATTTCAAAAACCTTATCCACGCTAGCGTGCAAAAAATGCTTTTTCGCGCAGATTACTAATGAGAAAGAAAGCCTTTCTGAGCTAGTGAGGTGAAAATAATATTTTTTAAACACTACAAAACAATAAATGTTTTATATAACAACGTTATCACTCATTAACATGCGGTCATTGAAATCAACACATTATAAAATAAATGAGTATTCGAGATAATTATAATAAAATATTATTAATGTTTATTTCCATAACTTCACAACGAAATTACGACGTCAGACGAAAAAAGTTGAGACGGAACACGTCGAAAATATTGAGTTGAGTGCCTGAGTTGAGTAACTGTTTCAGTTGAGAAAAAATTTTTGGCGATCTTTTTTAAAATTTGGCCTACTTATTCTTGTATATATAAAATTGAATAATTTTAATTATTTCAAAATACTAGTGTCGTTTGGAGCTACGGTGTGTTATTTTCGGTTTAAATGGTATATTTTTGATGAATTTTTATCCAATCGCACATGAAACCAAATACTATCGTAACTTGAAATTGCGGAGTTGAGGAAACATAATTTGAAAATGAAAAAGAAAATACTGAATGAATCTTATTGCGAATAATGTCATTATTTTTGTTTATAAGTACATAATACTTAATTGTCCCTTTATAAATATTCGAGAATATGTTACGTTACAGGAAAGAACAGATATATATTGTAAGGTGATCGTATTACTCACGGAGTGCTGGTTGCAATGTCACCCCAACATGCACACGTTAATTGGTTATAATCAATCTCTTGCAGGTCGATATATTTACGCAGGTGTTTAGAATGAATATTTACTTATATTTGAATTTCGTCAGTTATGTACATAGTGTTCCTATGCGTTTACTATTAGGTATACACACACACACACACACACACACACACACACACACAGGTCAATTCCATTCATGCGTGCATAACTATTTTCCACACTTAATTTATCTTATACACGAGTAAGTGTATAAAGAGGGTAATACTCGATCCAGCATATTTTTGAAATTATTGTTCGAAATTCTGGTGGCAAGCAAGGGTAGCCGCAGCTTTTCAATTGTCACTTCCTCTACAGCCGCTCAATTACAAGCGCTCGCTGCTAATTGCGATCGTGCTTGTGATCGGTTCGGTCTTTTTTTGTATACCTATTCGTTTTTTGCAAGGTTCCTGTTTGTTTTTATGTCAAATGAGAAGCTGTTCTGAACATTTCTTACTTTTCCTTTGCATGCAGTAGGTACTTATTATATGTATAGTTATAGGTACTTGTTATTTTATATAGATCGCACTATTAATTACATGTTTCTAACACTATCAGAGAGATTTCTATTGGACAATGATGTCTATATAAATGTCCTAACAAAAGTTTGAGCGATCCAACTTTTTACTAAGCCGGATTTAAATTTGTCTTACGTGTCGTATCGTGACTCGTCAGAACGGTGTCGGTTTCATACACACAACACAAGTCGTCACGTCATACATTTATATTAGTGTGTCGCAAATACAATAATATAAATGTAACCATATTAAATGTATGAAACCGATACCGCTCTGACGCGTCACGACACGACATGTCAGACAAATGTAAATCCGGCTTCACCGCTCTAAACACAGCATTGATCATTGTAAGAATTGCTAAAAGTACCCCCATACGTGTTTCAATAATTACAAGAAAAACCGTAAAAAAATTCGTCATTTACCTTTCAATATAAAACATCAATTTGGGTAAAATCAAGTGACTGTATATTGTCGTTAATGTTAATTTCATCTCCACACTGCAGATAGAACCCCTCTAATAGTAACTTCAACACGCGCAGCCCTAGCCAGACTATAACGACATTAATTACACTTAAATATCTACTTCAGTTGCAAAAAGCGTTATAATTAATTTTTTATCTAAAACGATAATAGTCATGTCGTAGCATTTTATCCAATAAATTGTCATTTGGTCATATTACTTAAAAATATGCTGTAAGAATTTAAGTAGGTACTGTAGATTAGGCTGTATGATTTGTATTTGATCTGGCTGAATAAGTATAGGTTTGTGTTTAGAATTCTAGAAAAATAAAGTGCATAGAAAAAAGAACATCGTAGTTCTAGAAAAAGCTTCGAATTGAACACACGTAGTAAAGTTTTATTCATGATTATTTTCCTGGTTTCTCTTTGAAATGTGCCTCTCGCCACGCTAACCCACGGCTAGGACTCTTACAGTACCTATACTTAGCTACAGATATAAAGTTATACATTATATAACCTGTCAGTATTCTAATCCCTCTAGGGACTCGCTACATTTACTCACACAGAAACCCCTTGAGCCGATCAGAAAAATCTTTGTGTCCATGCAATAAGTTCGAAAAAAATGTTGCAAGTTTCGCTTCCGATTTTCGGATTGCCGACGCGAAATGCGTCTAAATGATCTGATCGACTTAATGCGAATCCGTGTCGCTAAGTGTTGTGACTCCTTTAGCCGTGAAAATGACGTAAGGCACATTTAAAAAATAATTTTGATACGTTGTATGCATTCAGTGTGACCCACCATAATTAGTATTTAGTCAATAACTGTAGACGTTTTAAACGAAACACGAAACTTAATACTGTATTAAAGTATACATTTACTATTACCGTAAACAATTGATTCCACAAAGACATAACACAAAGCAAAATAATAACATTAGTGGGACAAACCTAAGGCCGCGAACATCGCAGTCCTATTAAAGTCCTAATTGCTTCTCTGTTCCCTAATTACTACGTCCTGTCCCGGTAGTCTCTTATCAATAATGGTCGTATCCCACAGAGCCACGTACAACCTATTTTCAGTGGCAAAAGTTTGTATAAAGATCAATGTGACTATTTATACAGGGTACCTTGAAAGGTCGGCAAGTTCTTTAATAGAAGCAGGAAAAACAAGCAAGATATAGTTTCTGAAATAAATATATAACATAATCAACAAAATGTTTAGTAGTAGTAGAACTCCGTGTGAAAGAGTTCGTCGTCGTTTAGTACTGCTACCTTACCTATTTCTGCCGCCAAGCAGTAATGTCAATGTCAGCATTACCGTGTTCCGGTTTTGAAGGGTAAAGCTGCTGCTGAAATTACAGGCACATGTGCCTTGTCAACTTATGTTTTAGTGTGACGGGCGCAGTGGAAGTGCCTCTGAGATCTTTGCAATTTACAGCTCTGAGTGGCACTGTAACTGTTAAGGACAGGCGTCTTACCATCAGGCTCACGACTTGTTCGTCCCGTAACTTGATGTTACATTAAAAAAAAATGTATATTATTATACAAATAATTAAGCTATTGAGTTCTGATCTTTATTTACATAATGCTGGATCCGCATTGGCAGCTATGACGATATGGTAAACCGTGAACCGTAGTTTTACATGAGATAACCAGTGCCTAACGGTGAGGGCGTAACCTGTGTTGACTGATATATAAAATGGATACAAAATTCGTCACTTTTAAGGAAATTTATGTCATTCAGGAAAATATATAGTTTGTTCTCAACCAACTTTTTACTTCGTACCTATATTATTTTAATTTACGAGTATTTTATTTTGACCTTTAAAGTCTGCTTTGAAAGTTAAAGCCGGAGAGATAAACATTAAATATAAATTCATTAGTTTTCAGCACGGATGCATGCTTTTATAGAAGGCATAACTCCACCCGTAAATTATCTAAGCTACGAGCGCTTTCAAAACTTTTAATGGAGTCAATTTTGCCTCGCATTCAAAACACCCATGGAGGCAGACCAGGTAAGCACGATTTATACAAACATTAGTGCCCGGCCTTTATGCCGAGTAAACTTATCTGCAATAAAACTGCTCTTTGAAATGTTCTAGGTATAATCAGATGCCTACCTACTACGAATCAAAGAAATCAATTTCGGTTATGAGTCGAAAAAACAGCTACAAGTCATGGGAAGTGCGCGTTTTACAGTTACATAAATCAAAACTATTTAAATACCTGTTGATACCAACGTTTTCTAAAGAGAATTGATAAGAAAGTGACTCTACCTAAGTATCTAATTTACAAAATCGGTGTACTTGTTTATATTTATACACTGGATAAATTGGTTTAAATAAAACAAGATAGGATATTACAGTGGCATTTCATATTTTGAACTAACTAGGCGTAAATGTAAACAATATGACAGTTGTGCAATACATAACTCATTAACCATAAGTATTCGTATTTCTTTAAAGAGTGTTGAGAATGTGCGATCACTTATTCCAAAGTATTATTATTTCCTCACACTCGCTCTTTGCTGCAAGAGGTTATTTTATTAAACTTACATATGGACGTTCTCCCTGAAAATATTTACCGTACACCTTTCAGAGAAAATTCGCCCTAGAGCGCCACACGAAAGCAAGTGCATGTTACTCGAAAAGCAAAACGATAAAAATGGTCCTTAGTGTTTGGAAAAGTTTGAAAGTGTGCCAAATAGTAGTTAAACGTCACGACGCAGTAGACGGTTTCATCGCTTTTAAAAAAAGGAAACTTTTTTAACACTGACAATTTGAAGACACTTTGTAGATACTTGTAAGCTGCGTAGCTTCCAAAACTTACAAGTCTTCCTGTAAATATTTTCTTTAAAATTTTATTTTAAAAATAATAATCAAAGTGGACTATGTTGTCATTGTTCGATATTCGGTAGTCGGAAAGCGTTAACAATACCAGTTGAAAGCAGTTGGGAACTTTTAATGGAGCAATTTCGAGGTGTATTGAAAACAGCCGCCATTCGGAAGCGGTCGAATTGATCTTCAAGGAGAGGCTTGTTCGCCTCTAATTCCGTTGTTGTATGCGAAGGTGCGAAATGTACATGTGTAGTGATTAACGTTAGTATGAGTTTCATGATTTCAGTAGATGATGATGATGATCTTTAGGTATAGTTGACTAGTTTTCACTATACAGATGGCACGGCTCACTCTTTTCTCCTATTGTTCTTGAAAGATAAAGCGATGAGTCGAATCACTGCAAATAATATTCCTTCAACCACTTTTCATAGATTTCTCCAAGCTATTAAATATTTTTGAAATAATTTCACATTATCCATCTCTACTGTATACTCATTTCAACCAAACCACTTACAAAATCCAGGAGTATAATTAATTCATAAATTAGTTTAAAAACTTTCGGGTGCCTAAATATCGCCTTTCTAATGATAATTTTAGGCAGGAATGCTCTGAGAATGTTACAGTTTAAACTTATAACCCGTGCATGAAAGGAGGTAGTTTTGAATAAGGCTTAAATGCAGTCCATTAAAAGTTTTGGTAACATTCATAACTTAGCTTTAAAAGGTTTGAACAGTCCTAATATATGGTACAATTCCATATACTCGTTAAATCTGAGTAACCTCCGCTTTTAAGACTTTCGTTTGGGACGTTAGCAGCGATATAATTTTAGGTTTGCCGTGTTTATTTCTTTTTTTAGTCAGACAGCAGTGATAGGTTACGACCCTTCAGGGCAGTGCCTTAAAATACGTGGTGGTCAGAATTACTACAGAAATTAGGAAACAAATAAGTTTTTTTTAGTCTTTACAAAATTACTAGATTGTATAATACAATTAGGATACAATATATTATGGTCTAAAATTCTTAATTAGTGGCGCGGTATGACCCTTTAAAGAAGAAAATGCCTCCTAACTTACCTTTACCAAAACCAAAATTCGCCTCGTCATTATCTTGTCTCACCAAAGGTGACAGGGGGTCCCCAATTCGACTGTATTGGTTTTTTGGTATGTATGTTATACGATAACTCTTAGGCATTTGTGAACCGATTTTGATGATTCTTATTTTATTGGAAAGAGGCACCTCAGTATTGATCCCATTTAAATTTGAAGAAAACTTTATTTTTAATTTATTGCTGGCCATGGAAAAGTCCTTCAGCCGAAAGAAAACATTCTACCTCTAAGGGTGGCAAACAATGTGATGATGTGATTTCAATAAAACTTGGCAAATAGATGTAATTCCGCAAACTTTTGAGGTCGATTTTTTTTATAAATAAAAGTTATTGTATCGTAAGACACTATGGTGATACCTTGCAAAAATATAACATTTATTATAACACTCGTGCTGTTTGGCACGAGATAATCAAAGTGACCGGTATCTTCCTAAATACATCAATTACTCTATAAATAAGGAAAATAATATGAAATCTAACACACACTTTCACACACGAATAAACACGCACAACACGTATTACATTATCTACAGCATTAAGAGTTTTAAGCAACATAAAACAATACCTTTTAATACGCAACAGTTGGTTTGTTTGTTTTTTATGCTGGTCTCAGGTGAGCTGTAATACAGGTTTATTTGCTTAGTACGGTCTCCAGTCTCTCACAAGGGTTACAATATTTAGTATTGTTAGTCTTTATTTAATGTAAGATCTGCCTCTGTGTTGAGATAATAAACTATTGAAGAAAAACTTCCATAGATTACTCACAGGTGTCGCTACGGCAAGAAAGGTAAAACTAAACAGAAATATCTACAAGAAGTATAAAGAGAAATTAAGGTTTTCTCTAGCTCAGTTGGGAGAGCGATAGCCCCGGTATGACGAGATCTCTGGTTCGAGTCCAGCCGGATCGTAGGAGTTTTTCCTTGTGCTTGTTCGATCTTTGCTTCAATAATAGTAACAAATTACATGTTTGGTGTCATTCATTTGTTTTCATTACGCATTCACTTTGAAGATAAATATGGATGATGCTACAATTATATTTTTAATATGAGTTCCGACGTGGCACAATTAGCCCAAACGACTCGACGCACTAACGTCGTGTATGGAGCGTATACAATTAAGCAACGCACAGTGCAAAATCACAAAACATTATTATGAAACAAAACACTATTATTAATAACCTCAGTACAGAGTACTAAAAAAAACCGACCTCAAAAGTCATTCATCCCCTAGTTTGTCACCATTAGAGGTGGAATAATTTCTTCAAATTTAAATGCGATCACTACTGAGGTTTCGTCTTTCCAACAAAAAAAGAAACATCAAAATCGGTTCGCAAATTTTAGTCTTCGCGTAACAAACATACAAACAACCATACAGTCGAATTGAGAACCTTCTCCTTTGTTTATAGTCGGTTAGCAAAATACTTTTCCATTTTGATATACCTTATAGATAGCATCCAAGTTGTACTACATTATTATGAATGGGTTTCCGCCTTGTTTTTGGGGAGCTCTAGTAGCCGTGGTCGTTTCATCCCACGGTGAAGTTCAGAGGAACCCACGGGCTGGACGAAGGAGCTAGGTTGGCCCGAGGAGGTGGGCGTACCGATACGCATGCGGATAGAGGGTCGCGGGGAAAGACACGTGTTGGTATGTCGTTGCCGCTCGTCCTGTCAGCGGCCGAATTTGGGCGACTGGCCCGTGCGGTGTGCGTTCCAAGGGAGTCTCTTCGGAGAGTCCACACGGATGCGTGTAGGGTGTTGCGGCAGAGCCTACCAACAGATCCGCCGCGGAGCCTGGGGGAGCTTTCTCGGAGTTCACAGTTGAGGGGATGTTGTCTTGGCTCCCATGGCCCCTGGGTAGCGGACACCGGGGAGTTCGTTGCCCATTACGGAGGAACCCGAGATGGAGGGTTCATCTGCTGTTCCGCGAGCCTTACATTTGGAGTCGGGGGACCGTTGTGTCTCCCTTCTCGGGGCGGGGCTGTGCTGGGCGCAGTCAGCCGCTGGTGGAGGAGAGAAGGAACACCCCGAGGGCTTGGAGCGATCGGCCTGCTCCCCTTCAGGGTTCAACCCAATAAAAAAAAAAGATTATTATGAACGAATTAATGCGTAGGACACATATCACACCTCTGGTAGTTACCAGATACATACTTATGTATCTTTGAGTTCCGTACCTATCAAATCTTTAAATTCCCTCATTCAATTTTCGGTACATTTCTGGGTAGGAACTGAGTGTTACTACTTATTGACCTGAACCGCCTGTTAATAGAACTCAAAACAAGTTTTAACACAAATCCATATGCTTATCTCCTTTATTCGATGTAAATATTAAAAATACGTCATCAAGTAAACGAAACAGACAAGAGAAGTGGTTTTATAGACAAAATTTAAGTTGCCTTGTAAGATCCGTGAAGCATTCGGAAAATGTTATTATTAATGGCTGTAATTGCGATTAAGAATAAAATAATATTGATCAAAATATTTCAAAACGTTCAGATAATGCAATAGAAAATAAAAATCAACGAAAAAACTGTTAGTAAAGTAACATTACAGTTGTAAATTTTGACATTAAGTCATTGATAAGTACTTAATTACCTTTATGAATGTCTAGTAACGTTAAAAAAAATGTTTCTTGAAACAATATTTTTGAGGTGGCCACTAGACTCCTTACTTTTTGCAAAAACGGCATCGGGCATCAATCTCAAAAATCAAATCTTTCGAGAACTCAGCAATCATTATTAATTAATATACCATATTAATGTAAGAAAATGAAGTAAATATAATTTTCTAAGATTAAAAAACTTTTGGTATGTAAATTAGCCTTTCTCTCACCAGATTTTCATATTCTCTACGACGCCTGCCGTCACCAAACAAATAGAATCTGTCTTCGTTAGAAAATGAAACCCTACTTCAGTTCACAAGGGTCCATGTGGCACAATTTTGAGCAAACCTCAAACTTGCTATACATTGCCCTCGGAGTAATTTAGACCCCCCCAGTCTAGCCTGTGTATTTAAATTCTAGAAATTTCCTAACATTCCATTGGGTAGCACTACAACTCTAACTTGTTGTTTTTGATGTTTGTGTTGGTAGACTTTCGGTTTCGTAATGCTGTGCTCACAATACATACAGTCTCTGGGTTCGGCACACCATTTTCTTCCCGGTCTTTTTTTAAATGAATCGGTGCCTGGAAATCGTGTTCTGATCCTCTGAACAGTAGAACGACTGGCACTAAATCGTTCCGACACATAACATTGAGTAAAGCCTTTTTCAAGAAGAGTCACTATGTTACCAGTGATTATAGTCTTGTCTGAGATAGTGTGCTATGAAATTTATCACAAAAAACAAATATTAACAACTGGATAGCGATAACAATAAATGAAAATTACTTAACAGTATTTTCTAATCAACAACACAACATCTAAACATCACAACGTCAAGAAATCTTTTTAACCCGATCAAATAGTTCTGAAATAATTTTTTGAATTATATATGTACACAAATGTTTCCGATTATCTCATGCATAAAAACGTCTCTTTTGTAAGATTTCAATGGTTAGAAAAAGTTTCAGGTGCCCGTTTATTTTGAAAAAAGGTTTAGTTATAATAGGCTTTAATTGATTGTGCTGGTTTTTAATGGATTTCTTTTTTGTCGGTCTTTGTGTCTCAATATAAAGTAGAAAATGGTATAAAATAATCGCTTCGTTACAATTCACTGAAGTGGAGTTAAATATTCTGTAGAATGTTTATAGTACTTGTATCACACTAAGTACGTAGCTCTTACAATTAGCTTACTAGTAGTGTTTATATTCAATAAAACATTATCTGATGTACGTGTAGTGTATGTATATATATATATAGTAGTGAACGGAACCAATTTTTGCAACAGTTTATCACGGGGAGGCTCAATACAGCTGTAAGTCCGATTTATTTGCAGCTCCCTGTGACTCCGGTTTCCATACGATTTAATTTCTCTACCCACGTTTGCGTACTGGCTTTCACTGAGTACAGAATCATTTCACGGATACTTTCCTTCGTTGAGCATAAGGAGAACACATGAAAATTTCAAAGTGTTCTTTGTGTGTTTCGGAAATTTTCGTGTTTGTTTTTATTTTCATTGCTTGTTGCGTTTCATTTCCAAATTTCTTAAACATTCAGATAAGCTTCAATAGGATAATACATTTTGCGTGTTACAAAAAGGTGTACTAAAGTATATTTTATAAAATTATTTTTGATTCATGAACGTTTGTAAAACATTTAGGTAATGAGATACCAAAACGAAAGATTATAGAAAAAATGTAATTAATAATACAAATACGGGGAATGCCGCTTCCACCAATTTAAATATTTATCTTGTATAATAATTTTAGTATAGAATAGTAAAAAAAATCGGCCTATAAAGTCATTCATTCCCTAGTTTGTCACAGACTCTCCACTTTTTATGAACCCTACATTTAATGACGGGAGATCTGCGCCGCGTCTCGACCGGTTCCAATAAAATTATCAAAACTATATTAAAAAAGGTTTAGGTATATTATTAGGTAAACAAACTTCAGTTGTCACTTGGTTAACCGGTCAAATACAATATTAAGTAATGAGTTTCATACGTCGTATTACTGCGGCACTCTTTAATTTGGCCGCATGTTATTAGCTGTCATATTTATTTTTTTTTCCTTGCGGTAAGGCAAAGGTCTAAGGACCATGCAGCCTAATCTTTTTTTAAATACATTTCTAATCTCTTTCCCATTTTCAGGCCTAAGCCAAGTCTTTTTTTATTTATTTATAGGCTAGTTTTCAGGTTGTTTATCCTAGGAAAGTTGTGATATGTGTCATTAAACAGCTTTAATTAAATATTGTATTTATATTATATATTTAGTACTATTTACATAGGTAGTTCGAAATGTTGTCTTCTACCTGAAAATATTATCATATATTTAGAAGCATTTTCAAAAAGTTCAATGTAATTTTATAATACGTAACCAGGTTATGCCTCATAGAAGAATTCATTTTACATTTAGTTAGTAACCTGAACCCTTGTAGTATAGAATAATTAAATGCAGAATTAATGCTATAACCAAAATAAAACCGAGACTTAAAAAAAACAAGAATTACTTGATTTTAAATCGGAAAGAATAGTTTTTCTTGTTTTTATAATGTCAAGGACGGGACGAACAGGTTGTGCACCTGGCGGTAAGCGACACGCCTATTCATGACAGTCTACGCGTTTTCTTAATTTTAATATTTTAATTTTTTATGGAATATTCAATATTCATTGTAATCATAGTTATAGGTTTTCTTTTGTAACTAACACCATTATCTTATGGGCTGTGGCCTGAAATAAATGGTTTATTATTATTATTTAATATTCAATGGGCATCCCAATGACGTTGCAGATCAAATGATTGACCAAATTTGACTAGCGGTCCGGGAACAGGAGAAGGGGCGACGAATAATATAATACGTATATTCAAAGTACGCTAACCAGTCCACTGCGAATTTTGTTACCATAAGTTTGTACGTTATTAATATAATAAGTAATTAACTTTTTGTAATCTATCAATATGTACTGTTGTTATCCCAAATAAATAAATGTGTGTATAAGAATGTATAGGCACGTATTTATCCCAATCTACCTACACAGCAAGTGCAGCCAACTTAAAAAGTCGCAGATTGTCATGAATTTTTTTACAAGAACTTTACATTAATAATCATGTGTATAGAGTTGGGTCACGGAACAAATTCCATTTTCAAAAATTCATATTTTTTTTACATTAATGAATATTTTTCCGGATATTTTTCCTATATTTTCCAAATTTGACAGTTGACACCTGTCAAAAGTTGAAGATACTGAAAGAAAACGATGGAGCCGTTATAAAGATTTTTTTACCTATGTTTATTTTTTCCGCTGACGTCCAATCATTTTAAATCTCGTTTTACTCTAACTTGCTTTTAGCTATGCACAGTAATCTTATAATAAGATTATTGGCTATATAATTTTATTTTATAATTCACGCTAAATAAAACTTCAAAACGGTCATTCTCGGACTAGTGTTCACTACCTAATTTCCGTGGCAACTTTTATTATTTAATTATTAGATTTTTATCGTGCAATATTATTTAATAATTACACGATAATGTACTTGGATATTTAAATAATAAAAGTTGACACGAAAATTAGGTAGTGAATATTAACCCGAGAGTGACCGAAAAGTATATCTAAACGTAGAACATGGTAATGAGCTTTCGAACTAGATTTATTCTATTTTTCGAAATTGTTTCCCTAAATGTTTCAAATTTTTCGGAAAATTACCCAACAGTATGTGTAATATACATGATGAATCTTTTAATACTAATTTAATATTTTAGTAAGTTTATGTTACTGGTATTTCTCATTATTTTTTATTTTTAAGAATTAAGATGAAGAAAGTCCAGGTGATCAGCGTCTCGTTATGTTTACTGTAGGTATAATAATAATGTGTTATGAAATTCTCGGGACTACGAGTACCACAGCAACGGATTTCACTTCGGGTCACTCTATCTAGAACACTCAGACTAGAAACAATTCAGAAAAGCTCATTTCCCTAAATGGTTTTACCGGGAATTGAATCCGGAACTTCCTCATCCAGCGCTCACAGAGCTAAACGTTGGGCCACCGAGCTCATCTAAAGAAAGGTAATAAAACCAGAAATATTTTCACAGTTTATTAAAAAATAGTTCTACTTAGAGAGACTCGCGCCCGGCAGCTGTAATATTCAAATACAGTGCCTACAGTACCTATTATTATTACGTAAGTACAGTGTAAGCACCATATTTCATTTTAAAATCTGGTTTGCAGTAAAATATTACAAAGCGAAAAAAGGGCGCCATTTATCTATTATTCTGATTAAATCCGCATAACTTCGTTTTTTCATACAATAGCTTTGTTATAAAATAAAAAGTGGGAAGTGGTATAACTTGGTATAAAAATGTTTCCGAAACTTGCCGCGAACTGCTCAGGCGAAAGTAATTCAAACAAAGTAGATAAAAGTTGCGGCGCTAAAGAAGCGATTAAAAGAAAAATTAGCATTCTTTTAAATTAATTACTTCCATAATAAAAGTTTCTACGAGGAAGTATGAGAATGTATAGGCTAAATTCAGGCATATAAATTTCAATGTTTGTGATTTTGTTTCCTTATAAGATTTTAATTTAAATTGCATGTCACTCTATTATGTAATAATTAAGTATATATTATGATTTTTGTACAATAGCAAAGCAATTTTCCTTTTATTACCGAAACATTTGTCGTGTGTTGCTTCGAATTCGATTGACTGTAAGAAAAGCTGTACTTTTGTTAATGTATATTGTTAAATTTCTAATATACCTAAGTATGTGTGATGTAGTGTTATAATTAGAAACAAAATGAGCACAATGTTACGGTAAAGCCTAAATAACAGGAACGTTCATTATTATATGTCTTTCTAGAGTATGTTTTTGGAACAATAAGTAACGATCGAAGTAAAACTCGACAAAAAGGGGCAAAGTCGTCAAAAACTTAAAATTCGTTTCATAAAGACTTGTGAACAAAGCGGGCCAGTTTCAAGCCCGACTGCATTATTAATCTGTAGTTAGTTTCTTTTGCCCGATGCAAGGTTTTGCTGTTCGCATCGATTACTCGTTAAGTTGGGTTATACTGGGTTTTTGGAGAAATTCGTTCGTGAAAATGTTAGCCTATTTTTTAGTGCGGCCCTATTGAGTTTGGAAGTGTTAAGTTAAAAAGGATTTAAAAACCATAGAGCAGAGCAGGAGTTTTGTTGTATATGATTTTAGTGTCGCTATAATGATATTTTAATTAATTTTCCGATATGCACTGAAGGAGCCTTCCCGCACAACGTACAATGCCTTTCCTGTACGTCTGGCGCACTCTTGACAAAAATTGGCGAGTACCTTACACCGATTGGCAATTCCTTTCACGACGATAACAAGCTTTATAGTGTAAGCAAGGCTGCCATCGATACGATACGGAGAAGAATTAACTTTTCTGTTCTAGACTAAACTAGACTAGTGTGTTCTATACATTTACATTAGGAGTTAAAGTTTGAAATTGCCGTGTCGTATCGAAAAATCAATTAAACAAGGTCAATTAAACCTTTGGGCTCCACAAACTGTGTGAAGGTATTTTGTACTGCTCTCTGGATTTTTTTCCGTGCAAAAAATAGTCAAATCGCGCAAAAAATGATAGTCTGTTGGGGCGACGTCGTGAACATGTTCACGTTAAAAGTTGATATAAAAACAATTGAAAGTCGAAAAATCAAATGTATCATGTTTTTTAAATTAAGAATATTTTAGTTTTCGTGTGAAAAATGTTTCATTCTGAAATCTGACACCAAGCAGGTTTAATTTTAATTCAAAGTGGCCAGTACAATAAATCGGTAATTCAATATTTAAACTCCTATTCTTAAATAGTAGTTCTACATTTATAAATAGTACAATTTAACATTTTTCTCAAAGAATTACTAAAAGGTCTATATATAAGGTAAACAAGTCTAATTTAAAAAAAAACACTGAATAATAGGTTATCTTTTTTTCAATTAAATGAGCAGAGAAACAGCAGTCAAGAAAATAGATTCGTCTAGTTTTCAAGTTTATCTTTCTACCCTCGTTTTCCTCGGTTTTATCCGAGGCATGCTTCTCGGATATTTGTTAAGCGAGTTTAGTTTTTCTCTATTCCATTTGTGTTTGTTCTGTTGTTTGGTGATTTCATTTAATCACTGTTCCTAGAGCGATCTCAATGTGAATGGTCAGTTTTCTCTTCGAATGCACTTTGTTAGTCGAGCAATAAATTTTTTTTTAGGTAGTGGTTTTAATCAATCGGTATTTTTTTAACGTTTTACAACACTTAAATAGAATTCAAATTTTACTAACTTCGCGTAGGTACAACGTATGTTAGTTTTCATACATGTACTTAGTTGAAAACTTCGACAATGCGAGCTGCCTAAAGATTATCGTTCGTTCGTCAATCATCTCTGCCTTTTGACGGGTACGTCACGAAGCGGTAAAGGCTTGGGGGCAATACATTTAATTAAATAGGTAACCATTTACAGTACGTGTTTGGTTAATACCTAAATAGGTAGCATACTAAATCTTTAACGTCCATGAAAAATTAATAATTTAAAATATAATAACTGGGAGGTATAATGACAGCTTGTATTTTTAAACAAAAGATGATCAGATTTACCGTGTAACACGTAGTATTATCCTGGTAACAGAAACAATGAGATATTTAATCATGCAAATGTCAGTGCTACTATGTGTTTTGTTATTATAGGTGGTTATTGAAAAAAATGTTTCTATAATTTATACCACATGTGAAAGGTTCAAATAATCTAAACAGTGGGCTCCGTTAATTGAAACCGAGTAAACCCGCGAAAGCAATTTATGGCGGCTAATAAATGGCTCAGTATAGCATGGAGCGACCGCTTGTTTGTTTTGCTCTAATGGGTAAGATGGTTTTGGAGGAGAAATGAAAAATGTTACCCAGCTTCGAGATGGGGTAACGGCCTGACAGATTTTATAAATTATTTAATTTATCATCGTACGAGAGAGTACGTGATCATTTTTAAACATATAACGTGTGATTAATAATAATTGTAATTAAATATTTGGCTCATTCGAATTAATGTGGACATTTGGAATGTAGACACTGAAATGATTTTGTAAATAGTAGTGGATATTTCCATGTCAGAAACATACATTTTCCTATATACTTTCCCAAAAAGAAACCATTACCATTATATTCTGCGAATGACTGAAAAATATACGAACGAATTGGATAGGTGGCGCACAAACATTGGCTCTTTGCCATTCTGCCTTTAAAACCTGTGGGGAACGGCCTTTTCATTATTTAATTCAACAAGCGGCGTGTTTGTGCCGATGCCAAAATAATGCAACGAATTCAATAAAAGTTTGCATACGGTCTGGCAGTGCACAATTTATAATAACGCAATTATGCCATGCCCATTTATATAGTAATTAAACAATTTTGTGATTTAATGTTGCATATATTTATAAGAGAACTTTTAATATCTGTCATGTTTTGGAGTCGCACAATTACAATTTACTACCTACTACAGGATAGAAAAGAGTTACATATATGTATAAGTAGATTTACTATTATTTGCTTTACGTAGGTCACTCAATAAGTTTTGAGATAAAGAAAAAATATGAAACATATTAATATAATTTACTTTACATTTTTTCAAAATACTCTCCATCATTATCTACACAAAGTTTCATTCGTCTAAACCAACTCTGAAAACACTTTTGCCAGCCTTGATCCGTCAGCAATTAAAATTGCCATTTCGTAGGCAGCCACTGCTTCTTCGACACTCAAAAAAAATGTTCCTTTCATTTTATCCTTCACTGTTGGAAACAAAAAGAAATCGCAGGGAGCCAAGTCAGGGCTGTACGGCGGGTGATTTAAGGTTTCTATACCAGATTCCTCAATAAACGCCTTTGTTCTGAGGGACGTATGTGAAGAGGCGTTATCGTGATGTAGCATGATTCCCCGAAGCCCGGTCTTTGGTCTCCTCTCCCGCACAGCTTGGAAAACTTTTGGCAATGCTACTGTTGTGTATCATTCTGAATTAACAGACCTACTATTTTCTAACATTGACGTCGACAAATGTCCGCTTAGAGAAAAAAAAACTAGCTACCATTTTTTTGCCGACGTTTCGAGGTCTTTGCAACTTTGTTGGCAATTGTCCCTCTGCGAAGACCCACACCGACGACTCCTTCTTGCTTTCTGGATCATATTGATAGATCCATGTTTCATCACCAGTAACGATCTGAAACACGTCTCGATGTCCCGTTTTCGAAACGTATAAGTATTTCTCGGCTCCAATCCACGCCAGCCTGTTTTTCAGTACCGGGGAGCAATCGTGGGATCCATCGACAACAAAGCTTCCTCACTCCAAGACGTTGATGCAGGATAGTATTGACGCTTCCCGAACTAATGCCTAGGATATTCTTAATGTTCGTGTACGTGATTCGTGGGTCTTCTCGCACCATCATTTCAGATGTCCACACATTTTCTGCAGTAACTGCTGTTTCCGGGCGTCCGCCTCTTAGGTCATCTTCAAGGTTAGTTTTGCCTCTTTTAAATTCCTTAAATCACCTAAAAACTGTTGCACGAGAAGGAGCAGAGTCCTCTAATGCTGACTGCAAACGTTCCGAACCCAATTGTTCAGTTAAACCACATTTAAAATCATAGAAGATCATAGCACGCAAATGTTCACGGTTAAGATCCATTATTGCAAAGAAAAAGCGCGGGAAGCGTTGTAGTAAAATGACTAACAATGTAATTTTTTTTTAAATTTAGCTAAATTGCTTTTGGTGATCTATTTTTAAATAAATTTGCTTTTTAAAAACATATAATACGGGTGCGTTCCATTTTTAAATTTCGAGCATCTCAAAACTTATTGAGTGCCCTACATTGCCCTACGTAACAGTAAAGGAAGAGATACTGGAGGGAAATTTCACAAAAAAAGCACTTTCTGTATTGGGTCAATGTAGTGATATGCAGACAATCTTTGATTTTGACGACTTAGGTGGTCTAACGGTTTACGCGAATGCGGAGATCCCGAGTTCGATTCTCGTTGGGACCAGTGATAAGAGATAATTCTAAAGAGATTATCATTCTTACATTAATGTTAAAATTTGTGAAAATGTTGTTTATGTTTATGTTATTTTTTTTTTAATAAAAATAGTGAAACATAACATTAATAAGGGGATTTAAAAAAACTAGTTATTCTTGACAATCGTTTTCATAAAGTCTCAAATTCATTTAAGGGGCAATGTATACGCTTCTATAATAAGATTCCGATTGATATTCAAAATTTTACCTTTACGAAATTTAAACCTATTGTGAAACAAAAACTTTATAGTAAAGGTTATTTATACAACTTCTGCGTACGTGCACCCGTGTACGACCCGTTTAGCTCTTTCAGGTATTCTCGATCTAAGATTTTTAAATTAAATATTGTAATGATAAATATATTCAAATGTATATTTACAAAGAGCAACCCCTAGGGTATCTTGCTCATTCTTCTCAAGGGAATCTGCCTTACGAATGCGCAGTAAAGTTTAATCAGTAAGACGATTTTTATTGTAATATGCTTACCTATGAAATAAAGATTATTTGACTTTGACTTTGACTTTGACCAATTTGGGAAATAAACTTTTAAAAATTTATTCTTGTCTGGGTGTTCAGGGAAGTGTCCCAGAGTGATTTCCGTTGCTCTAGTACTCATAGCACAGGGCATTCTCTAGTTTGAGACCAGGCTATTTGTGTGGTTGTCTGTCACATTATTATTAACTAACATTAATAACAGTATGTTGGGAATATAAATAGACAAATAAATAAATACTAGCATACGGTGCTCTGTTACCAAAGTAAGTGGCTAAAGCACTTGTGTTATGGAAATCGGAAGCAACGACAGTACCACAAACACCCAGATCCTATTGAAAAGTAATATATTATATAAAAGTATGAAAGCAATCTGTTTCATAGTTATATCACTGTCTAACGAATTCTTTACATTGTGGTTAAATTATCTGTCGCTCTTGGTGGCGCTCGTTGAAATATCAGTTTGTGAAAAGTTACTTTTAGATTTCGTTTTCTTCGCATACCTGGCCAGGGATCCAACCCGGGCCCTCAGAGAAAACCGGTGTGTAAGCCACTCACATGTGGAGGTTGTCAAGTACATAATATAATAGATGCCTAAATATTAACTTGTATGTTTGCCAACATCAACTATGTTATATAGGATCATGTAGGACGATTTTAATGAATTGCCAAACGCAATACAATTCTCTCATCTGCGATCTATCGAATTCCACTCACAGAGGCGGCAACAGTAATTTATGCTTCATAGCCGTGGTTTAAGGATAATTCACATAGTCTGAATATTGCCGTTGTGCTAACGTTGTCATCCAAGGGGCTGCGGTCGCGGGAGAATTTGCTAGGGGCTATGCAGCTAACTATTTGCAAAGCCAACCTATTAGTAGTCGGCACGCCACCTTTAGATAAGTCGTAGGATAAGTTCGAACTGGGAACATTTTACTGACATTCACTTGACTCGTGTTGCTTAAAGGTCAATTTAAGAATTTATCAAAGTTTAGTTACTTTACACTTTAAAGTGAATAGTTTTTTTTTGTCAATAACTAACTTAATCGATGTTCGACATAAGTAGTAACTACATAATTATTCAATCTGACATAAAGAAAAATTCCTTCTGTCTGACAGGATTCGATCGATCAGGACCGAACGAAGGAATTTTTCGTTGTGTTCGATCTTTGTATTAATAATTATAACAAACTAGTGGAGTAATTTCACAAAAATAAGCGAATGTCATGGTGGCAAAACCACCACCATACCAGTTGTCTGGTCTCAAACTAGGGACCCTATACTACGAGTATCAGAGCAACGGAAATCTGTGGCACTTCCCAAAACTTCCAGACCAGAACCAATTTAGAAAAGTTCATTTCCCAAATTGATCGTACCGGTGTCAAACCCGCAACCTCCGTATCCAGCGCCAACAATGTAAACCGTTAGGCAACAGATGTCTCTATAATATCCATTACAATCAATCAATATAGTAACTACATATATAGTTAGAGGATTAAACTTGTTTAACTATAACTGAACGGTTTTGTATCTATAATACGGTAAAGTGTTATTTATAAAAGTAATGGGAGTATTCCCCCATTAGGGAGTTTTAGAGTTTGCGTTTATAGTCGCTAGTGACCGCGGCAAATAATTTAAATATTTTGTGCTGCAAATTGAACAGCGGTCAAATTTATACACCCAATATGTTACGCGATTGGTAGCGATGATTGAAGCTGCAAAGTTATGGCCGTAGTTAGATACTACATACAAATTAAGAATTTTCGACATTTCAACGTGTTTGGTGTTTGTAAAGATGAAAAGCTTTTCCCTGTTCCATCGAATATATATATGGTTAAATAAAGTATCGGCTGAACAACAGCCAATTCGGCAAGATAAACAACCGAAATCCGAGCAGACAAAATAGACTCCTGACAAATCGTTCCTGCGATCAACTCCATTGATTCTTAAAGAAAAAAATATTGGTCGGAAATATCATCAGTTGCCCTATACGAGGAAATATCTCATTGACTGCAGGAAAGCTTCACTCAGTCCGTAGAGAAAAATCTAATAATTTATAAAAAAAAATGAGTTTATAATTGACAGATCTGCATTAAAATTCTTTTTAACCAACTTCAAAAAAAGGAGGAGGATCTCAATTCGACTGTATGTTTTTTTGTATTTATGTTACAAATACACAAATACGATAACCCCGGTATTTGTGTATTTGTGAACCGATTTTGATGATTCTTTTTGGTTGGAAAGAGGGTACTTCGGTAGTGGTCCCATTTAAATTTGAAAAAAATATTCCACCTGCAAGGGTGGCAAACTAGGGTATGAATCCGGTGACGCTCACTTTCCGGTAACCTCTTTTCTATTTCACTGATCGATTTAACCGATTTCCAGTAACTGAAAGAATCATTTTCGTCGCGTAACATACATACAACAAAAAAAAGAAAAAAAAAATGCAGTCGAATTCAGAACCTAATCATTTTTTTAAAGTTGTTTAAAAATTATATCAAATGAGCGTTAGTGTAATAATATTTATATGACATATTTCACACCCCATATACGCAATAGAAACAGGGTAAATAACAATTTACGGATAAAATCTGTATATTGCTGTCTTATCTATGAATTTGGTCCGTATTTTGATTATAACAATAAGTGACGGGACGACGGGTTCGTCTACGTCGTCGTCAAGCTACACGCCTGTCTTTAACAGTCACAGTGCCACTCAGAGCTCCAAATTGCAAAGATCTGAGGGGCACTACCACTGCTCCCAACCCTTATCCTTCAAAACCGTAACGCAGTAATGCTGACATTACTGCTTAGCGGCAGAAATAGTCAACGTGGCAGTACTACCCTGGACGAACTCTTTCACAAGGAGCTCTACTGCTACTATAAAAGTATGCAACGAACAAAATTCATTGGTCATTTTTGTTTTCAACAGGAAGTTTTTTAATGCACCTTTGGCCCTGTAATAGGATAAGTTGTACATCCAAGATAAAGTCTTCTATATCCGGTTCATTAAACATTCCATTTGATTAACGACGGAAGAAATACTAGCAATGGGCACATAATTCATTTCATTTGTTATGATTCCTGATAAATAATTAAGTACGCTGTCAAGTCACATAATCCACATGTTATTGGTTATATGGATGCGATATCTTTTCATAGTGACTGGAATTGATTTGTGTATTCTCATAACAAATGTCTATTTTCTTCTAGATAGTAGACGCGTTATAAGCAGTAGATACTAAGGACAATGTTACGTATTTTATCTCTTATACATACATATTAATAAAGCGAAAATATCTGTACGTAAATATAATTTTTTGACGTATACTTTGAATGCTATTTCATAGTGACTGTTGAAGTAAACCCTCTTAAAAATATATTATTTGAATATATTGTTTTATAGTATTAAGTGACGGGACGAACAACAACAACAAACAAAAACCTGATTGTAAGCTACACGTCTACACACCCCATATACTCGACAGAAACAGGGTAAATAACAATTTACAGATAAAAATCTGTATATTGCTGTCTTCTTTATGAATTTTGTTCGTATTTTTTTTATAGCATCAAGTGACGGGACGAACGAGTCGTGCACGTGATGGTAAAGCTACACGCCTGTCCATAACAGTTGAATAGGCACTTAGAGCTGAAAATCACAAAGATCTGACAGGCACTGCCACTGCGCCCGTCACCCTAAGACATAAGTTGACAAGTCCCATGTGCCTGTAATTTCACCAGCACCTTTACCCTTCAAAACCGGAACGCAATAATGCTCATACTACTGGGTGGAGGCGGAAGGTAAAGTGGCAGTACTACCCTGGATTAACTCTTTTTCTGGTACTAAATTATAGACGTGCTTACACAATAAATGATTTGATTTGATTTGATTTGAATTATATTCATATATGAATAAAATTATATTCAGCGTATTTTTTCTGGCAAATTGAATATAAACAGCCCAGTGCGTACCCTTAAGGCATTATACTGCAGGTTCATGGCGTACGGTGCAAGATGGTAGATGAGCCTTAGTTATAGGGGAGAAACCAAAATCACACCGGATGTCCGAACCGTTTATAAATCTTTACTTGAACAGGTAGTCTTTAGCTCAGCCGACCTGACTATGCAATAAACCATCTCGTTAGAGCCTCCTGTACCAAGCAGCGGGATTTATATGGTCTGAAACGGTACAGTAAAATACGAATTGATACACTACAGTCATTGATTTACAATTATATGGACGTCGGGTCCGCACTAAAAAGTGTCCGAACTTATAGGGCATTAAAATCGTATACAGAGCGTCATTCACGCTCTAGTCTTCGTTTGTTCGACTGACAGCGAAGCAAGCAAAATTAGATAGTACTGCGATGACATTACAATATAAATTCAACGTTTTAGCTTTTTCATATTCCTTGACAGGTCACTACGTTTAAATAGGTTGACTTTTGGGACATTTTTTTCGTGGTTTTTGTATTAGACCCGTCGTCCATTTATTTGTAAGTCAATGACTACAGTAATAAAAATTGCATTTCCAGTTCAAATGTAAGAATTGGAACAAATAGAGAGAAAGGACAACTCGTACGCGATGTAGCTATTTAATTCAATTTGCCTTCAATTTGCATTCAATTCAACTGCCTCTGTGGCCAAACGGTTACCACGCCGGGCTGCCACGCAGAGGTCCCAGGTTCGATATCCGGGCTGGGAGAAATATTGTATGGCCTACATTTGTTTCTCTCATGTGTTTGGGTGTGATTTGTGGTGTTCTATGTATGTATCCATGGCAACCGCGACACAGTGTCCCACGTGCGGGGCTATGTTGAGTGTATGCGTTATTATTCTCGTAAGTCTTGCCTTTATTTGCGAGTCACAGTACCCCAGCATAATATATAATGTATATAATATTGTATTTTTAGTATTTGGAATTTTCCAATTGTCACGTATGGACCGATTTACGTTCCACTGACAGGCACGGCTAAGGTGAGATTTATACCATATTGACATCCTGCTGATTGTAATTTTATTGTAAATAGTGTCCGACATATTACATGTTTCAGCACAATGTTTTTCTTCACCGTTAAGCCCAGTGATATGTGCAAACTGTACCAATAAGCGGCCCTGTAAAGGACTTGAAAGGACTTAATAGTGCAGGCCCAATCCAGGGAATCACATTTCCTGCGCGAGAGGCAAACGTACTCTCAACTGAACCATCACTGCTATAACTTGTAAACTACTTATAACTATAAATAATAATAATAATAACGCACTCACCCAACATAGCCCCGCACTAGGGAAACCCTGTGTCGTGGGTGCCATGGACACACGCATAGACAACCACAAATTACATCCAAACTCAATATGGAAATAAATGTAGGCTATACAAATATTTCTCCCGGCCCGGGAATCGAACCTGGGACCTCTGCTTGGCAGCCCGGTATGGTAACCGCTCGGCCATGGAGGCAGTTAATCAAGATTTGGTATTCGTTAATCGAGTGTGAGACTTAATTCGTGTATGCTTTACTATATCAGCTCTACTGTACAAGGAAAAGAACTAAGTATGGTAGTACTAGGCATGTTTAGAAAGTGTATGTACTTAGATAATGTAATAGTATTTATTATTGTCGTATTTTTATAAAAATTAGCAGTCATGCATGTAGATAGATTTAAAATAGTTTACGTACAGGGAATATGAAATAATACGTCTTACAGGGAGGCTACTTACGTGCACACGTTCACCATAATCACAACTGATGGTAAGTGATGATGTAGTCGAGGATATAATTTCGCCTTAAAAAGGTCCATAGGCCGTCAAGAATGGACAATAGGCAAATGGTACCCATTGTTTATGCTTTGCCCCTTGTCTCGCTTGATGTCAAACCGGTCAGGTTGAGCTAACTAACAATTAAATAACGTTTTAATTACTAATTATTAAACTGTATCTTTTGTATTTGACAAAAGATACAGTGGAAGTACTTAATTAGTTATGACTTATTAGTAAAAATCCCAAAAACAACCTTAATCGTGTAATATTTCTAGTTATAGATCAGCACTGGGCTTCCACAACAGGTACTAAATACAAAAAAAAACTGGGATTTGCAAGAAATTTTTAACCTAAAACACTAATCTAATCTAAAAAAATGCCCTGCCCTGTATTGTGTCTGGTTCAAAAGTTCTCATGATACTGGCAGCATAGCCTCGCTGGACGGCAATGGACACTTGCAGAATCAACCACTAGCTAGAGCGGTGATGGCAGCCCCTGTCTCTGAGTCAGCGACCCAAGGAAAGAAATTATTAAACTACTTTACTATCACGTGTGCTATCACCGAGTCTCTGAATTTAGTTTGATGTAAACAATGCTACATACATAAGTAAGTTCCGTTAAACTTATTTACAACAGTTAAACTGTATAAATCAACTGAAACTATACTGCGCCATCTCCTGAAACCATGTTTTTTAGACTTGTTTCACACCGCGTATAACTACGAGTACATGGTTGGTTTATAATAGTAGATATATTATATCTAAATTGTTAGAAAATATTACTGTTTTATTTAGAATACATGCATATATTTGTTGGCAGGTCAATTTTATAATATGCATTGTATTATTTTCTAAAGTCCAAGCACCGGAGTATTTTGACTTTTAGACAAACTAGCAAATATAATTATAATGAAACACGCGTGAGTCCGGTAAAAACGTTACTTCAAATACTAACCTTATTTCAAAACCGTTAAGGTAGGTAAAAGGTAAAACCTTACGTTTTTATTGATAAATTAATTACATATCGAATTCTTAGATTTTCACGATTGTTACACGTGAAAATGAAACAATAATTCCGGATTTAAATCGAGTATATTTGTTTTTTCAAACAAACCAACGTTTCGGGCCCTTTACATGACCATGGGGCCTGTTTCATTTCCTAAGTTAATTGCCGTGACGATGTTTTGATATCGACATGAGCATGTTTTCCAGAGAAACATAATGGGAGGTGGGTGAGGTCAGGTGATGTCAGATGCGCACTACTTTAGTAAAAAATTTAAATTAAAAAATTAAAATTTAGTGAAAAGTAATATTCTCATAGTTAATTATTTCTGATAATTGAAGTATAGAATCTTACAACACTATCAACCTTATATCTCAAAAGCTAAGGTAAACTTTTATTGCAGTAGCGAAGTGACAACTGACAAGGTTATAATATTAATTGTAATAGGTGAACAGGGCAATCTTCTACTTTTGTTAAAGTCGAATGACTTTGAAGCTTGGTTGTGAAAATATTACCAGTGGATGCAAAGTAATAGTGTATGAACACCATGGCACCAGCGATAATTCTCACACACTTTAACTAGACGTAAGAGTCTACGTAAGTTTGGTCATGCAAGTTGACGCATAATAGAAAATACTCAACTATATATTTAAACATAGTAGAGACAGAAACTATAATCAATCTTATAACACTAGACATAATTTTATTTGTATTACTAATTTCGTTTACTGCTGTGGTTACAATTTTTATTGGTTCGTCCAAAAAAGAACTTACAATCTTATTTTATTCAATAACATCACGGTAGAAAAGGTTTCAATTGGGTAACACGAATACAAATCTAATAAAGACCGACAGTGTAACTGGATAGAACCCCTTATAAGCGCATAATAAAACGGAGAAGTCAATTCACGATACATATTATCCTTTTTTATCGTGTCAGTAACAGGAATGTTTCTTGGGCCAAAAATGTTATTGTCAATGTAGTTTTGGCAAATTTGTATATAACTGTAAATTTTGAATTATGATAAAACATATAGTGCAATAATAATGGCACCCGCGATACGGGGTCTCCCTAGTGCGGGGTTATGGGTGTGTGAGGTATTTATTTATTTGTAATGGTGTAACAGTGCAGCGATGTAGCGGTGGTGTAGCGATATAGCAGCGGTGTAGCGATGTAGCGGCAGCGTAGCGTTGTAGCGGCGGTGTAGCAGTGTAGCGGTGGCGTAGCGGTGTAACGACGTAGCGGTGTACCTGTAACACATAGTAGCAGTAAATTCTTTTTATAATATAGTGGTAAGCGACACGCCTATACGTAACAGTTGCAGTGCCACTCAGAATTTTCAATTGCAAAGATCTTAGGCACTGCCACTGCGCCCATCACCCTGAGACAGAAGTTGACATGTTCTATGTGCGTGTAATGTCACCAGCACCTTACCCTTTCAAACCAGAACGCAATAATGTTCACATTTCTGCTAGCATCAGAAATAGATAAGATGGCAGTACTTTCCTGGATGAGCTCTTTCACAAGGAACTCTAATGTTACTTAAGATAAGACAGTGTGATAATGTAACAATGCGACAGTGTACTAGTAACATTTGCTAACCGCTGGGCCATATTACTAAAACATGTTGCACTGTCTATTCACACAAATAAAATAACATGACGCCAATGGTTAATATATTTATAGAACTGTATAGAACACATTAATAGCGTATAAAACGATCAAAGCGCATAAAATGGCACTATGTAAACTGTGGCGCACGACCGAAGCCCTTTATAAGCTCATAAATTGGCTATCGACAGTCGTGCGGTTCAAAAACGGGTGTAATTGGCGCTACCATAATTTAATTCCGCTAACGTAGTGTTTGAGCTGATGCCAGCGAACTCGAATTCAATAAAAATTGGAGCCAGACCCCCGAATCGTGGCTATCAATTGTGCCCCGAACAGCGCGTATGTTAAGTCAGTATCGATATGCGATGCGGTGCAATCTATCTACTGGGAGCTGACAAAGGATTCCTTCTAACACTACCGGAGTCGATTTCGCAATGCAAAAAGCATCTTACTAACTCGTCTCGTGTCGGTAAAATAAATGTGCTTATAGCGACAATCCGAAAGCAATTGTTCGCGAATAGTAGGGGCGGAAACTTCCATTTATATTATAATTTTTTTTATTATAAAATCAAGTGACGGGACGAACAAGTCGTGCGCTTGATGGTAAGCTACACGCCTGTCCATAACAGTTACTGTGCCACTCAGAGCTTTAAATTGCAAAGATCTAAGGGGCACTACCACTGCGCCCGTTACCCTGAGACATAAGTTGATAAGTCCCATGTGCCTGTAATTTCACCAGCACCCCTTACCCTTCAATACCGGATCACAGTAATGCTGACATTACTGCTTGGCGGCAGAAATAGGTAAGGTGGCAGTACTTCCCTGGATGAACTCGTTCACAAGGATTTCTACTGCTACTACTTATTATGAAAGAAAAAGCAATGGTCAAAATGTAAAATGTCTTTATTTCATGGGTAAGCTAATTTTACTAATTTAAATCAATATATATTAGATATCGATAATATGATAAGGTGATAGACGGAAGTAATTAAAACTAAATTTATTGTAAAAGAAGCATAATGTTTATGACCTAAATTAACAACAGACACGTACGTTTTATTCGTACATCTTCGCGGTTTAATAAAAGAACAAAAATCAAAAGGTAAAATTATGATAAAGATAAATAATATAAATGTAAAATAAGATAAAAAGTTCAACAATGTAAAAGTGTAAAATTAAAACAAATAATTGAAATGAATAAATTAAGGTAAGATTAATTAAATACTTATCTGATTCAAATCAGCAAAATTATTAAATACTTATTAAACAATGGCAAAATCTTCTAAAAGTAATGAATAGAAATCCCTAGGTATTCGAATTATAGTAGTATTTGTACAAAAATCCTGAACGAGTTAAACGGATTACTCTCATAACATTTTGTCAACTAAGGAAGCAAGAAAAATTTAATTTCACAACAGTTTTGAACTTTGTAAAAAATTTGATTTTCAAAAGGGAACTTATTATATAGTAGGGTGTATACTATAATATTGCCGTATATTAATTTGTGACTTTATGGAAACAGAGACAGTTATTTTTGTTTCTTATATTTAATATGAAGAGTATCATTATTTTTCACGAAAAGATCATTTAACATTAATAATATTTTCATAAATGTATTGTGACGTCAGTGTGGCAAAGATGATATTTCTTTTACTGATCTCACGGAGACACCTTGTGATCTGGTTTGCAAATTGACTGAACAGCAAGATTCTGCGGAGCAAATATTCAATTAATAATGTCCGTAACATTTCTCCAAAAATGCAGTATGTGATCAAAATTTTAAAAATAGCCAAAATAATTTTATGTAAGTTTCCTCTAAACAAATAACTTTAATATGAATTCTATAATCATTTTCGTGAAAGAAGTGAGGAATGCAAAGCTCGGTGCCTCTGTTTTTTTCTTTTCATATTTCTTGAGTACATAACTTTATAATTTTGGTCTTCATTAATAACCTCTACCTATTTCTGCCGCCAAGAAGTAATGTCAGCATTACTTAATGTTAGAAATTATATGCACATGGTACTTGTAAACTTACGTCTCAGTGTGATGGGCGCAGTGGTAATGCCCCATTTGCAATTTAAAACTCTGAGGACATTGCAACTGTTTTGGACAGGCGTGTAGCTTACCATCAGGCACACGACTTGTTCGTCCCGCCACTTGATATTATAAAAAAAAGTGGATCGCAATTTGACTTGATTTACTTAACTGACTAACTTTAATAGTGCCCTAAATATGGTTTTAAGTTTTATAACTGTAATAAATTTGTAGATTCCAGTTTGTATAATTTTATTAATACTACCTTGTTCGGCTTTTATAATACTTTTTTAACGCTTTATTTATGTAGGGCTTTGATCATTATTGAAAATTTGAAAGCCCCATTAGAAAAACAAAAACATCGTTTTTATAATAATCTCATTAAATCACAAGCACTTGTTAAGGTCGGAATGAAGAGACAATTAATTCATCTAAATATGTCAAAATGGTATACTAAAGATTCATCCAGCCGAATATTCGGAGTGACTGACTCCGAATAGCTAAGGCGAGTGGATTATCCAGAATTTGCATTTGATGTAAGGCGAAGTTCTTAGTAGCTTGCTACACTTCACCGAACCATCGCCATCGTTCAACTGCCCGATGGACCACAGACCTGTTTTCATTCATGGTACCTCAGTTTAAAACTTCATTTATGATTTCTGTGTTCACACTTTGCGCGCGTTTAGGCTTCCGTGTTTGTTAATTGACTTCTATTTTCCTTGTCTTATTTTATAAGTAGTATTATTTGTCGGTGTCTCTATTATTATAGTGCCTGATGTGTTTAAAACAGTTGTAAAAGTGATTCCACTAACTTCTCTGCGTTTTTGGGTGTTTAACAGTAACCAAGATACGAAAAAATATTTTTCGTAGTTTTCACGAACCATGTGACGTATTTACACTAGTTGAGCCTCGGAAAGTCACGTTTTGATTAGTTTATTTCGCCACCTTAGTGTGCTGTGGGACTAAATCAACATCACCTCTAAAAGAGAATAACTGAAAATCAAAGGCACGTGTTATGCAACTTCCGTTAGCGGAAATGTAGTATTTTCGTCGAGCTTTGAAAATGTTACGCTTAGCTGGTATCATTTTATTGCTTTCTATTGAAAATAGAATATTGATTAATTGTATTCCTTTTCAGTTGTAAGAGTTTCAATTAAAACTTATTTTAAAAAGAAGTACAATACAAACCTTTTTTTGGCTTGGTAAGCACTTTATATTGTTTCATATTGGTGGAAATTTGTAAACGGCATTGGATTACTCATATTTAAGTATACCTACTACAATTGTATTATTTCCTAAAATGTATAAATAAATAAATATTTACAAGAATAATATATAGAGATAAAAAGAACACGAAAAATGTGGCGTGATAAGCAACCTTATGAGCGAATTAGAAATCAATTAGTTTTTACTTTTCAACAATTTATTTACATAGTAATGATAAGAGTGACGTTAAGGTTTTTATTACAATAATAAACGACAAGTGCTTGAGCTTTTTCGTAAAATAAACCGGTTGGCACTCCGACTTATTTTAAGGTAAATAAAACCAATAACATGCGTTTGTTATATTTATTTGAACTGCCTCCGTGGCCGAACGATTACCATGCTGGACTGCCACACAGAGGTCCCAGGTTCAATTCCCGGGCCGGGAGAAATATTTATATAGCCTACATTTATTTCTCTCGTGAGTTTGGGTGTAATTTGTGGTTGTCTATATGTCTAGTGCGGGGCTATGTTGAGTGTGTGCGTTATTATATAAAAACTATTTGCTACTCTATACAGTCTATTGTGCTCTTAAAGTTCAAGATTTTAATGGTTTAGATATCCCGAACAGGTAATAAAAAATTCAGAGCTTCTCAATTACGTTTTACTTTCGCGTAACTTCGTTTTTCATACAGTCTCTAAACAAACAACAAAAAAGTAAGTACCAAGGTAGTTCGTTTGTGATTGCTTTTCTCGCTTTACGAGTCTGGGTTATTGTCAATTAAAGGATACGGTTTTTAATTGAGCCAGGTATTCCCTTGCAAAGTAAATCAATTAGTGGTGGGTGCTCCGCGGTCGGCCGTAAATTGCTTTAGTTTGCCCACCCTGTAGCTTACTATGCTTTCTAGTGACCGTGTTACGAGTCCTCTTTTTAACAGAATTTTGGAAGGCAACAGTAACAGTTATACTTTGAAAACTACTTATACTATATAGGTAAAACTTACTAAAGTAGCAAATTTCGTTGTGTATCTTTCTTACCTGTGTAGGAAATACTAGCAGAAACATTGAATTTTTTTTATAATACCCAGTTAAGTCTTGCGCCTTGTGGTAAGCGTCACGTCTATCCATAACAGTTGCAGTGCCACTCAGAGCCTTAAATCGGAAAGATCTTTGGGTCACTCCTACTGCGCCCGTGAGACATAAGTCGACGGTCCCATATGTCTAACGATATAAAAACATAAAGATAATGACAACAAGTAAGATATATGAAGTGAAATAATCTATTTCCTCGTAAACCTGTAAAACCTCGTATTTTCTTTATCAAATAAGCCAACGCTCCGAGCTCTTAGCATATCCCATGTTTATGACTGCTATGATCCTAAAAATAAGTTATGATAATCTCAGAGTCCTAAAATAAACCGATCCCAAAAGTTCGTGGAATTACATCTATTTAACAAGTTTTATTGAAATCGGTTACCGGAAAGTGCGCCAAACCGGATTCATCCTCTAGTTTGCCACCCTTAGAGGTGGAACATTTTCTTAAAATTTCCAACAAAAAAATCATCACAAAATCGGTTCACAAAGTTATCGCGCAACATACATACAAGAAAAAAAAACAAAAAACATACATTGAATTGAGAATTTTCTCCTGTTTTGAAGCCAGTTAAAAATACCTTTAAAAAGAACATTAAATAAATAAATAAATTCAGTTTATAAGAATGCGTAGAAAGTCATATCTAAAATAGTCTTTCCGCATTTTCAGACTTACGGACTGGTCGCCGACCAAGACTTTCTCGTATTATTGAAATTCCTATCACGATTAAAACTCACTTCTTAGGAATTCAATAGAACCTTTATAAAAACTTATAACTTCAGTTCAGACGATATCGTGAAGTTTTGTGGTATTGTCTACTATTACATCCGTTTCACAAATATATTCAAATGTATTCCTTGTATCTGTTTTTTTTCCAAAATGTTGCCTACTTTTAAGCTTAGTACACGTACGACTTAATTTTTTCTGATTGCGGATTATAATATGCAGCCTGTAATTTATATTTAATAAGATGATTCAGTATATATTCCGAGTAAAGTTATTTTGAAAACAATTTTTTAAATTTATCCTACATCATAATACGTTAAATATTACTCTCAAATTGAACTCCCTTACTATGTTACCCAGTAATATATACAAATTACCTATTTACGGTGGTATTTTACGGACCTGTTTTCATACAAAATATTTTGCATACTCGTGGCTAAGCCTTGTATTAAAATGTTAATGTGCTTTGATCAATCCTCAGGTTTCATTAGCGACAATACAAAAATGCTTGTATATAAATAAAATATATTTCTAAACTATTATAATACATTATACTTGAACCCACTAATGAGATTTTAAAAATTGTTTACCATTTCCTTTGTGTGAGTGAATGTAGTTATTATTATTGTGCATTAAGCTGAAACATATATTTCATTTTTACATTGTCGCTTATGAGACCTGAAGGTTGCTCGTACCAATTTAATATTTTACTTGAAATCTTTTGTGTAAATTTTTAATCATGATCCAAATTATCGGAGATATTTTAAATATTACAGTAATATCTATGTCACTACAAAAATATTGTATCGAGGATATGCAAAAAGGCGACTACCAATTGTCAAAAAACATACTATACATATAACCATAATCTACAAAACAATTTTGCACAAAGAAAATAGGGTTAACTCTCGACACAGAAAAGGCGCTTTGAGATAATGACATTCAAAGAAACGTCCCACAACAAACGTGTGTTTAGTCTCACAGGTATTCTAACTTTATGTAAGTCAATTTCCGCTATTTCTATTGAGAATACGGCAGTCTGTCGCCATTTGTAATGATTGTGTATTACAATAATACACTTACGGGAAACCCTGTTTCGCGGGTGTCACGGACATACACATAGGCAACCACAAATTACACTCAAATTGGAAATAAATGTAGGGCATACAATTATTTATCTCGGCGCACGAGTCAAACCCGGTACCTTTGTCTGGCAGACCAGTGTGGTCACCGTTCGGCAACGGAGGCCGTTAATACTTTAATATATAGATAAATAAATAAATAAATATATATTTATTAACCACAAATTACACCCAAACTCACGAGAGAAAGAAATGTAGGCCATACAAATATTTCTCCCGGCCCGGGAATCGAACCTAGAACCTCTGCGTGGCAGTCCGTAATGCTAACGGTTCGACCACGGAGGCAGTTAATAATGCATTTATAGTAGTTGCACTGAATAAAACACGACTGGTACGGCACAAGTAAGCGCGGTACTTACAAGTAATAGCCGGGTACTACTATAACACATGATAAGTTACCAAAAATCATAGTGATAAGTGATTCGCGAACTTGTCGCGAGCGGAACGCGTGCGGTTCGCAGTGAGCCGACGGTAACTAGGTATTAAATCTAGCAAGTGAAGATTGTTTCACGCATACACACTAGAACCTCCTTACTGTACCTGTCACGTTACAGTTACAGCTCGCTAATGAGTACTTGGTTTATCGTGCCTACAGTAGCAGTGGCAAAATAAATCATGTAACATCATTCGACCAAATATGCGCATTTTGTAGTTCTTTAAAAATCGACTAGACATTCACTCATTCAATGGTGACTACTCCGAGCGAATTTAGATCGTTTAAGATAAAGCCATACTATTTATAAGGTTACTAAAAGACGATTCGTAGTAGTAAATGCTACCAAGACTTCTTATCTGACAGCTGGTTTAATTCTTCTTGTACCGATTGTTACTTTATTAAATTATAAATGTGCGGTTATTTTTTAACTGCCTCCGTGTCTGAACGGTTACCATGCTGGACTGCCACGCAGAGGTCGCCGGTTCGATTCCCGGGCCGGGAGAAAAATTTGTATGGCCTACATTTATTTCTCTCGTAAATTTGGGTGTGTAACTTCTAGCTGTCTATGTGTGTGTCCATGGCACCCGCGATACAGGTTGTCCCTAGTGCGGGGTTAAAAGTGTATGCGTTATTAGTATTTTTTTACTTTGCAACTGTGTGTATTTAAACTTACAATTATCATTATTATTATGTGCCTATACTGAATCATTAAAATCATTATTAGAATAACAATGCGTATCAAAAGCAGAAGAGATATAGTGGGTAATTTTCAGATTAGTTTTCTGTACCCACTTTCGGTGGCAATTGTTATTATTATTTAAAGTATTCTAGTAAATTATCGTAAATATTAAATAATATTTCAGGATACTCGAATATCAAATAATACGTCGTGATAATAATCTACACGTACTTCAATAATAAAAATTGCCACCGAAATTAGGTAGAGAAAACTAACCTGAAAATTACCCATTTCCAGTTAATATTCCGGAGGAGTCCATAAGAGATACTCTACTTTTATTACAAGTCACTGACCTAGATGTTACTTGATTCACGTTTACTTAATAATTATGCTATTTAGTACCATCCTCGACGATGTGAATGGCCAAATTCCAAAGGGATCTACAGTCTTGAAGACTAGTTAGAAATTCAAACGGACACATGACTGGAGACTCGAGGTCGGCTATTGGGAATTGAAGAGTGAATTAAGAACTTAAAGGTAAGCAGGAACCTTAGTCCTGCAACAATACATGCTGTTAACTACAAGGAAAAAAAATGAAAGAGGTCAACAAAATCGCCATTCCAGTGACCTGCCAAGCGGTCCGACGACATGGGTTTCAATTTAGTTTATAAAGGGTGTTGTCAAACCCAAGTATTTTAGATTAATACTTAATAAATTTACATTAAAGTAAAGATGTGAGAAACAAGTCACGAGCTGATATACATAATTAAAATAAAAATATCTATCATCATTTCAAGCATGGCGGGTTCACCCAGGTTTCCTAGAACACGAGAGGGAGGTAGAGGGGCGTCGACGTTAACATATCGGTTTTATAATCGGTACCTATATTGAATGTGAAAACAATAAATTCAGAAATAAGATTCAGATGACAAGCGTAATTAATACGCATATGATGTACTTTAACTTATGGCTGTAATAAGAAATCTTTTAATTCCGGATATTGCAAGACGAGTTTATTTGTTGTCACTGTTAAATGACAAATGTATGGTTAGAAATGACTTGAATTGCTTATTTTAATTACATATCGATTCACAATGTGAGTGAAAAGAAATGTCCCTTCACTGAAATATGTTCACCTAAATGATTCATCGCTAATTAAAGGTTTCTTGACATGATATTCTTTATTACGAGTTATTTTTATTTTTCCGATATTTCATTATTATTAATCTGTAGTTAGTGATAAAAATTAGGAATTAACCATGAAACCTTTAAAATGTATATTGTAGTAACTTAGAAAAAAACCATCAAAGTTTTGATCACCACTCTGGGTTCTTCAGTAAACCATCGGTGTAAACAATGTTTGAATTTAGATGTATTGAATTATAATAATAATATGTAATGATTTTGATTTTGTGATGAAACCTGCACGTCGAAGAAGGTACAGAACCCTCGGAAAACATTAGAAGTCGCTAAGCAGCATTGGGTCAGCGACTAGACTATGATCTAAGCCCTGGCCGAGAGGAGACTCGTGCACGTACAAATGGGTTGATGATGATGACGATGATTTTAAGTGTATAGTAGTAAGGGTATAATATCAAAAAAAGCATTTTGAGAAAAAAAGCTAAATGAATCGGTAGGTTTTATGTTTTTTTTACGTTAATAACATAAAATGTACATTTAACTTACTTTGTATACTAGACATTAAAGAATTCTCTTTATATGTATAGATTGACTTTGCAGAATAAGGTATTTCTATAAACACGAATAAATTTATTTTCCCGACATAACAGACGACCTTATTGTAATGTACTGGGACTTGCATTGTTTTGATTTGACACCACATGGCAGCACATTAAGCAAATATTGATGGATCTTATTCCGTTGCAATGGAAACGATAATTGAACAAAAGTGTATAAGCTTCATGTGCTGTTGACTGTGCCTAAAACAATTTGTCCCTATCTACCGCCCCGAGAGATAGGGTTTTCCAGAGAGAGTACGGGCTCGACGGCAAGACCAGTGCGTGCATCCGGGGCGGCTCACCCGAAGCACTAGCCTCTCGAGAACCGGATGAAGTCAAGCGAAAGAGGTCTGTGACAACCCTGTACACTGGCTGATCCGGGGTCAGAACCTGAACTCATAAGCTTCCTGTGCGCGCATAGGTTATGGTGCCCTTCTCGTAAAAATACACCTGCACAAAGTATTGTTCTAACCCACAATACATACCTATTCACCTTTGGATTTCGGTTACATGAATAAATCAGAGCAGTTTTGTATTTGAATCACGATTATATGTCAAACTGTTATTTTATTTATAGCACCACCGCTGCGAATACCCTGACGTGGCTAGTCCCGTGTGAGAGATGAAAATTTTCATATATTAAAGAATAACGTCTTTTGTTGTCATTTTTTAACATTTCAGTTTAGATTCTACAGAAAATGAAACTGTTTTTTTCTGATACAAGTATAAATTGTATTTGTTTAAATGTTACACATGTTATTGATTACCATAAGATTTCTTTCATTTTATATTCAATAATTGTAATTACTACTAAAAGCTGTTATTACAGCTTCTAGTAGTAAGGCTATTGCCTAATGGTTTGACTAAACGCCTTTCAAGCAGAGGCCGTGGGTTCGAAGTTCGGCTCGCATTTGAATATTTCAGAATTACATACATAAATTCATATACTTCACGCCTTTTAGACATCGGGGTAGGCAGAAACAACTTTCACTTGCTACAGTCCTGATACATATCTTTTGCCTCATCAACACGCATCAGTGCTTTCATACACGCTTGCAGGCTGAATTTATGTACGAAATTTAATTTGAAGTTTACTTAACCTTTACCCGAACCTATTGATACGTCATTGTTCACCGCGGGTTGTCCTACCGATAGTCAACTATTACGAAACTTGAATTACTCAAAATCATTTACTTACAATCAAAACCAACAAAATCTAAAAGTATCGGTTATAATTAAAAGTGCTTTTTCAAATAGTGTAAATAAAAGTGCATCAAATTAATTACTCAAAAATAACATTCTGAAACCAAAATATAAAAGTGTCGGTTACCAGTAAAACTGCAATAAACTTTATATAAGTTGTGTAAACGTGGTTCAAAAAGTGCAGTGTAAATCTCATCCACAATCAAATCTACATAGAGATTGAAACATTCGAAACAAAACGGCCGGCGACGATCGAACCTGCTACCACCTGCACTTAACACACACGCGAGACCACAAAACCCAGTGACAGACACCCAAATCTTTTCTTTAAACCAACTGCAGGAAAGATAGAATCAGTGGTTACTAGTTAATTTTCCGACGCTTTCGTGAATCAACTACTTTTTATCAGAGACACCGTTCAATCGTGTCAAACTACGACTTCTATAAATTAAGTTATTTGCTACCTTATACATTTCGGAATCAGTGAGTTATAATCACACGCCAATCATTTGGAAAATTAAACGAGGCTATCTAGGTATTAAAAAAGTAATGTATAGCTGACAATAGACACTCTGCCCCCTTAGATCGGTTTTTCATGCATACTGTCAAAATAACCATGTTTCCCTTATATAGCCAGATGTCTAAAACATCCAATAAAAAATCTTCAAATACAAAACACATAAATATAAAGAAATAAATATTCCATTTCAATATTCACGCCGGGTAAACCCAAATTCCAAAAATTAAAACTAGGCTCTACACGTGCACAGCTGCATCATAAACAAATTATCCAAAAGCACCGACAAAAGTAACACAACACACGTGATGCAATTTACCCTAAAGGTCCCTTAATAAATTTCGAAACCCAAACATCTGCAAAAAAAATTCCAAATACAACTAAAGAATCGACAATCAATTAAACGACTCACCACCTGAATGAAGACAAAAACGCAAAACTGGCGAAAGTGTCATATAACATCTGCTACTAACAACTCAAAAACAAACAAACCCACGGACACGCAGTCATCACGAACAAAAACATCAAAACTGCTAGACTACCAGAGAATGACAACCACAATAACTGGAAAACACACTAAGAAATCGTACATAATCACGACCCCACATTCTAACCGCTACATTCAAACTACCGAAAGCATTTGCAGCACTCCAGAAACTCATAAAAAACCAACCGAACCAATCGATAACGATTATAGCAGGGGAAAACGCTAAATTTAGATAAGTGTTTCATGAAATAGGTTTTTGGATCTCCAAAAACCTATTTCATGAAACAGCTCAAGGAGCACACTTTATACGCCTTAAAACTGTTATATTTATAAACAGTCTTAATATGATATTGATTTAGATAATAGTTTTCTATATAAGGTTTTAGAAAAAAGAAATTGTTCTTATAGAGTTATTTTACTCAAGTCAAAATTTTAACACCTTCTTAATACTAAACAACTTAATTAAGTGTAATCTTTCTTAAGATTTACTCTTATAGTCCTTATTTTAAGTTCATATGTAGAACAACTGATTATTTTTAGTAAAATTGTTCTATACACATCCAGTAAAGTCTATTAATACTCTAAAAACTAGTGTTCTTAAGTTTATTCTAGATATATTTAATGTATAGATATTCTGTAGTGTTTGTATTTATTGACAAACAAGTTATAGCGCGTTTTCAGTAGATTTTATTTAAAAAAATACTACAATTACGGTTTTTACTCTATTGGACGTTGTAAGAGTTCATGCAAAATGGATAAAGTAAAGAATATTAAAAGATCTAGTGGAGGTGGTGAACCTTGGATAATTAAGTCACATCATTCGATACAATGCCAATTGTTCAAAATCTCTAAAAATCACGGTTAAAATCCTCAAATTTGGGCAGAGCAAAGTACATGTTCCCCACAAATTCCTCACATCTCGAATTTTCATTATTTATTAGAAATACATCGCTTAAAAATATAATAAAGAATTAAGAAACTCAAAATGTAATTATCTATTACGTTTGCTGTGAATGTAAACAGAATGTAAAAAGTAAACTAATTATAAAATTAGATGACCTTAAATCGTTTATTTATTTTAATAATAATAATAATAACGTACACACTCAACATAGCCCCGCACTAGGGAAGCCCTGTGTCGCGGATGCCATGGACACACACGGAGACAACCACAAATTACACCCAAACTCACGAGAGAAATAAATGTAGGCCATACAAATATTTCTCCCGGCCCGGGAATCGAACCTGAGACCTCTGCATGGCAGCATGGTAACCGTTCGGCTACGGAGGCAGTTATATTAATTATAATATTAATTAGATTTAACATTAATCTGTAATCAGTCTGACCAAAAAATCATTTTTCTTTGCCTTAGAAAATTAAGTTAATTGATTATTTGTTGTGCATTTAGTGACACTATGTTGACGTTAGAAATAATCAGTGAGTTTCGACCTATATTTAATATTTAAAGTTGACGAGTGGTAAGTTGTGGTGTGGAAGTACCAACTGCTCGGCTTTGTTTATCAATAGATCATTTCGTTTTGCTTCATACCGGGGACCGGCCTAAGCGGGAGAAAGAATTGCGAACTCAACACGGACTGGTAACAACTAAGATACAATTCAGAACCAAGTGCTCTAATAATAATTATATTTAAGCTGCTTGTTAATAATACGAGGGATGTGCGATGTTGAAATACACGTCGATATAGCCCATCACAGTGTTTCTAACAGTAACGATCAAACTAGCGATGCATCAGCAATTGATAGATTAAACAAAATGATAAAATGTTAGAATCCCCACATTTTCCTCACATAGTGCCAATCCCCACAAAATCCCCAATCTAGTTGAAACTCCCCACAATTTGGGGAATTTGTTTGTTGACAAATAAATAAACATTTGTGAAGTAATTCCGTGTTGTGAAATGATAAAAATAATTTAAATGAGCGCGTAAACTACTGTACTTCAATGTTGTGTATGTGTATTGTGCCGTCTATCAATAGAATACAGTGAAATCATTGTGCGAAATGTGGTTGGCGTGAAGAAATTACGTCAAATTTGTAACGAAAATTTTATTTCTTCCAACATAAGTTAGGTATGTCATTAAAATATTCCTTATATTTATATGATAGGGAATTTATCCACCTTTCTAGTCATATATAAGACATTCCATATAATTATACAGAATAATGTTTTTTTGGGACAAATTGGATTTTTTCAATTGTTTTTTTTGACCTAGTGTTTTGAAAAGTTTTTTATTGCATGATACGCTCAATATTCCAATAACTTTATAAAGGTTTTGTAATACTGTCAAAAGAAAAAATCGCTTAGAAACATCGCGTTTTGTAGACAATCATAAAAAGTTCATAGGAGTGAAAGTTCTTCTACAAGGTCAAGTAAACTAAAGCAAGTAAAAATAATCTTTTTGTATTCTAAAGTTTTTCTATAGAAAAGCTATAGACAAAATGCTCCAAAAAAAATGTGTTTTGAAAAAAGCAATAAATTCTTATCGCCATTTTTATTTTTAAAGTATGACTATGAAGTAGCGTAGAAAAATTTCTTTTCTATTTAAAAAGTAAATCTAAGTTGAAATTAGCTTGAAAAAGCCTAGAACGTCTTGGAAATGGTTTGCTTTGTGAGTTATTTTGTATCTATAAAGCTTTCTATAAATATTTAAAACCGAAAATCGTTAACTGTATTTTTATTAAGTTTATATTTATACATAAATATTTAAAATACAGCGAACGCATTAGTTTTATGACTGGTTTTACATAACTTTTCACAATGTATTTAAAGTCGCACGTCAATTTGCGCTTTCTAACCGATTAAACATTGCGCGAAAAAGTCAGAAATATTATATCTAATTTTGCCATGCTTTTTTGTTTGCCAAAATTGCAATTTTGATAGTTTATATTTTGTAAGACATTAAACTTGAAATCTATTAGTATTAAGAGAATTGCGTCCTATGTTTGTAACGCTTTAGTATTTTGGTTTTAAAATAGCATTACTACTACCATAGACTATAAATTATCTAAAAACTATCTACAAGACTAAATAAAAACTGTTTAGGAAATGAAACTATTTTTCCGGATTTAAATCGCATATATTTGTTTTTTCAAACAAACTGACCTTTCGGGCCCTTTACAGGTCCCATGGTCACGGTTGACTGAGGTGGTACAGTCTTCAACCAGTTATGTCTAATATTAATGCAAATCACACTATTTTTCATCACGCTATATATATTATAAAATTAAAAATAAGGTATTTAATTAATAACTATTGTAACCACCACATGTACCACCTCAGTTTGCCACCTTTGAAGTTTGCCATGAGCTTTCCTGTGAAGGAAAACATCGTGATGAAACCTGCGCATAGAGGAAGGGTTCACCACCCTCGGAAAACGTTTGAAGTCCCCAACCCACATTGGGCTGTGGTGGACTATGACCAAAACCCGTACTCAGCAGTACAGGACACAGTACAGGATGCAGAACGTGCGAATGGGTTGATGATGATGTAATTACCTGTATGGATCAATCTACACATAATTTTCTACCGTCTTCATATCGACCCCTCCTACGTAAAGAATCATAAGCCCAAATTCAGAACTTGGGGAACGCGTTAATGTATCGGAAGGAGTAAAATGAGTATAACAGCTGCGGTTCTCGAGGCATTGCAATGGAATTCAAAATATACTCATTATTTTCCATACTTTATAATTTCAGGGTATAGTAGGCCTATTATGTATAATAATCTCAGTACAGAGTAGTAAAAAAACCCGACCTAATCAAGTCATTCATCCCCTAGTTTGCCACCCTTAGAGGTGGAATATTTTCTTCAAATTTAAATGGAACTACTACTGAGGTACCCTTTTTCCAATAAAAAGAATCATCAAAATCGGTTCACGAATGCCGTGAGTTATCGCGTAATATACATAAAAAAATAGTCGAATTGAGAACGTCCTTCTTTTTTTGAAGTGGGTTAAAAAGAAAGACATTTATTAAATAATGTACGTATTTTTGTGGCTTACAATAGATTACATAGGAGGAGTCGATAATGTATCCTTATATTGTATTATATGTTAATTTCCTTTACGAGAATTACAAAACAATTATTTGTGCGAGTGGCAGGCTACACGAGCAGAGGATATAATTAAGTGTTCAGATCTTGGATAAACTAATCTCCACGAGGAAAGGAACAGCACGAATCAAAATCTTATGGAGTGAACACTAAGACGGAAATGGATACTCAACCTACTTACTCGATACTTTAACTGTTCCATATTGTTTTTGTTGCTGGACAATATTTATTTAAAAAAATATTATAACATGTTGAACTTCTAAATCATTCTCGACACGTGTTCCAGAAAGTGTGCCACTTCTAAATCATTCTAGACACGTGTTCCAGAAAATGTGGCTCTTCTAAATCATTCTAGACACGTGTTCCAGAAAATGCACCAGACAATCATACGAATTGCCTGGTCTCAAACTAGAGAATTTCTTGTACTATAAGTACTAGAGTAACGGAATTCACTTTGAAACACTGCCATATCTTTTCTACATAAGTTTTGATTATAATGACCCTATCTTTATATTGGTTATGCGGGAACTATAACCTGTGGGCGCACAGGAATCTTTTAGGAAGTTTAGATTTTGACCCCAGATCAGCCAGTGTCCATGGTTTACACTGTAGCAGTAGCACTCCTTGTGAAATGGTTCGTCCAGGGAAGTACTGCCACTTTACCTAATTCTGCTGCCAAGCAGTAATGTGAACATTACTGCATTCCGGTGCTGGTGAAATTACAGGCATAGGGGACTTTCAACTTATGTCTCAGTGTGACGGGCGCAGTACCTCTCAGATCTATGCGATTTAAAGCTCTCGGTGGCACTGCAACTTTTATGAACTGGCGTGTTGCTTACCACCAGGCGCACGACTTGTTCGTCTCATCATCAGTTGGTATCATAAAAGATGAAAGTACAAAAATACGAAATATACACTTTACCCATAAATGAGTGAGGATGGCTCTCTTAGCAAGATTTTTAATATTTTTTTCCTACGAAACTACAAGTGAATTACATCCCTACTGTAAAATGGAACAGTTCGAGCGTGCAATCAATTTTGCAGCGTTGTGCGGTCCCTTAATAAATTAATCAACACCTGCATTAAAGCACGAGTGCGATAAATTGCACAATAATGATTTTACAAACTACATCCTGGTTTCGTAATTGTTTGTATTAGCACAAAATTGCTGGATAAATTATAATGATTTGGAAACGAGGCCTAAATAAGTTTATTACATAGAGAGGTTTATTATGAATTCTGTCAAAGCAAACATTGCTAATGACGTTACCTAGATCAAAATCTAAATTGTAGAGTTTATATCTAGAATTTCGCATCACAAAAATAAGTACTATTTGTGATGTGATGAAAGATTGTATTATTAGATAATTATTTTAAAATGTAATTTAAGTATAACTGCCTCCGTGACCGAACGGTTACCATGGTAGCCTGTCACGCTGATGTCGATTCCCGGGCCAAGAGAAATATTTGCATGGCCTACATTTATTTCTCTCGTGACTTTGGGTGTAATTTGTGGTTGTCCATGGCATGCGCGACACAGGGTTTCCCTAGAGCAGGGCTATGAGTGTTTGCATTAATATTCATTATTTTTCCCGTAGTCGAAGAATTAGAATATATCGAAACATGATGAAATCCAAGTGCACAATTCTCATACATACTAGTTTTCTTGAGATGTTGACTGTACTGTAAAGATATTGAATACCCAAACTGTACATGACAATAGAAAGCCCCTGAACTCGAAAAGGTATTCTACCGATGACAAAACCGCATTACGTTTAAAAGCTGACGAAGGTACAAACATACAAGTTTCCGAACTTAGGATATTGCTGTCATTGTTCCGCGGTGAAGGGTGATACCCACCCATGTAAGTGTAACACGTATTTGCGGTTATCAAACTGTTTTGGGACGCTACGTCTTTAGAGAGTACAATGTGCAGGCATCGGGTAGCACTAAAGTTTATAAGTGCCTTTCTATTTACAAGTTATCTTATTTTTGTAAACGATTTTTATGTTTTGGTCGAATCAAAATTATTCACCTCAACACTTATATATTACGTTTACCATCAGTCACGGAAGAAAAAAAACAATGGTAGATCTCAATCCTCGTTTACTGTCAGAATCATTGTCGCCAAAACTTACACTATCACAATGGGTATATGAACTCTTGATAATTATTGGTCGTAGTTTATAATTTAAAAAAGATGTGACAAATTCTGGATTGTTAATATAATTTAAACTTATTATTTAAAATTTAATACTTTTTATTACAAATTACAACGTTTTGATTTTATGTTAAAATTTTCTTATCATAGTCCTGTGACCATCAGTAGTACTCCCAATTTTATTATAAACTGTGGATTTATATGAATCACGACTTTGTGAGTTATAAAGTCAACCTATACGCCATCAAATGGCTAAAAAGGGATTTCTTCGCGGCTTTGAGCTAGATCAGCAATATTGACTAAGTCTGAATCTGAAGTCTTTTTCAAGTAGCACCTTAGGACAAGGGCGGTCTTGCCCTTTTGAACCGCTACCGTATACCTACTTATTTTGGTGGCGCAATGACCTAAAGTGGCTTTTGGCCTCCGACACCAGATTCTGACACGCCTTTCGGTTCTGAGCCTGCTCCTTCCAGCCACTAGCACCGAAATTCTTTAGGTTGTTATGGACTTCATCGCTCCAGAGCTTCCTAGGATGTCCGACCGGTCGGCGTCCACTTGGTTGCCGGTCATTAGTGTAATTATTGTGGTTCAATGTAGTATGCTGGCCTGTTTTTTCGGATTTCGAAACACATCGCCACTAAACTGCAAGGGTGGTTTTTACAAATTACTTAGATTATGTTGTTACCACAGCGAATTGAATATTTAGTTATTGTGACCGCCGAAATTGGCCTTTATTTATTTAGCTGAGATTTTTTTTTATTGATTTGATGAAGTCATTTGTAGTTTCGTTTGTACCTTTTGTTTTGTAGCATGTACACCCTTAATGGCCTAATTTGGGTATTCTAAATGGAAATGTTTTCAGAATAAATTAAGTCGTAGTTTATATTTATCCTTATCCTAGATTTTAGTTATTTTCTTGTGGTGTGATGAAATGTTACAAAGCTAAGTAAAGACGATTAATTATTATACTCTAAATTTAACATTATACATCATCATTTCGATAACAACCCTCTTTAACAATCTCCATGTATTAAAAATCAAAGTCCATAGGAAAGTCAACGCAATACTATTATTACACATTTTGTTGATGTTCTTTTTCCACCGAATAAACGACAGTTTATTAATAGTAAAAGAAATAAAGGCCTGGACATAACATTACAGAAAGTATATAGAATCATGTATAATTACGCTCCAAATAATAGTTTTAAAAACCAAGATAACCCTCGACTACAATGTCAGATATTCCGAAACCGTTAAAATTGATTAATGTAATGTATACGTTAGATTTTATTTTGTATACCGATACCTTTACTAAAGATAATTGGATATTTAGTTGACGAGGTCTATTTTCGGCTTTTGTTATGCCTTTGTTACCGAAGTGTGTAACGAGAGATAATTAGATATTTGCGTAATGATTTTCGAAATATTATCAGTTCCACTTAAACTGTGTGTAGGTATTTTAAATTTATCCCTATATAAATGTATACCTGTCTGTAAGACTAATTTTATATATAAGTGCCATTTTTTGACGGTATCTGTGGTCAAGTGGCTTGCACACCGGTTCACGGAGTCGCCATCTCTGAGGTCACAGGTTCGATCCCCGACTGGATCAATGAAGAAAAACTAACTTTTCTATATTGTCACTGCTTCACAGTAGTCTGCTAAGCAGTGCCACGTTATTAAATCAAACTGTCTTTTTTTTAATTTTTTTAATGTCTTTAAAATAGCATTAAGAGTGATAAATATTTTTTTTTTACTGCATCCACAAAGGTGTGGCTCGGTTTTGAGGCAACTCGATGTGAGACCGATGTGAAAGTCGCAGAAAAGTATTATATGGAACTTCGGCGCTTCTCTTACTTCGGATGGGATGATTCAAAATAGAAAAAGATGGAGTCTATATATTCGTAGATTCCAGTGCAGTGCACTGTGGTTGCTCCATAATGATGAAAATGAGTGCCCGCAAATCTTTCATATATGTACACATTTCAATAAACCGATAAGCTAGGCTCTAAATACAATAGACAGAATACCTTTTTGTTTGTTTGTCACTTACTTATGACCTCGGAAGTGAACGCATCGTTACGTTGCAACTGCGCGCTATTATTAGTGACTCATTAGAAAGGAATTTTCGCTATTGTGTATTTCGCGGAATTTTATTGTTTGTGTCGTTGTGTAATGGAAATCCAAGAACAATATATGTTTGTCATAATTTACTTAATTTTGTATATATTCAATGTTTACGCCAGCTTGCTACGCCAGCTCCAATTTAAACGTAATTTTTACCATTATATCAATTTTGCGTAGATTTGTAAAAAATATTTTCAGGTCATTTACCCCACATTAAAATAATATATATTATGTTATTACTAACAAGTTTAATCTGCTTTTATGGATTTTATTATGCAGCTACGTCGGCGTAGCGCACAGAATAGTTGACTCACAAAAATATGTTATTGATGCGGTTTCAATTGAGTCATTCCAAAACTAAACATTAGCGGGATAATGGGGATTTGATGGAAATATAGGCCAAAGCGAAGGTTTTCAACTTTAGATTCCGACGATGACAGTAGTGTTTTTATCACATCTTATGTACCACTTCAATTAGTAGTTAATTCAGGATCGGAAAGTATTGTTTTATGGGAAAACCCTCGTCCTTCTTCCACCTAAGTACTGCTGCCCTATTCGCTTTCAGTTTCTGAAAGAGAGTACTTCAGTATCTAGAGACGAGGTTTATTATAAAGACAAAAATTTGTAACTTGTTTCAACAATTTGTTCTATAAATAATCATCGCTTTTTGCAGTTAACTATAGTGGACAGTAAAATATGTATGCCCTTTCTGACTTATCATCAAATAAGTGTTATATTTGAGGGGTAACTCCTAAAGAGATAAACAAAATAGACGTTTGATTGCAAAAACAATGCGTCTCAAGTCGGTATGAGTTTGGTTTATCTACGAATATTCGTTGATTCATTTTTTTGAATATTTTGCTCATCTCGCTTACAGGATTGATGTTCAGAAATGGCAGATTAGATAACGTACACACTCAACATAGCCCCGCACTAGGGAAACCCTGTGTCGCGGGTACCATGGACACACATAGACAACCACAAATTACAAACTCACGAGAGAAATAAATGTAGGCCATACAAATATTTCTCCCGGCCCGGGAATCGAACCTGGGACCTCTGCGTGGCAGTCCGGCAAGGTAACCGTTTGGCCACGGAGGCAGTTATCTCTCTGGGTGAAGATAAGAAAAATGTAGCAGATAAAAAGTTTATGTACAAAAAGAATTTAGACTTAGATTAGGTTTGATTGTAGACAAACCGCGTAGTGGCGGAACTAAGACATTGAACGACGGCAATACCGAAGGAAATTTTTCATAAACTCTTCAATCTTGGCAGAAATAACGGGTTCACGTTCACGATTTAATCGATCATTGTTTTACTATTTTACAAGCTATATCATCAGGATATAATATTGATTCGGATAAATTTAGGGACTATGCTTAGGAAACCGCACGAGAGTTAGTACAGGAATATCCGTGGTACAACCTCCCAGCTCCCCCCAAGGAGCGCTCTTTATACGCCTCATAACTATTATATCTATAAACAGTCTTATTATGGTATAGGTTTAGATTATTATCTAAACCTATACCATAATAATAATAAGAAGAAGAAGAAGTTCTGTATAAACGGTTTTAGAAAAAAGAAATTGTTCTTATAGGCTTGTTTCACTCAAGTCAAAATTTTAGAACCTTATTAATACCAAACAACTTAATTAAGTGTGATCACTCTTAAGATTTACTCTTATAGTCCTTATTTTAAGTTAATCTGTAGATCAACTGATTCTTTTTAGTAAAATTATTAATCTGATTATTTTTAGTAAAATTATTCTATACACATCCCATAAAATCTATTAATACTCTAAAAACTAGTGTTCTTAAGTTTATTCTAGATATATTTCATTTACAGACAATCTGTAGTGTTTATATATTACTTATTGACCAACACGTTATAGCGCGTCATCAGTAGATTTTATTAAAAAAAATACTATAATTAGAGGTTTTATTCTATTGGACTTGGATTTGGAGTTGTAAGAGTTCATGCAAAATGGATAAAGTAAAGAATATTAAAAGATCTGGTGGAGGTGGTGAACCTTGGATATTAGGTCACACCATTCGATACATTAGTCGCAAATTCACGCGCGAGCCGGGCATGATGCATTTTTGAAATGAGGGCGTAAACTACTACTACTACTACTACTTGTGTTTGTGTATTGTGCCGTCTATCATTGAAGTATATCTTATCTGATAGGGAATTCATCCACTTTTCTAGTCATATATAACACATTCCATATAATTATACAGAATAACATTTTTTTTTTGCGACAAACTGGATTTTTTAAATTGTTTTTTTTTGACCTTGGGTGACGTGTGAAAGGTCATTTATTGCACAAAACGCTCACCATGCCTATAACTTTTACTCCTTAAAAAGGTTTTGTAATACTGTCAAAAGAAAAAATTGTTTAGAAACATCGCGTTTTGTAGACAATCATAAAAGCTTCATAGAAGAGAATATTCTTCTATAAGATCAACTACACTAAAGCAAGTAAAAATAGTCTTTTCGTATTCTAAAGTTTTTCTATAATAATAATAAATAACGCACATACTCAACATAGCCCCGCACTAGGGAAACCCTGTGTCGTGGGTGCTATGGACACACACATAGACAACCACAAATTACACACAAAATCGCGAGAGAAATAAATGTAAGCCATATAAATATTTCTCCCCGCCCGGGAATCGAACCTGGGACCTCTGCGTGGCAGTCCGGCATGGTAACCGTTCGGCCACGGAGGCAGTCAGTCTATAGATAAAGCTATAGACAAAATGCTCCCTTTTCTTTCTAAAAAATTCTAAAAACAGTGTTTTGAGAAAAGCTTTAAATTCTTATAGCCATTTTTATTTTTAAAGAATGACTATGATGTAGCCAAGAAAAATTTCTTTTCTTTTTAAAAAGTAAATGTAAGTTGAAATTAGCATGAAGAAGCCTAGAACTTCTTGGAAATGGTTTGTTTTGCGAGTTATTTTGTTAATTTAAGCTTTCTATAAATATTTAAAACCGAAAATCGATAACTGTATTTTTATTAAGTTTATATTTATACATAAATATTTAAAATAGAGCGAACGCATTAGTTTTATGACAGGTTTTTCATTACTTTTCACAATGTATTTAAGGTCACACGTCAATTCGCGCTTTGTAAACGATTAAACATTGCGCGAAAAAGTCAGATATATTAGGTATATCTAATTTCGCCATGTTGTGATAATTTATATTTTGTAAGCCATTAAACGTGAAATCTATTAGTATTAAGAGAATTGCGTCTTACGTTTGTAACGCTTTAGTTATTTTGGTTATAAAATAACATTACTGAGAAAACTATCATACACTACATAGGGTGCACTGCAATTCCGGAACTGACCACTTATATAAACAACGTTTAAAAAGTAATTACAACATTTGAAAAAGGAACTCTTTGCCTGTAGAATACAAACATTTGGGTGTGAAAAAGCTGTGCTCTCGGTGGATCCTACGCAATTTGACTGAGGTTCAAAAAACGGATCGCGTCATTTGGTGCAATGCCATGCTTACCAGATTCAACGAAGGCGCGTCAAATTTGGTGTGAGACATAGTAACAGGTGACGAAATATGGATTTATAGTTACGATCCCAAAACAAAGCAGCAATCGAGCGCATGGGTCTTTTTTTATTTGGGTCTTTTTGTTGCTTCTTTTTTAATAAAACTGGACACGTGGCTACTGTTGCTTTGGAGAATCGTTGTACCATAAATAGAGATTGGTACACGACCATTTGTTTGCCGGAAGTTATTGACAAACTCCGTAAAAATAACCGTAAACACCGTATCATCTTGCACCACGATAATGCCAGTTCTCACACGGCCAGACAAACAAATGATTTTTGAAGGTGAACTACGCTGACCTTATGAGCCATCCCGCGTACAGTCCGGACGTGGCACCTTGTGACTTTTATTTATTTCCAAAAATTAAGAACCAGTCACGCGGTCAACGATTTTCATCACCTGAAGAGGCTTACGAAGGGTATGAAACATATGTTTCAGAGATTGTCACGGAGGAGTGGCATAAATATTTTCAAAATTGGTTCATTCATATGAAAAAGTGCATTAACGCTAACGGAGAATATTTTAAGAAACAGTAGATTCATTTCTGACCATTTATAGTATTTTTTTCATATTCATTCCGGAAACTTATAGTGCGCCAAACGTATAAATTATCTAAAAACTGTCTACAAGACTAAATCCTGTTGCACAAATGGTCCTGTACCATTCTAGAAGGGTTACTTGAGAAAAACGATAAGGATCACTCTTAACACTACCTATAGATAATTTCTTAATTCTGATCTACTAATAAAGTTGTGCCCACTTTTACTTTAAATTATTTAGAAACCTTCTTCGAGATATCTTGAGGGAATTTGAACTCTTAAAATGTACTCTACTACGAATTAAATTCTATTAAATATTTTATAGTATATATTTAGATATAGATGTGCTGCTTGGGCCGTTCACACGGTTCTCATTCATGGTGCTGATATCATCCAGTACGCCATGGTGTCCATCGGGGAACTTTCCGAAGGGGCAGCTGAATCTAATAACAAACATTTTAAATCTTTTAGACGAGATCATACTCGAAAAATGTCGCGAGAACTTACCAATACCGATTTAATGAGTAGACTTTTTCTCAGTTCGAATCGTTTTATCACTGGACTTCGGAAACTTCCTCGTAAAAAAAGAGTTGCTTGTCAAGGCGGGTATTAGATTTATTGAGTTTGTAACAATTTTTTTTTTGTATTATTGATGTTAGGTGTTTATGTTGCATTTATATATATTTATATTATATATATATTTTTTAAACTGTTTCTATAATTAAATTGATATGATGTAATATATATATACACAGGTATCATAATTATTGAATTAAGTATTGAGTACATAATCTTCTTAATAAATACAGCATAAACCCCACCCAGCAAGAACCCAGAACAGGAACAAGAAAAAAATGTGTTTTTATATTTTTCTTATTTCTCAAAAAATAATGTACCAATAGCAATAAATTATGTTAATTTTAATATAACATGTATATTAATTGTATTTTGCATTAATAGCATAACAGTATACCCATTAATAAAGTAGTTTTGGTTTTGTATTTTTAATCGCTCTTGTTCAGCGGCCCGACCACGGTGCAGAGTACTAAAAAAGAAACAAAAAATGAAATGTGAATGAATTAAAATTATAATACAAAATACTCAGAACTTTCATTTCAAAATGACATGCTTAAACAATAAATAACCAGTTGGACCCCATGGCGATAGCTTGTCCAAACAGGGGTATTTACCCCTGGGATATATTGCCCGGATTTAATCCCCGAAGCTTGTCCACCGTCGCGTTTAGCAAAGACACCCCTAATCGTTTCCCCAAGTCTCCTGATGTGTTATTGAAGCTTTATGACGTTGGTATCTGCTCGTCTGGTCCTTTCGAGATATAAACTTTTAATACTTACATGTTTTAAGATTTGATTTAGCTTCACTAATTGGACATGCATAGTACTAACGCCAAAGCTTTTTTAATTTTGTTAGTCGTTCACCCTTGAAACAAAGATCTTAGAAGTTATAAATATATTAGAAAATACGATACACGTGTGCTTATCGTATTTGCTAACATATTTCCGTGCCCGTTACGTAATTTGGTTTAGCCGTGTTCTGTTTTGTGTTGACTTCTTATGTAATAATAATAACAGTTACTTTAGGTTGCCATAAAGTTGAAAAACATTTTATAAGATACTTAGAGGCACTATTTATAAAATTGGTAATAATATTTATTCATCTGTTTTGCGGATAGCCCAGTACTCTATGTGTTATGCGATAGTGTGTTCTAGAATATTGAATTATTTAATATTAAGTTCTCAGTTTGTTGATAATTAAGATCTACTGGCCATTGTTTTTAACTGTTTTGTCGTAAGGTTCTAAATTTCAGAAAGTTTACGGCAAATAGTGTTGTAAATTTGTGAAAATAGGTAAAATGTGAGCTTTGGTCGAAACTGGTGGAAGTTTGTAGATGCGACGTTTTAGGAGCATTTCATATTCGCTCGAGTTTCTTGTACTTTTATGTTCTGCTGTGGCTGCTTTAATAATACATTATTAGATATACATATCTAACGCACCCGAGTATCAACTGAAAGCCAACATACTGTAAAAATAATGACGTGATGGAATTTCAGTTAAATCATTTTAAAGTCGCTGGGAAATCATCAAAGTTATGTTGGATGCCACGAATATTAAGCGATAAAATTGTAAGATTAATAAACCTTTGTGTTAACTTATCCTGACGTTGTACCCTATACAAGCTTGCAATCTACGCATAGCGAGGTTTCTATATCATCATTTATGTATATTGTATTGGCTGGGTACGCTGTCCTCCCACTGTTATACAAAATTATCTTCATGGTTTTATGTTTTTATTTTTAAGTTCATACTAACACTAGCTTATGTACCCCTTTTACTAACAAATATTATGGATCACGTTCTTTGACAATAACTTATTATTATGTTAAGTATTATTATATATCTGAATTCAGAAAAGCGATCTCAAGATTTTTGGCGTCTATTGTTTTGGTGAATTTGTCATAAGATTTGTGAAACAGATTTTTGTTAATCTTTGAATTCCTGCCTTATTTCCGCAAATTCTCGCCTTAAAAGACAAATCTATTAGGGTTCATTCAGAGTGCAGGCGCGGGCGCGGCGGCGGCGGGTGCGGCCGCACTTGTTTTGGCGTCTTTTCTTTCATAGTGCCGAGCGGCTACGAGCGGGCCGTCGTACGTCGAAATCGCAAACAGACGCTAGACACTGACCAAGCACTGTGAAAGGTACAGGCGGACCGAGCCAACATCTATTCGAGCGTCTACGTACATTTGATTTACACGGTCCCACGCCCGCACCCGCGCCGGCCGGCACCAGCAATAAGGCCTTAAGAACTGATGTAACGGAACGTGATGTGTTATTTTCACCATGCATAATAGGCGCATTTTTCTAATTCCACCGCGTTGTGTTCATGTTAAACTGTCTGTGGACCGGACAGGAGTACTGGAATTATCCTCCTTTCGACAATTTGATGAACATGAAGGGCATAACCATTTATTTTTTAATCAACCCACAGAGCGTTAAATTACGGAACTAAAAGGTTTAAATAAGGCAAATTATACAGATCATCACACATTTCATATAACTTACATTCTGAATCTTTGACTTACATCCGCGGAACAAAGAAGAATAGTCATAATTAATTATGAGACACGGGTTCGTAGTAGTCACAAATATCCACAGTTAACGAGTGAGTTCAATGAGTAGCGCTTCAAAGCTCACCTCGAAAGCGCACGGCGGCGGCGATCATACCAAACGGAAGCGGGCAGCGATGCACACAGTTCTCGAGAATGACAGCTGAATATTTATTTTTTAAATGTTTTTAGCTGCATCTCTGCAGTTCGTTTGAGGTTTCAAATTCTGTTTTCAACGTTTTGTAGCGAAGCTTGTCCCCTTTATTTTCATATATGAAGCAATGTGGACTAAGTGAATTTAGTACTTATAAAAAAAATACGGAGTAAAGTTATAAGTGTGTGGTTAAAACAGATGAGAATGCTTATAGTAATTATAGAATTAGAACGTTTGTCTGGCTTTATTTTATAAAACATGTGTTAAAAAGTATATGAAGTTCAATACTAATCAATACTTACCTTTCGATTGAGCACTTTCCTTCTAAAGTTTATTCTAGGACTCCTGAAAATAAATTCTGGGTAGGGCAACCAAGTAAAGCACAAAACATATTTCCTCAGGGAAACCAGCTTTAGCTAATTGATCGGGCTTTTTATTACCCTGAATACCACAGTGACTGGGCATCCAAGAAAAAACAAATCTGACAGCCTCTAGTTTCACATAGAAACATTTTTTCTTATTTCAAAAATTACTGGATAGTATGATTGCATTTTAAAAGAAAATTTGTCAATTTGCAAAGCACATTTTGAGCTTGAAAATACATTAGTTGATACATACAAGGATATACATATTACACTGCCTAAATAGGCCGAAGCATTTACTTGCAAACACAGAAGGCTCGCGGTGAGCTTGTACCTGTTATATTATTTTGTATTGCTTGTGTATTACCCCAACTCCAAAACTTTTGCCTTTCGTATATGTGATGCCATTGACTTCAATTTTCATTGAGAATTCATTTTAAATTGAAGTGTGTATTAACCTCGATATAATTTTTCTTAATATGTCTACGTTATAGTATATATTTGAGAGCATTAGTAAATGAATAATAATAATAAATTATTTAATTATTAAATACAAAGATCGAACACAAATCAAAATCCTTCGACCTGACAGGACTCGAACTCGCAACCACGGGATTTCGTTCCCATAGCTTTACCAACTAAGCTACAGGTCAAGTTACTAAGCCGACGAATTCCTTGTGTTTGTTATAGATCTGCTTTCGACACCGTAATTAAAGTTTTTTCCTTTGTGTTCGATCTTTGTATTTAATAATTATAACAAATTAGTGGAGGTACTTCACAAAACAAAACAAATCAATAATAAATCATTTAATTCAGGCCAAGGTATAAGATAATGATATTAGTTACAACATAAAAAGTTAAAATATATTAGTATACTTGTAATGAATTTGGAAGTATTGTATGATAATTAAAATATTCAAATGCGAAAATTATGAAAATACACATAGTGATATCAATACTTAATTTGACCAGTTAATAAAAACTCAAAATATAAAAAAATCTTTGGATGAGCATTCTTAATCACTCCACTGCCCTACGGATCGGTGGCAGTTAAAATCTCCAAATACAAAAAATGGTTTTCGAATGCTAATTAAAATGTTATTAATTTGTTGAGAATAGAAACAGAAGGACGAGAAAGATAAATAGAAACAATAGAAATATTAACAATACAAATACCTGTAACATTAATATCAGAATTTCGAGAAGGAAATGATGTACAGGAAAATGGAATAGAATGTTTAATGAGAATGACAACACCGTCATATCTGACATATCAATCATCTCGTAAACAAAGAAAAGCCAAAATACCAAAATTAAAATTAAATTTCTGATAGAGCCACAGACCCAATAAATTTCACTTCCGTGGATAGAGCTATAAGGGTTTTATTTATTAATAATATAAATGAAGTCATTTTTTAGGAGTTATACTCTGACAATTCCACTTTATTATCCTGGAATCCAAAGAGGCAACGTGAGATGGTTTTAAAATATTACTCTTAATTAGCGAGTTAAAGAAATTTAACAGTAGGCTCAGTACGTGGGATCGATCAGATTTTACATATTGGAACTAAGTCTATCTATACGAATGTACTCCTCTAGATGGGACTGTAGTTAAAACATCTACATATTATTTGGAGACAGAGAAATGAAATTTACTGGCTTGCATGTAATAGATGCAACTATGTGCCAAAGTGAGTTAATTTCTTTTTGGTGATTAAATTCGGGACATGCTTTGTTTGTGGCAAAATGAAACTCATTACATATAATACACAAACCTGCATCTTTATCAACAGTACATGAATCTCTTATCACCTTGGCCACATTTATAACATCTAGGAGATAAACGACATACCGTTTTGGTTTGGCCATAACGGCAGCACTTGTAACACTGAATTGTAAGAAAAGTGTATATATATCTACCACTCACTCATGGCTCGAAAAGGCTTTGATGTAAGAAATCCACCAACTTCCACTTCGTAATGTAGTCGTCTGTTTTATAACATTTGGTTGCATTTTTTCTAGCATCAAATCATTAGAAATACCAGGAATAAGACCCATCCTAGTAATATTGAAAGTGGGGATGAACATTATGAAGTTAGATGCTGATAAAATTCTACAGAGAAAGCCTCGGCGCATCATATTCTACCTATTTTCTTAACACAGAATATTGTTTTGGATATATTTTTTCTTTATATAGTTTGTAAAAGCCATTGGATATAAATTAGTTCCGCTATTTTGGAGTAGATCCAACTATCTGTAGGTACATAAACAACATATGGTTCAACATCTGTAGAAAGATACTCCTTCCGATCAAGATATTTTTCTTCCTTCTTTATCACAATGTCTGCAAATTTATCACGTCGTTTACGTGACCATTTACCCGCCCATACAGAAACATTAAACGTATCCGTGTCCATACTAAGCTCATTTCAAACAAAACATCATTCGTGGCTGCCTCGTACGATGTTTCCCACGATTTTCTTTAAGATTTTATTGGAAGAAGTTTCTAATTTAAATTTCACACAAAAAGATTTTATTTCATTTCTATTCTATCCCTTTACGCCTTCTTATCTTAAATATCGCTTTACTTTCCATTCTTCTTCACTCTGCCGTTCCCTTCGCTCCTCTCATACTCTCATACTAAACTTGCCCTCTCATACCCCTAACTTTTATTCTAACTCTTTTACCATTTGTGCGATCCGATTGTTGAATTCTCTCCCTGAATAGATTCGACGATCCCCTTCTCTTGATTCCTTCAAACAACGTGTCAAGAATCACTTCCTCAACTCCTAAATTTCATCTGTCCTCTACTATCCTTTCATTTATTTCTTACATTTATACTTCATTTTTCATTTTCCTTTAAAAGTATTAAGCATTTAATATTATTGTGTATTTATTGTTATGTTTGTATTAATATTATTATTTGTATGTATATGTATATCTATCTACGTATATGTATATATTTTTATTATTACTTATTATGTGGTGTGTGTAGTGTGGTGTGAGCTGTGTAAGTGTACATATGATGATATTCTTTGACTGCACCCTCCTTTTTGCATATCCAAAATGTCTATCCTAAGGTTGCCTGGAAGAAATTGCTACATAGCAATAAGGCCACTTGTTGCACATTAACTTACTACTACTATTATACTTAAGCTATTGTATTGTATTTTAATTGCAATTTTACGTGCAATAAAGAATATTTCATTCATTCATTCAATCAAAATGCCAGATGTCACTGCCAGGAACTGGCCTTCCTCCTGTGCTTCCCTCTGAATTTTGAACAAAAAATTTAAAAGGTTGGGGGTTTTTGGTATTTTTTGTCAAGTCGGTGCTGAAATCCTTCCAATGGGTTATTAGAGCGATGACGATGTTCTGCGTATACGACACTTAACATCCTGGGATCAAATTGCTGTATCCACTATTTTTTAAGTACAAATGGCGGACTTAATGCCATAAGCCATTCTCTTGTTAAGTTTAAGTTAGTATTACCTAATTGATGCTGTAAGTAAACTTAGCAAGTTTCTTTATAATAGAAAGATCAGTTGTTTAGAGGAAAGTACATTTTGTTGACATTGGCATTTTGCGAATCTGGCATTTTGCGAATCTGGCATTCTGCCTGTTTGACATTTTTAGTTTCTGACATAATGCGTCAAGACGTAGCTAGCGTTGCTAATATGGTAAACCATAAACTCGTCCTAGAAATAGACTTGTGATGTTGTACTTTTAACAACTTTTTTTATTACTATAATAACTCGGTCAACATACAATTTTTTTATTCGGCGTCCTGCCACGCGAAGTTAATCTACTTAACGTAATACAATACTTATTACTTTGTAGTATCTTATAAGCAGAGTTTATATCGATCCAATGAAAATTCAACAGCAGTTATTGTTCTAGCAGTCTCAAGCGTACGTAGATCTTTGCAAATAATCGTTAATATTATTAACAAGTCTTTTAGCTGGTGACATCGGTTTACGGTATACTCTAAATCATTACTTAACGACAACTTGAGTAAGTAGCTGCACGTAATCTAGTAATTATAAACTTTCTTTCAAATAGGTACATAAAGACTGTTAAATAGTCAGTAAGTTGTTAAATTTCGAAATTTTATATAACCTCTAATAGCTCAATAAAAGGTTCCGTACTAAAGTCTTTCACTTTTCACCCCCAACCAGTTGTCAAACCATTTAAGCAATGGCTGACGACGTAAAGAAACACACTTTCATCCGAGGCGAGTATGGGGAGACTGTGATGTATTGGTTGAGCCCAAGACGCGGGCAATCGGAAAATGTTGTGTAGTCACGACACGACACCCTGACGTTTGACTGATGACGACACGCATCGTTCCTGCACCGTTTATTCTATGCAAATGCTATAAGGATTTACCCTTTTTGTTGGAATGTTTAATTTATTGTTTATACTGACTGGTACCTTGCTTCGTATCTCGTGAATCATAATAGATTGTATTTATTTATTTCAAACAATGTTAGTTAGTACAGGCACAGGTAATTACTAAGTACAATTAACATAATTATAACCCTATTTACTAAAAAAACTGATCTCAAAAGTTAGCTCGGCTTACGTTTTGTTCGTTAAGCAGGGTCTCTTCAACAATAACTGAAACGCATAATATGGAAGTAATCGTTAAAACCTTGCTAAAACACTGGACATTGTTGAGGAGTTCCTCTCATCTGACTGCCATTCCCATCATCAGATCAGCTCTAGGTCACCATAACACTTTACTTTCTTTGGAATTAAATATATAAAATATAAGATTTTTTATATTTTATAACCGAGAAAATATTCAATAACAATTCCTGTATTATAATAATGTGCATAATGTGTCATCGGAAGAACCTTTAAATACTGACAACAATATAAATGGGCTCCAAACATGTACCAAGGTATTCATTCGTATTACCTGTTAGAAAGATTTGTTGTTTTCTTGAACTTACAAGCTCCTCAAATGTGTTCGCCACACGATGTGCACACTTTCAATATTTACCGTTAAAGCTGGAATCGCAATGCGGTTGCAATGATGCTCAGTTTATATGAGATCCGCGGTTTTTCTCCGACCGCCGCCATGCATACCACTCGCCCGAATCTATCATAATCGTTGCTGGATCAAAAGCAATATTGAGGTCGGTGTTTGAACACTCGCTTCCATTGTAGTTTCAATTACATATGCGTATTTGTCTAGGTTCCATACTTTGAATGCAGTTGTGGAATATTGCCTATACCAATTTTTTTAATACTTTTTAATAGAAAACTTAACTACGCTTCGAATATTTCTCATTAAATATATAACGAGATGGGCGATTGTATTGTAAAATTAACTTCACTTACTTTTAACTGTTCAACAAGTAGTGCTGAAACCAATTTAACGTCATAAGACGGGTCGTTGGATCTTTTTCTGCTCCATCATCGTGCAGCATCAAAGGGGCTCTCAAATTAAGCCCGCAGACACGAGTGGCTACCTACCAAAGAGTTTTAGGTTGTATTTCCACAAATTTTCAATGGGAGAACACAAAATATCGCTTTGACGGTTCGATTTTGTTTTATAATCCATTCCTTAAGTAGAATTTAAATTTCGATTACCCCTTTTATGTTTCATTTTGGGATTGTAAATTGTAAAAAGAAGCAACTGCAGCAAAAAACTTTGATGTTCTCAATGGTTAGATGGTTTATTTGGAGCTGGTATTTTACATTTACATCGATAAATTGGGATTAAATATGCATTTAGAGGACAAGATACACTATCTATTAAGTGTAGCTAAAATCAATTTATAATCCTATATTCGATCTTTGCACTTTCGCAAGTCTTTGACTTTGTTTAATTGTATTTATTATTTCGATTGAAATAACTTGTTATTGTAAATATCGCTCTTTCTAGAACTACACAATGAGCAACACTATTTTTTGTTTATGTGAAATATGGTGAAATTACAGGCACATCGGACTTGTCAACGTATGTCGCAGGGTGACGGGCGCAGTGCCAGCGCCCCACAGATCTTTACGATTTAAAGCTCTGAGTAGCACTGCAACTGTTATGGTCAGGCGTGTAGCTTATGATCAGGCACACGACTTGTTCTTCCCGTCACTTGATAATTATTATAACAAAAAAAATGTTGTACCCACAATATTTTGTTCGAAAAAAAAAATTAGAATTTTCTGAAACAAATACATCATTTGTAATTTAATTACTAATTCTTCTAATCACCTACTTATTTTTACAAGATGAACAATTGTGAGACTTGGATGTGCATAAAATATTATTGTTAACACATAAGTACTTTCTATTATCACATATATTTTAATGTAGGTTTAAACAAATTTTATACATTACGTAATGCACGTTCGGTATTATATAGAATACCTAAACCAATTGTATAGTAGAGTTTGTTTAATACATTGCTTGGCTGTTTTAGGCATTGTATAGAATACGTAAGTATTGCACAGAATACCGGATTACATACATTGCCGACAACATATACAACTACGTAACGAGTTTTACTGGATGTTTTGATCTAAAATTTATAAATACGTTTATATTATTATTTATATATTATACTACTTATATACAAAATAAGTTAAAAAATTATATGAAATACGGTTTTGTCAACACTGTCAAAGGTGATTCTATTTTTATTTAAATAATTGGGTTTGTTTTTTGCATGCGACATACGTAATAGCGGCCAGCGAAGAAAAAGAAAAACAAATTTTGTTCGGCCCAAGAGTGATGGACAAATTTTTTGGTAAACGGCTCCTGCCGCGCTGGGACTATTTGTCTGAATTTGAATCGCATTTGTTTCCAGGGAAATTTGTCCCCTAAGCCTCAAGGGTATATCCTGGGAACGCCTGCGGTACTCCGTCTCTTTTAATTGAATAACGACTTCTTTATTCCGATCTTATAGCGTACATTACATAATATACTTTTACATTATATTTTTCTTATTTGAGACATTGCGAATGAAGGATAATTTATTTTTCCCGAGGTTGTGTGTTATAAAAATAGGAGTGTGAAAAGTTGATGTTTAGTTTTTTAATTTTCCGGTTGTCTACACGAGGTCTGACGGCAGACGAGTGATGCTACCCCTGTACATGTGACGCGAGTGTTGCGGAGAATCTCTTGATAGATGGTCGTAGAAAAATCGGCTTTGTTCACTGTTTCCAATACAAATATGCATTTAAATGCACTATAATCTTTTTATAGCTGTCGAGCCGGATCCCCATTATGAGGGTGTAATTAAGAGTTAATCCTTAACATTATCTTAACGGTTTGCTGATTCTTTAATGGCTCATATAAATTGCTTATTATCTGAAGGCAATGACTGGTTCATTAAGAAAAGATACGAAGTGTTCAGGGAAAAAAAAAAATTATTTGAGTACAAGCACACATTTCCCTTTAAAAACGTTTTTGTTTTCATATAGAGACTTAAGCACTTAACAGCGACGTGGCTATGATATAAAGTTTCACAAAAGGAATCAATTAAATTTATTTAACAATATTTAGTTTCAAAAAGCCCAGCGGTATGTTCGAAGATAAATTGTCGCTGAAAGGGATTACTCACCAATTTTAGATGTCTTTCAAAAGCTCGGATAGCGAGGGACCATTATTAAGTTCAGAAACTTTACCTAATTTCTAAAATTTATTATCATTTTATTCCTATAACAGTCTTTAGGAGTCTAATAATTATGAAAATGTTTAAATTATGTAATGTCTTTCAAAGGCGATTATCTAATATTTGCTGAATTCAAGTATAAAGTGTTATGTAAGACGACACTGAAATGTCTGCCTTTATTCAAGTATGAAGAAGTGGTTCTCGCCTAATAAAGATGTGATTTGATGAATTATTATTCCCATTCCGCAGTAGAGAACTTTTAACAAGAAAACTTTAGTCTGTTCATCGGCAACACTGCTCCAGCGGAGTTAGTGTAGTTCCGGAGAATAAATTTCGATCATTCCTGTTAATCGATTGAAGCGGCTACTGAGCGAAATAACCATTTTGCTTCATACTAGAACTAACTTTTTAAACAATTTAGCTCCATACAATATGCTAAAATAGTGGCATGCTACTTAAGTGGAAATTTGTGTGTATTAGAAAGTTGTTTTAATTAGAATATACACAAAGCTGTTAGAATAATAAACTTTGGACTGAAATTCATATTACATAAATGTTATAAATTGGTATAGTATAGTTAGCTTAATAAAACTACTTATGTAGTTGCAGTGATGGCAGTGGCGCAGCATGCAAATTAATACAGAATCAATTTGAGTTCGGGAACATACGAAAATTTGGTGTAAAAGGGAAGGGAGCGAAGTGTAGGGATTGTGGCAGATTTTCCTATGTAACATTAGGATTTCATGTTTAGTTTCTGTTAGTTTAGTTAATTCATTATATGCACTAGGGTATTTCGAATGCGTTACGTATTTGTTAATGGATAGGTACAAATGCAAATCATGAATCACGTTTACGGTGAAAGTTTACATTTTAATGCAGATTATTTTTTATCTGTTCTTAGCTTAGGAAACAGCGCATTTAAATGTATATTGTATATAAATAACTGTTTTTTTTATATATTGTATAGTCTACGTACATAAGTATTTCGAGTAGCCTACTGTATTATACTAATTTTCATATTAAACTTTCGTCCCCTATTTCACCCCCTTCAAGATTTATTTTTATGACAAACGGTTTTTTCTTCCTTTTCCTAGGTCCCTCTATTTCCTAGGTCTATCTTCATACCAAAATTCATCAAAATTGGTTCATCTTGCAGGCAAAGTTATTAAAATGCGAAAATAACTATAAATAGTATTAGTTTGGATCTATCCGAATCTTAAAAAACTGTGCTACGAGTCTCAGTTCGTCACATGTCCATTTTAAAAACAAATGACATAATGTTAAAGTAGCAATGAAACGAGATTTCGTCTCTCGACAAGTTATACGTTTTATTATCTTTGATTATGCTAACTTTTTTCATGTCACGAAACGGTACACGAGATTCGAAAAAACTTATCAACCGGGATAGACATGACTCAAGACACTTTGAACGCGCCACTTAGCTATTAAAAAAAACATAGGACATTGACGAAAATAATGCTCGTGAAGCGACGAAACCGACTTTGCCTCGCCACAAGATGTCGGATCGCTTGCAGCCGCCAGGAAATGACTAGGAAATTGCCCCATTATGCTTGCAAATCGTGAGCTGCATTCGAATTACTTCTTTGCTTGTAATTTTGCATGCTTCGTGAGTGCCGGGGAATGGCTTAAAAGCGTGTCTACGCACAGAGTCGAGAGTTATTGTGATGCAACAGACGATGCAATCTACCGCATAATTTGAACGTCATACGAGAATATAATGAGGGTGCTCTCTTGTGTTTGCTGTTTTCTTGACAGATAATAATTGCGTGTCATTGTTGAGATAATTGAAGTGTAATAATAAAAAATATATGACTAATATCGATAATTATTACTTACTAAGTAATAATAATAACTAAGTAGTTTGTTATATTAATTATTACGACAAACTAGTGGAATAATTGTAATTAAGTTTATAGAATGTCAAGATTTTTCACCACCATGATTATTTAATTATTTTTTGCGAAATTACTCCACTAGATTGTTATAATTATTGATACAAAGATTGAACATTAGAAATACTCCTTCGATCCGGCTGGATTCGAACCAACGTCTTCTAACAAACCGCGCCAGACACTGCTGTGCCAACTAAGCCACAGAACGGAAGTGGGACAATTTAAAAAAATAATATAATGGTAGCAAAATATCATGATTATAAAATCAATATTATAATATTTGATAATATAGTTCTAAGCATCATCCTATTTATAAAACCAACCAAATCCAAAAAAATTCAACCATTATATTATTTTAAAATTATTTGCTTTAAATTATGCAGAAGAGAGCGTACAAAACATAATACGGTTTTTCATTATTTTGATTTGTAGAATTAAAGAAACAACGGAATTATTTGGAATTTTAAATGATTAAAAGCATTATATTGTTTTTTCATGACTAAGTAATACAGGATCAGAGAAAATGGAGTAAATTAAGGTTGGATTAACCTTTTTGGGTAAAATATAATATAGGAATGTCAAGTTTAATTGTGTCGATGAACAGAAAGATTTTTATAATATTAATAACTACAGCTAATTATACAACCAGCAATGCTGTAACAATCCTGCGACTAGCCAATATTACACTCTCACTGGGTTAAAGACGAACAAAGGGGCCCTTCGTAAATCGACAGAGCCCGAGGGGGTTAAGTGTACTCCAGCGCTAATAGTCTACGAGAGCCTCTCCAGAAGATCGGAGGGTTCTTTCCACGGATCACTAATGGCGGCAAAACACGTTCTGATGCGAGATAATGAATTTCTCTTAATTGGATCAGCGTATGGAACGTAAGTGGTGGAACGGTAAACGTTTGTCTTTGTTACCCCTCGGCCTTGACTCGGTTACATGTGCGGTGTGAGCCTTTTGTCTTGTTGTATAAGATGTAGGTGCAAATATTTCAGTGAGTGTTTATTTGATTATTTTTTAGAACAACTCCCAAATCATTTAGGAAATGAAACTATTTTTCCGGGTTTAAATCGCGTATATTTGTTTTCAATTTCATTTGTTGTTCAAACAAACCAATGTTTCGGGCCCTTTACAGGTCCCATGGTGACGGTTGACTGAGGTGGTACAGTCTTCAATCAGTTATGTCTAATATTAAAGCAAACCACCCTATTTTTTACTATAGTTACAAAAGTTATTAATTAAATACCTTATTTTTAATTTTACCAAGAAAACATTCCAATTTAATCTACATTATGTTTTACAAATTATTTTATTGAATGAATTTTTGTTAAGTTCAATTTATTATTAATTAATAATAGAAATTAGAATAAATTAAAACATTAATTATGTTTGGGATTTTTCATCAGAGGAAATACTGGAATCCAAACTGGTGGTACGGAGAAACCATCTTCCATGTTGAAATTAGGATATTTTTTAATTTCAATGGCCTCTCGCAGCATCTTAGGTAGATAACGGCTTTCTTTTGCAAGGACCTAGGGTTTGTCAAACTTCATTGAATGTGTAGGTTTATCCATGACATGCTCGCAGACTACAGACTTGTCCCCAATCATTGTTATAAATAATAAAAATATAATTAAACTCTGAACTAAACTAGCTGCGGGCATTATTAAACTAGAATTAATTAGGTATGTCAGGGTAAAGTGTGCAATTCCAAATGTTTTGATATGCAAAAATGAATGTGATTTGAATATTCATCAGTATTAATTCAAAGGAAGAAAGATATTTTCATACGGTCTACAGAAAGCACTTACATATATTTAATGTAGACAGATGAAAGTCTCAGATAAGAATAATCGGCATTTTTATAAGGTTAAAAAAATATGTGGTTTGTTTATAAAAGGTTTCGTGTTTTTTCGAAGCATTTTTTTTGGAAATCTACGCTTTGAAGTATGAATAATAAGCATAAAGTTTCACTCGTTTGAAGTGTTTGTACACACGTGAGACGTGCGTTACAAAATAAAGGAATGAAAATTAATGAGATATCAATAGTGCAATTTTCTTTTTGATCATTTGAGAATTTTTCAAAGATAGGGAAACGTGGAAAAATTGTGACAAATACCAAGTATCACTGAAAAGCCGTCTTAAGTCGACTTAGAAGTTGAAATGAAAATTCCCGTTCCAACTTGGAAATTTTTACGAATCTATTTCTGTCAAATTACATATTGATATATTCGCAGGAAAACTTTGAAGTTTATTGACATCTTAAGTGCTTTAATGGATTTCAGTTTTTGAATGTACCCGTACTTGTGCGACAAATATTTTATTATTAATTTGATACTGTTAGACAAACAAATTTATAAAAAAGTGGTACTAATTTTCAAATGTGTGCTGCATTTTGGGATCCCTTATACCACCGCGGGTTAATTTAATTGAATCAGTAATAAATGCAATTATTGCCCTTGAACGAATGCTACTTTTGTGTGATTTGAATGTTATAACTGCCAAGGAATTGCACAGATACCAAGTAAATTTTTGCAATATTTAAATTGAATCCAACATTTCATAGGAAAAGCGAGTGGTTCCAAGAAATTGTGCATCCTTTTTAAAATTTGAAATTGTCGGAGAGGTTTCGTAAATCATGTGTACAAAGGCAGGTTATGTGTTATCTGATAGTTGCTTGCCCCGAGCTGCGATTCTCACTGTCAGCAATATAAAATACGATAATAATAATAACACTGAAACAGGATCGGTCGGTTTGTAGTTGGACGTTGTTTTTAACTTGTACTGTTTAAATAGGAAACCGTGTTTAACATTTCGTTTATTATTGGTTTAATATTTCATCTCAACTTTTGAATGAAATCTTTTGAAAGAATGCTATAATTCCTTCAAATAACTGAAACAAACGAATCATTCAAATGAATAACTTTGCAAGTAAACACTTTAGCTAAGAAATACTTACACATAGACACGCCAAGTAAACCGCAATTGAATATTTATTTAGGACTACTTACACAACATACACAAACAATTGGTCAAAACAGGAGATATTGTCGCTCGAACTTTTGTTGTTCCATTTACAAGTTGCCACGGCATGCGTTTATACCTTAGAGGATGGAAAAAAATAAAGGAAGTTTATACATAGGAGTTTTAAAAAAGAAACTTAAAGTAATTATTATTTTTTAATTAAACTTACAAGTTAACTGTTTACGGTTAATGTTACATCTATTTATTGATTACTCTACGTGTCAACTAGTTAAGTACAATTTTGTTATTACAACTTTAATTATTATTACAAAAATACATGGATGTATTTAAAGGAAGTACGTATTTTAAATATAGTAAATTATATATAAATAAACATATGTTCATGTGAGTGGCGACTCAGGTAGTACAAAGTACCCTTCTTTATTCGGCTTTAATAAAATTGAGCAAAATACAGAACGATGAATTGAATAAATCATATGCAGGAAAATGAAAAATAAATGCGCCCAGCGAACTATGCTTCTGAAATATTGACAACGTCCAATTCAGCCAATAACATCGAATAGTTGTGTGTTTTGTCACTGAGTTGCAATGAACACAACATTGAAATTATTTTCGTATTTTTTTGTGACAACTTACAAAATTAACTCATGAAAGTATGTGATTGCCTCAGTGTAAGCGTTAATACTTTTCTACATTGTAATTATTTTATTAATCACTAGATAGTCCTTTCCGGTTGCGAAATGAAGCTATAAACATTATCAAATAAATCTGTTTATGAGAGATACCCTTCGGCCAAAATTCTTCCTTCATGAAGGTCGATAGATGTTGACACTTTCACCTTCACATTAAAATTTAAATTGTGGCGGCACCCCAACTGCTCGACTCTCAGGTTAGCATTGGCATTCACCCGTTTAAACTCCATTGGAAATGGCGTGATAAATCTGAAGAACCTTGGGTCCAGAAAACGAGGGAGACCGAAGATGACGTTGACAGATCATATCGCCAAAGATCTAAGGAGCTGCCTTGTTTCTGAAAAAGACATGTCCAACAGAATAAAGTGGAAGGAAAATACTAGGAAAGCTAACCCCACCATCAGATTCTTCATCAGATTTTTTTTCTCGTACATTGTTTACATTTAATAAAATTGTTATTTTACATATTATGTTAGAGGAGTTGCAACACTAATACAAATCTGTTTAGGTTTAACAGTGTAAAACCGTAATAATGTTTTTGTAATTACCTACTAAATAAATTTAAAAAAAAAGGTAATAATAATGCTGAGGACTCTGGAGAGATACTTATAAATTATGTTAATATCAAGTACTTATGTATTCGCGATTGCTACACATTGGACATGGAATACATTTTTTGGCTTTAAGAGTTGTCACACACAGCGATTTTTAGTATCGATGCAAACGCGCGCGTTTGCATCGCTGCTAAAAGTCGCCGCGTGTAAACACTCTAAATCGCACAATCCAGTTTTTAATCAAATAAACCTGGGCTTTCATGTCCCGTGGTCACTACTAACTGCGATTTAGATCAGAAAAGAATAATTCCATTTACAAAATTATGTTAACTTTTCATGAAAGCTAAAAGTAATTCAATTAAGTTAATTGTGTTCATAAGTACGAATTAAAAAACGAACACTGAATTTTTAAATTACGCGAGTTACTTCATAAAAACAATGATTTACGTCTTCTTGGAAGTAGCGCTGTAGGCACTTCAAAGTGTTTCCGTTTATTTGACGTGTAACGATTAAAAACAATTGTTATAGCAAATTATTTGAATTTTTATCGAACAAACTCGTGTGTAATACTGGTGTGAGTTCTACGCGTGTGTGTATAATATTGATACGGGAAACGCGCGTGAAACGTGTTGTGTACATGAGTAAGTGACATAAACAGCGCGTGTATATTAACGTATATGCACTAACGATACAAATAGATGGCTCTATTCATTATCGTGTGCAAAGTTAAACAGACCTTGCCCGCATTATACTTACATATTTACATCGCTTATTAGTTACGTTTAGTGTGTACAATCAGCTCGTACCAAATGCCGTCGTGTGCATCTTTTATTTGCGAAATTTGAATTTTGCAATAGAAGAAAAGTATATAGCAATCCGTACGAATTGAGTTCGAATAGCAATTCTTACTGAGAAATTTATTTTTCTACATTACGTATATATTTTGGAAAAAATAATATTACGATGTGTTTTTGGCTTCAGGTGTATTCTATTACTCACTCAACTTCACATCAAGCTATATAAACTAATGAAGTAATGTATAACTTTTAATAAAAAACTAAAACTATATATCTAGCCATGGCTCATCGTACATGTTTATGTTTTATGATTATTTTGTGTTATTTGACAAAAAATTTGCAATTCGCAAATACAATTGTTTGTTTTCAAAAACTCTTCATTTTTTGCATTTATTTTGTGAATGTCAAAACATTTCACATCTATAGTTTTTATAAACGTCATCGTCATATGCAGCGGGTAGCGATTTCAATTTACTGAGAACTGTAACCGACAAGCAACATAACACAAAGGTGCGGTCGACTTCATTTACATTTAGCCGAGTACGATGTTGCAACGGTCCGGCTCAAGTTTGCACAAATTAATCTGACGTAACTTTTTTAATCTGACGATATTTGAAACATTGTTCATGAAATTTGTTTTCGAAAATCATTTCATCACATCTGTTGATTTAAATTTAATATAATATCTTATCATAATTTTGCATTTGAGCTATGTGTTGTATTTAATAAAGTTCTTGGTTCGAATGGTATTTTACTTAGATATTCATGTAAAACTTGTTTTATATTGCAATATTAATAGCTTCTTAAGTACGAATATAAAGATCATGACAAGACTTTAACGCATAGGCGGATCCTTCAACACAAGTTTTTACTTGACAAGGGATTTATTGTGCACAGCATCTTCATGTCTAACATATTTTGTAGTTTTAATAGAGTTGTTATTTGTCCCATTCCGGTAAATACTCCATTAATAACTTTATTTTGAGAGTAAAATTGGAGCAAAAAATGGGTTTGTTAAAATATACAGACAAAAAAGTCTTTAATGAAATTAGTCTATCAAAATTCTTTAAATTACAAACATGATAAGATTCATTACGTTGCAACGTTTGAAATTGTTGCTGCAACTGTTGTGCTTGATAGGCTCAGATGGAAACAAGTTATATTACCACTTAAAGCAATATCTAGATGGTTTCAATCACATTTTTTACACAGTAAGCAAGTACGTGAGGCGCGCTGTAAGTTTCCGGAATGAATAAGAAAAAAATACTATAAATGGTCAAAAATGAATTTATCGTTTCTCAAAATATTCTACGTTAGCAATTAAAAACACTTTTTATACGGATGAACCAAGCCAGGTCCGGACTGTACTCGGGATGGCTCATAAGGTCAACGTTGTTCACCTTCAAAAATTCATTTGTCTGTCTGGCCGTGTGAGAACTAGCATTATCGTGGTGCAAGATGATACGGCGTTTACGGTTGTTTTTACGGAGTTTGTCAATACCTTCCGGCTAACAAATGGTCGTGTAAATTCGCGGTACAACGATTCTCCAAGCGGCACTAGCCACGTGTCCAGTTTTATTAAAAAAAGAAGCAATCATCTACTTAGAGGCACTTTGCACGCGCGCCACTTTGGTTGGTTTCGGCTCAACTTGAAAGACCCATACGCTCGATTGCTGCTTTGTTTTGGGATCGTAACTATAACTCCATGTTTCGTCACCTGTTACTATGTCCCACACCAAATTTAACGCCCCTTCGTTGAATTTAGTAAGCATGGCATTGCTCCAAGTGACGAGATTCGTTTTTTGAGCCTCAGTCATATTATGTTGGATTCACCGAGAACACAGCTTTTTCACACCCAAATGTTTGTGTAGTATTGATTGTATTTGACTCATGCCTATGCCTGAAGATGCCCTCATGGTACGTCACATGCCTGTCTGTTTTGATCATACGGCGCACAGCTTCGATGTTTTTGTTGTTCACAGCAGTCGACAGGTGACCATCTCGAAATTTGTTACAGAGATTCACACTACTGCGTTTGAATTCTGCAAACCATCTATAAATAGTCATCTTGCATGGTGCTTCATCGCCAAAAGCAGTTTGAAGCCGAGCGAAGAAGCTCGGCTGGGCTGTTAAATTACACTTAAAATCGTACAAATTCGTACTACGAAAATTTTTACGAGTTAAATCCATGGTGATGCAGACAACCAATTTCTAAAATGATGCCACAATGTAAAAACAAGTCAGATGAAACAAACTGTATTCTACAAACAAAGAGTTCCATTTTCAAATGTTGTTATTACTTTTTAAATATTGTTTATGTAAGTGGCCAGTTCCGGAAACTTATAGTGCGCCCTATGTACACCATGAAAATTTCCTTTGTATTTTTGTTGGAAATGAATTGTTTCAGTTTATTTATTTCGGATCTAAATTGTGCACATTTGTTATTTTTTTTTTAACAAAACAACGTTCTGAGCCCTTTACAGGTTCCACGATCACGAATGATATATATTTTTATTTCGTCTATTTGAATGTAAACCAGGGAGGCAGTGGATTTAAAGCCAATCAACCTGCATGGGCTTTTATTGGGTTTTTACCCAATGCGTCGGGATTTAACCCTTTTCTGCTCAAAATCGTGTGCGGAAACGGCGAATTACCAACCTTAATATTTATTACCAACTACGATGTAAAAAATCTTTCTTATACGAAAAAGAGCTCCACACAATGCCTATCTTGTAATCCCGTTAATCTCGCTATTAAGAATGCACATTACGGTTTGATTATTATGAAAATTGATACATGTGCGTACGATGTAACGTTTTTTTATCAATTTATTTTAATGCGATTCTATTCAATAGAAAAGCAATTCGAATGGTGTAGATCGGAAAGCAATAGAACATTTTGTAATAATAATATCATAAAATTTAAGAAAATTCGATTTACAATAAATATTTAGTTCTAACTAGTTATTGCCTTCGATTTCGGGCATTAATGGATTTTAACAAAGCCGGGTTAAAACCCAAGCTTTTGCCCATCTAAACCAAATAAAATCATTAAACGTTTCAATTTTTATTCATTACTCAATACAAAACAGTCACCATATACATTTTAAGTCACGGTATTCCAGATATAAAATACGCAGTATCAGGTTAATTGTGAAAATAATAACTCATTTGTTTTTTTATTAATATTTCAACATTTCCAAATTTTCTTAATCAATGAGAAATGCAAATCGAAAGAAAAAGTTTCTTTTTAGAATTAGTGCAGAAAGACAAATCCAATCTGAATAAGCTTTGGAACTGCAGTGCACCGAAACTGAAACAATGAGTAAAGTTTGAAAGGCTCCGGACTAGCCGAGAGGCGAGCGTGGATTAATGGCGCGACTCAGGTGCCGCGAGATGTCGCTTCGTGCGACACCGCGATTGTTTCTTGTTTCCACTGTTGAATTAATCCGCCTTTTGTAAAGACGAAACTAGACATAAATACTGTCTACTATACAGAATAGGGTCGACTGCCAAGTTTAAAACACTTTAGTAAAATTTTTAGTTTTAGGAAAAAAAACTAATAAATATTTTAACATAAGATGGAATTAATAAACCAGTTGTCAAACTTTGTCTCTATATATGGTATTTTAAGAGGTGATTCTTTGAAAGATTTTAGGTTTGATTATTCTTACTCTCAGAAGAAATTCCATGATAAAAAAATATTCCTTTTAACGAGTAGAATCACCTCTAAAATATTATGAGATAAAAGTATCATCTTGTGGCATACGCTTGGCGATCACAACAGAGCGGAATAAAATACATCGAGATGTTGTAGCTGCTTTTGTCCTTAGTAGCATTAAATATACCAATGGGAAGTTACAATTGCGCCTATTAAACACTAAATTAGCGTAAGCTACTATAGTCGTATCTTAGCAATTCAGACTAATTCTAATACTCGTCAAATTAATTCCAACAAATCTTTGTTCGCAACACAGGTAGAGGTTACATGTTGTACTGGACAGGTTCGCGGTCACCGGACATATTGTGCGGCGTGGGTCATGTACACCGTCCTCCCATCTTTGCTGGTTCTTGTCACTTAACCACATACTACGTCGTGCACTTGTTATTGCCTGGTGGTCATTTTGAGGGACACTATAAACTGCAATTACCATTTTGACTCACTCATCAGCAATTTAGTTCGGAATTCATCATCAACCCATTTATATGTCCCAATGCTGGGCACGGGTCTCCTTTCAGACGAGGGTTTAGGCCATAGTCCGCCACGCTGGCCCAATGCGGGTTGGGGACTTCACGCGTTTTTCGAGTGTTGTGAACCTTCTTCAACGTGCAGGTTCCATCACGATGTTTTCCTTCACCGAAAAGCTCATGACAAATTTCAAATTAAATTTCACACATAAATTCCGAGGAACTCAGAGGTGCGGGCCCGAATTCGAACCTACAACCTTCTGCTGAGAGGCAGTAGGCCAAACCATTAGGCTACCACGGCTTTCAGAATTATTGTAGTCCTTTTACGGAGAAGAGGTAGTTGTAATATGACTAAGTTCTAGAATATAACTTTAGGAAACAGAATCGGTCATAAGCTTTGATTTTAACAATATTATTGACATTGACCCAAAGACTTATTTAGATAGATAAAAACGTCATGTTTAATTTAGAACAATGTAGCAATGGAAACTTGATTTGCTTCTTGATACAGTGGAGTTGAATTGTAAATAGAGAACTTTTATGTATTTTATTTTTACATAAAAAAATCCATAAAGCAGATTTAATATTTTACAAGTTGAGCTTACTTGAATAAAACATTATAAAGTCACGAAGTTTTCTTAGATATATTTCGACGTGTGCCTTGAAGAGTAAAATATAGTGAAGTCTTACAAGAACACAAATTCAGAGTGTGGTCCTTTGTCATATCTAAATCATAGCCGCACATATTATAATTTATAATAATAATAAGAATTTATTTTCTCACCAGAACATGGGAAGTACATTAAGCAAAATATCAAGAACAATACATAAAAACGGTAATTATTCTGTGGCAAACCTGGTGCCTAAACTAGACGTGTAAGGTCTGTATTTCAGTTGAGGTCAGGTCATTTAAAAACTATATTTTTTGTTTAAATTATTTATTGCACAGGAAAATACAAATCACATAAACTAAAAAATAAACCGCACAGGTACTGCTTTTTTCTAAAAGATTTATTCTGCAAACCTAAATTAAGACACAATAATTACAATACGGGTTTACGTGCATAACAAAGAAAGGTACGTAACTAAAAAATTAAAAAAGTAACAATATCAATAACATTAAATTAATATAAACTATATAAATACTTAGATAAATACATATTTGATAATATAATACCTATAAAATGGATGTAAAAGGGGTAAATAGTGCTCGTTAACTGTCATTTTTAACCGAATTAAAAAAAAGGAGGAGTTCTCAATTCGCCTGTATGTTGTTTTTTGTATGTTACGCGATAACTCCGCCATTTGTGAACCGATATTGATGACTCTTTTTTTGTTGGAAAGAGGGTACCTCAGAAGTGGTCCCATTTAAATTTGAAGAAAATATTCCGCTTCTAAGGGTGGCAAACTAGGGGACGAATGACTTTTGAGGTCGGTTTCTTTAACCGGAGGTTAGGAATTTGACTTTTATTCTCATACTTACGACACATACATTACAATACATCTACAACTTGATATATTCGTACATTTCTTCAAATAAGGTGTTTATGCAATAACCGTCACGATTGGCAGGCTGCTTGGTTACCCCCGTTCAAAGCTGTAATTTAATATACTCAAGGAGACGTTATTGGTTACCTCTACTGTGACGTCTTATGAGGGGAAAAGATAAAAAATATATATATGATAAGGATTTTTATGCTACTCATGTGTAACAAAGACGACTAAGTAGTAACAAGTTCAATTAAAACTTCCTTTATTGTTAAAAAGTTATTTTAATTGGGCCTCTTTGAGAACATAAGTAAAATCTTATTATTGATATAAAGATCGAATGAATACAAAGAAAAATTCCTGATACGACGGGGGTTCAACCAGCGTCTGTCGCCTCGATATAGCTGCCGCAATTACCTACTAAGCTACAGATAGAGCCAGCTGATCTTATGAACTCAATGTGCTTGTTGGGGATCTTGGTATGGCGTTAAAAGGTTTTTTTTTATGCCGTAATGCCACCTGTGAAAACTTATGAAACCTTATTCACTCAACTTTTACAAGTACTGAAGACCACGCCAAGGCAAAACAGTCGTTTAAACCGAATAAAAAATCCGTAATGTGCACATAAAGGAGTTCTAAGATCGTAAGATCTTCAGGTTTGATCTGTAGCTCAGTTCATAAGAGCGGTAACCACGTCGCGGCGACAGACGAATTAAAATTTTAAAAATCATTTATATATAATGAAACTTATATATCATTCATTATATATATATATAAAATCTATGTTTATATAGATATAATTGGAGTAAAAATATTAAATAAAAATAAATAAAAGTCAAATCTACTTACTGCAAAAGATTTGCGCTTAATTGTGTCATTGTAAATACTCACCTAATATCAAAACGTTGTAATCCTATTAAATGTAGAAATCAATATGGCTGAATAATCTGTACTGTACTACGCGATTCATTTTCACCAACACCACATGTCTAAATCTAGCGTTGTTAGAGCAAAAGGGTCTTAAACTAACTAGTTTAACTATACAGAGCCTCGTTATTCACAATGGGATTAAGTGTGTGACAGTTCTTCACGTTTCCCAACATTGGAACATTTGCTCGGTACAATTTTAATTCATTCCGAAATGCTACCTTTTATTTTAACCACACAAGAGAGTAAAGATCCTGACATGGCTTTTGCTTACGGCTTATTGTTGTCTGACGTATTTCCTGGATTTAGAGGTCGAAACTCCCGTAACGAAGTTAATTGCCAGTCCGGGGCTTAATCAGTTAGGAATCTAGGAAACGGTGTATTAGAAAGTTCATGGATTCCATTCTGATGTACGTGTTCTGTTGGAGTTGTGAGACATACCTTTCTTGTTGTGTCTTAGACCAATGCAAATCATAATTTGTGCTTACTTATTCTCATTTTTATTGTAAATTCCAATGAGTGAAATTTAAACTGAATCATTATACCTATAATGGAAATACAAATAATATGTATATGTATGCATATACACGTACATCTATGGATGACTGTATTCATAACGCTCATTTGCACACAAAATAATATTATAAAAATATATTTATTGCACATACAGATACATTAGGGTGCGTACAGATCTGACAAATGCGCTGTATGCGCATTTAATTGCACGCTGGCGCTGCACGCATGCGTACAATTAAGTGGGTGAATATTTGAAGATGTACATATTACGCGGCGATCAGTAAAGAACCATTTAAAAAGTTGTAAATTAGACTAATTATATTTTTTCTGCAACAAGTGGGTGTTGTACTATTGTGGCCAATACATAACATTTATGTATTTTAATTATAAGTATGCAAAATAAATTCAAACGATCGCTAAATCTAATTACCATTCATGTCCCAAATCCCAATTTTAAACAGTCAAACGTAAAAATATTTAACTTTTATGCTGAAGATCGTAATTTTTTGCTGTTATTTGTGTAAAATAATTGTGTGTACAGTATACTCCGAAATTACACTACTGAAAGAACATTTTTAAGTCCTTTGTGATAGCATTAAAAATTGTCCCAAGGATCCCCACTCACTACCATTTTTAAAATTGAACGTAAGATAAAAGAATATTAACCGCCATATTTGGCGGCTAGCTGTCAAAGCAGCGCCTTGGTCTCAGTTCGTGCGAACTAGCCGCGCCAGCCACACGTCCGCTCAGAAATTCGGTTACAAAATATATCGCAAAGTTTAGGTAAAAAGTGTCTTTTGTCAAAAAAAAAACTCCACACCATTCGACGTTCTACAGGTATGTATGTTTACAGTTTTTATTATATAACCGGACTAAATGGTGTATTATTAAGTCGTTTTTGGCTTGATGCACTTTTATTATACATAGTTCCCTTAATAATAAATATGGGGCGGAAAATAGTCAATATCTCATTACCATTTTCATAATTACCATTTTTTACCATTCGATTTTGACAAACGGTAGTGAGAAATTTCAAATGGGAATGAGTAATTGTACCAAGTTTTTTATTTTAAGCTTAGCAATTAAAAGCGGACCACTCACTAAAATATGAAAAAGTATAAAATCTGATAAAGTGTAAAAGTGAGTGGTCTATTTTTAATTACTAAACGAAACTATACCCTAAATACTAAACTATATATCTAAATAAGTGTATAAGTGTAAATTATAATAAATTCTAAGTCTAAATCACATACTCGTATATACGGAGAAAAAACCATTGATCACGTAATTACTATGCGAAACTTAATACTATAGATACTAAATTATATATCTAAATTATAATAATCTCTATGTCTAAATTACATATATACGGAGAAAAAACATTGATCACGTAATTATGTCTTTCAGATAGATGGATCATGCCTCGTAAAAAAAATAAGCTAAGTAAGGAAGAAATACTGGAGAAAGCAAAAACAGCACGTAGGATTAGATATGCCAAAATTAAAGCCGATCCTATGTTGTATGCTTTGGAAAAAGAAAAGGAAAGGCAAAGATACAAAGCGCGTAAAGAGCAGAAAAAAATTTTGCCTATAGGAGAATTAACCCCTAAAGCAAAAAGAGTTCAAAGACAAAAATGGAGAGAAAATTTTAAAAAGCATTATGAAAAAAAGAAGATGGAGAAAAAGGAAGTTCAACATATGAATGACAACACACCGGAAATTAGTGATGAAGAGGATCAACCTAGAGAAGATCATGTACTCAACAGATATAATGAAAATTGCCAGAATGATCCACAGCCACCGACTTTATTGAGTCATAAAGAGAAAATGGTTCAATTGAGGGAAAAAATAAGAAAATTGAAATACACGTTAAAAAAACAAACCCATAAATACAAACAAGAAACAGCATTACTGAAACAAAAGAATGAGGCGTACAGAAAAATGATTTTAAGACTGAAAAAACGACTGCAGAGTCCAAATACCAAAGCTAAGATATTGTTAAAAGATAAAACAAGGGCAGAGGAAGCTAAGAAGAAAATTCTGTTTGCAGAAGCTATGAAAGAAACATTAGAATTGAATTACAAGGAGAATACTACGAAAAAAGGTAAGAGACATTTTAGTGACACTCTTCTTAGCAATCAGAAGATTATGAAAAAGTATAAAGTACTATCTGATACCACAAATTTTCGACTCAGACCAAAGAACGTCAATAAAAATGACCAAAAACAAAATTTCGAAAAAATAAAAATGGACTTACAATGTTTTTTTGAACGAGATGATATATCAAGAGCTACGGCAGGCAAAAAAGAATTTATTACGAAAAAAAAAAAAGAAAGAAAACAAAAAAGATATTTAAATGACAATTTAAAAAATCTACACAAAATATATGAGGATGAATACGGAAAAATAAGTTATTCTTACTTTTGTAAGAATAGGCCCTTCTGGGTACTTATACCAGACGTGCAAGACAGAGACACTTGCGTATGCAAAATTCACGCAAACATAATGCTATTGATCTCCGCATTGAAAAAAAGGAAAATTATAAAGGAGTCTAATGCAAACGACTTAATTAACAGCCTATGTTGTCCAAAACTAGAATGTTTAATCAAAAGATGTGGTGCATGCAAAGATAAAGTGGTCAGTTATCAAGAATTCGACAACAATGACTCCATAGCCTATAAAAAATGGGAAAACAAGATGTCCACTTATATAACTAAAGGCAAAGAACAACAAAAAAGGATTATAGCGAAAATCACACTTACAAAGTTACCAACTGAAGCTATCAGAGACTTGGAGCAAATGATACCAATATTTTTAAAACATGAAGGCATAAGGAGATGGCAGTTCCATGCTATAAAAGAATTGAAACAAAATTTGAAAGAAACCGAAGCTATAATTCATATAGATTTTAGCGAGAACTACGCCATGAAATATGAGTCTGAAGTACAATCGTTTCATTTTGGGGGAAGCAGACAAGAATTGACACTTCATACTGCGGTAATATATTACAGAGATAGTACAAACACGGTGACAAGCAAATCTTTCTGTACGGTTAGTGAAAGTAAGCGTCATGATTCAGCTGCCGTATGGGCGCACATTGTTCCTCTGCTAGAGTTTGTTGAAACAGTCAATAAGGACATTGACAATTTGCATTTTTTGTCAGATTCACCCAGCAGCCAATATAGGAATAAAACGATGTTTTACGCTATTGCAAAGATGTATTGGTACTTCCACAGGTTAAACCTTATAACTTGGAATTACTTTGAATCTGCTCATGGCAAAGGCGCAGCTGACGGAGTTGGAGCAGTTCTCAAGCGCACTGCTGATGCCGCTGTGGCACAAGGTAAAGACGTGGCATCAATGGACGCATTTTTGGACGTAGTCACAAAAAATACACAGAATATTAAAATAGTCACAGTTCATGAATATGAAATCGCAGAAAAAGATTTGCTTATACCGTCAGATAAACTGTTACTGTTACAAGGCACAATGAAAGTTCATCAAGTTTTGTGGCAAAAAGAATCGGAGCTTCTAATATTTAGGGAGGCTAGTTGCTTTATTTGCCTGAACTCGGACTGTACACACACTAAGTTTGTTGGAGAGCTATGTTACCGTGACGAAATTGACAACAAAGAAAACGAAAGTGATAAAGGAGAAACAAATAAACAAAACAATACACGTTCAAAATATAAAACAGCAGATGGCGTTAATAAAGATAATATCAACAGTAATGTTCCGCGAAAGAAGAAATCAGAAAACATTAAGATGGCTACAACTACAACATCAACAGAATTAGATCAGGATAAAGAACTGGACCCAAACAAGACTTTTGACCTCGATGATTCTACAAAAATAAAAGGAATTAGTAAAGTCAAAGTTATTAGTAATGTCCTTTTAAAGAAAATAACCAATGAAAATAACGTCACATTACTGTCTGATATTAAGCCTGACAATAAAAATCACTTGGAGCCTAAAATAATTGATCGATCCTGCAAGCTTACAAGTGATAAGGCCAGTAATATAAAAATACTAAGTAAAAAATTGTTGAAAAAGAAATTTCAAGATGAATGTAATGTCACAATGCTGTGTGATTTAAAACAAGATGATAGAATAAAAAATACGATTAAAGAATATAACCTTTCCGGGAGCGACAATATAAACCTTTCTGAAAATTCGTCCTTTCAGTCAAATGTCAATGACATCACTGATTTATTTGGCGACCCTCAATCATCAAATGCAGCTTGTGCTATCCTAAACCCGCCTTCTAATCCTGAGAGTGATGCAAATTCAGATTCAGATTATGATATATTTTAGTGATCTCATAGTTCATAAGTAATTAGTAAGTAAGTAGTTCACTGATAGTGAGATATTTTCAAAGAATCTGTAATTTTTATAAGAGTTAAGAGAGAGTTAAGAGTATTGTATGATGAGCAATTTTCTAAAAATCTATGTTAGTTAATCTTTATCATTATCTATTGTGATATTTCGTTTTGTAGACTTATACAATTGTGTATTTTGTTTGATATAACTAATCATTATTTCCTATGTTACCTGTATGGAGTCTTACTGAGTAATCATTTTTCGTCACAGATTTATATGTGTTAGGTGTAGATCACTTCCTATGACTTATCAATGGTCTAGGTCTGTTGTGTTAATTAAGTGTCATACTTAATAGTATTATTAGTTTTTATGGATGTGATTCGGGAAATCCCACAATTTCCCAAAAAATAATTAACGGTGAATAACCTAGGTTTGATAAGCTGATTTGTTAAGTTTTTACCAAAAATTATTTTAATGACAAGTTATGTTTCGTTTTTATGTTCCTTCACAAGATGATTATTTGTACTTTAAGTACTATTGTTATTGAGTACCTTATTGAAAAATATATATAATAAAACGTCGATAATTAAATATTATGCAACCTATCCGAACTATGATACTAATTACCATTCTGTAATATTTATTGGAAATCTATATCTATTTCTCATTACCATTCATAATTTCTCCTTACCATTCAACTATTCTAATTACCATTTCTAGAATTCTCATTCCCATTTGTATAATTTCTCATTACCGTTTGTAGAAAATTTAAAACTCATATATTATACCCATATAATAGTGTAAAAAGTGGGCCTTCCTTTTTTTTATTATATTAGTACCACAAGCTTTACGGTAAACCAATAAACCTTCATAATTGAGTCAATATTTAGTTTATTTTTTCTGACGTCCAATATGTACATCTTCAAATATTCACCCAAGTCTCTCTTTATAATGACATCTCATCGGCACGCGAACAGATCGCACTACGTAAAGCACGTGTACAGTTCGCGAGCCTTTCGCAAACAGGCGCATTCACGGCGCACTCGCCAGATTTGTACGCATCCTTCGCTGAAACAATAAAAGATATTCAAGAACGTAGTACAAAAGCGGCTTCATTGTTAAACAAAAAATGTCAATCAAGAAAAATAATAAAATAATAGTACAAGGCACGATATGTACTGGTGAGTAAATATGTGACATCAGTATGACAGGTCTCTCTGTATACAAAAATAGCGGTATCTTCTTATTCTAGCGTCGCTTTATGTCGCTCTTGCCCAAGTCGCGCCAGCCGTACAGATGTTCGAGACCTCCACCGCGGTTCAATCCAGCTCTGTCGTCGTAAAAAGTACCTACACTAAACTAAAACTGCTTCCTTTGCCCAACGTTTACCATGCTGATCTGCCACGCCGAGGTCCTGGATTCGATTCTCGGGCCGGTAGAAATATTTGTATGGCCTACATTTATTTCTCTCATGAGTTTGGGTGTAATTTATGGTTGTCAATATGTGTGTCCATGGCACCTGCGATACAGGGTTTTCCTAGTGCGGGACTACGAGTGCGTTCGTTAAAAAAAACTTGATGATATTGATAACTTAAAAATATGTAAATATATTCTAGATCTCGAGCATGAATCAATCCAGCTCAATTGCTATTCCTTTTTAGACCAATCAACACAAGTCTAATTCGGGCTAGGAATTATTTCCTGAATTAAACGAACTTGCGCTTTACGCAGCACAATTCTAAAGGAATACGTAATAGGCATATCCCACAAACCCGTTTTAAAATTTTCCTTATTTACTATACATTTTAAACTTAAGCTGTTAAATACAAAACGAATATTCGTCCATTACGGTATTCGTTTAGATTTTTTAATAGTTATTGAACACTTTCAAAGAAAATTTCCTTTGTTCTGGCTTTTTAAAAGCTCATAAATATTTATTACATCGTTATTAAAAAATGTAATGGATGCTTTGAGCATTATTTAAGTTAAGTAAGAGTAAAATTTTACAATTCACCCATCGTCGTTCTTGTAAAGACACTTTTAACTTAGACTTTATTGTATTAATTTCATATAAATTGTTTGTACAAAGTTAAAAGTAAACACAGGCTCGTAGAAAAATATAAAAGAACATAAATATTATATTTAACTAAAGGGATTTAACACACTACTTAAGTATACTAAAATAAATTATTAATTTCTTTCTTGTTAGCTATTTTACTTTCTTCGTACAAAATATAAATATTAGAAAAAGACCTCAAAAGCATAACAATCATATCCAATCTGTGCAGTTAACGTGAAAAATGTATATTACACGTCAAGTGTTTATTTATAGCTCTAGAAAGCTGCAAACACTAGATTTAGCGCTTTCGGCTGAAATTTGTAGCCTGCAAAATTTTAAGGCAACATTATCGTCTGTGATCAAGAGAATAAATCTGCTAGTTCAATTTTTACTTTTAGTTGTTTAAATGCTAGTAAACTTGTTTGTGTTGGTATTGAGGAGTTATTAAATATAGAAAAGAACTGAAGTTCAAAAGATTCCAGCAGAAAGACACAAATTGGAAACATAAACAAGACGGATTTGTTACTTATACGTGGGGCGCACTATAAGGTTCCGGAATGAATAAGAAAAAAATGCTATAAATGGTCAGAAATGAATTTATTGTTTCTCAAAATATTCTCCGTTAGCGTTAATGCACTTTTTCAAACGAATGAACCTATTTCGAAACCATTTATGCCACTCCTCCGTGACAATCTCTGAAACATATTTTTCATACTCTTCGACAGCCTCTTCAGGTGATGAAAATCGTTGACCGCGTAACTGGTTCTTAATTTTTGGAAATAAATAAAAGTCACAAGGTGCTAGGTCGGGACTGCACGCGGGATGGCTCATAAGGTCAACATTGTTCACCTTCTTCGTTCGTTTGAAATTCATTTGTCTGTCTGGCCGTGTATCTGGCATTATCGTGGTGCAAGATGATACAGCGTTTACAGTTATTTTTACGGAGTTTGTCAATAACTTCCGGCAAAGAAATGGTCGTGTACCAATCACTAATCACGGTACAACGATTCTCCAAAGCAACAGTAGCCACATGTCCAGTTTTATTAAAAAACGAAGCAATCATCCGCTTAGAGGTATTTTGCTTGGTTTCGGTTCATCTCGAAAGACCCAAACGCTCTATTGCTGCTTCGTTTTGGAATTGTAACTATAAATCCATGTTTCGTCACCTGCTACTATGGCCCACATGGAATCTGACGCCCCTTCGTTGAATCTGGTAACCATGGCATTGCAGCAAGTGACGAGATCCATTTTTTGAGCCTCAGTCAAATTGTGTGGGATCCACAGAGAGCACAGCTTTTTCACACCCAAATGTTTATGTAGTATTAATTGTATTTGACTCATGCCTATGCCTAAAGATGCCCGAATCTCATGGTATATCACATGCCTGTCTGTTTTGATCATACGGCGCAAAGCATCGATGTTTTTGTTGTTCACAGCAGTGGACGGGCGACCTTCACGAAATTCGTCACTGAGATTCACACGACCGCGTTTGAATTCTGAAAACCATCTATAAATAGTCGTTTTGCATGGTGCTTCATCGCCAAAAGCAGTTTGAAACCGAGCGAAGCTCCGCTGAGCTGTTAACTTACACTTAAAGTCGTAGAAAATCATACTACAAAAATTTTCACGAGTAAAATCCATGTGATGTAGACAACCAATTTCTAAAACGACGCCACAATGTAAAAACAAGTGACAGTCAGATGAAACAAACTGTATTCTACAGTCAAAGAGTTCAATTTTCAAATGTTGTAAGTACTTTTTAAATATTGTTTTTGTAAGTGGCTAGTTCCGGAAACTTATAGTGCGCCTTACGTATAATAATTGTCAGTATGCAACTACACCACATACGTACAACTGCATGTATTTTGTACGGGGTATCGTCGGCTCGTTTATTACTCTACGACCAATAAAATAATCTCAGTACAGAGCTGACCTCAAAAGTTCGTGGAATTACATTTATTTGCCAATATTTACTGAAATCGGTCACCGGAAAGTGCGCGAAACCGGATTTATAAGTTTGCCACTCATAGAGGCAAAATATTTTCTTCAAATGTAAATGGGACCACTACTCAGGTACCCTCTTTCCAACAGTCAAATTGAGAATCTCCTCCTTTTTTCTTTTGGTAAAACATAATCTCAGTACAGAGTACTAAAAAAACCGACCTCAAAAGTACGTGGAATTACGTCTATTTGCTAAGTTTTATTGAAATATCCCCTAGTTCGCCACTATGCAGGACTTGACACTGGAGACAATAAAAATAGGTTCTCACTACGAAACTACTCAAAGTATATTGAGAGAAAAACGCCTTGAATTGAAGAAATAGCAAAATCAAGCATTAAAGTAATTGCTCCTAAATTAAAGTTAGGCGCTATTTATAAAAATGAATCTTCATGCGTGAACAGTCACCCTTCGAGGTGGATGATTTTCTTCAAAATGAAATAGGACCACTATGGAAGTACCCCCTTTCCAACAAAAAAAGAATCATGAAAATCGGTTCACAAATTACCGGAGTTATCGCGTAACATACATACAAAAAAAAGGAAAAAAGAACATACAGTCGAATTGAGAACCTCCTCCTTTTTTGAAGTCGGTTAAAAAAGGACTAAAATTTAAGAAAGATATTGACAAGGTGTAAAATGAACAATCCTGTAACATGAATTATCGTGACCATAACTTTATAGAAATATGACAATTAAAATATCGTAGTAGTCTAGAAATTCAGTAGAAATTGAATTGTCACGATTTTAGCGATCATTTGCTAGAATAATTTAACAAATTTAAGAGTAGTTGTCCAAAAATGTTATTGGAAAGCAATTAATTTGCGAATTGGCCGGGTTACCATGGCGTGTGGCGGCGGCGTCGCGTAGCGCCGACAAATGGTGCCTGTCATTTAATTCTGCCTATCTCATGTTTGTGCTCGCAGCATCATATTAAAATTGAATTTCAGAATACGTAGGAATGCAAACAAAGTCGATTATTACCCCAGTCTCGGTCTGACTGAATATAATACTCATTTATTTAAATAGAAACGACGCATAAGGAATTATTTATGAAAATAAATTTTTTTAACCTATTACAGATCTATTTCGATATTACCTTCATGTCTAAGGTATCAAAGTGATAATTAAACAAAACGCTAAGGAATTACTTACAAAAATACAACATGTCTCTAATTAATATTTTTATATACCCAATGTATATACATTATACCAATAGACAAAATGGAATATTTTTTAATCTAGAGACAGACTCTGTCTTTGAATATGTTGTATAAGAGCTATTGCTTCGATTTATTTGTTAGTTATCATGAAGTCAAACACAGCGGTTGAAAATTGACTACATAGTATGCGATACTAAACAAATATACTGGCTTACCTCTAACTTATTTTAAATCTACGCGAATGTATGCAATCAGTAGCTAAAGGAAAAGATTTTGCTTGACAACTTTATTTAGTCTTTAGGAACTCGCCGAGACCCAACTCATTTTTTACAGCACCTCGGTGCGAAGTGGTTATTGCAAAATTTGTTCACTCTCAATTTAGGTACAACAAAAGGTGTCTTACAAAAAATACTCATGCATGTCGATCTTCTATCAATTGTGATATAGGTTCATTTAATATTTCACGAGGTGTGTCAGAAAAGTTCCAGGACTAGTATCACTTAAAAATTGTTTCAAACCCAAACTTGACACTAATAGTTTTCCCCTTCAATGTAATCTTTTTTTATAAATAATAGACACACGCTTGGCCACAATCTCACCTGATGTTAAGCGACGATGTGACTGACGATGGTACGCGTTTGCCCAAAAAACGCCTATTCACTCTAGCCTTGGACAGCCGCAATATGTACTTTTCCGGAAACACAGGGAGAGAGCCGGTAGAGTATTCCATTCTTGATATACGAAGCGTTTGCTTCTTTCAGTCCGCAAGAAGGGACAAATTTGTGCCGGACAACTCGTGGCTGCTCACCATGACAAGGCGCCTACTCACAACGCCCTCGGCATCCAACTGTTCTTGACCGAGAAGCATATCGCAGTACAGGAGAAGCCTCGCTACTCACCCGACCTGGCTCCATATAATTTTTGTAGGTTTTGAAGACGTGCAGCGGAACTGCGAAGAATCCTGCAAGAATTCTTCCTGGAGTGCTTGCAGCCGGGGAGATTACTTTGAAACAGAAAACTCTTAATGTGAAGTTAAGGGTTTTAAAATAAATTTTCCAGTCCTTGAAGTTTTCTAACACTTTCGTAGAGCAGTTACAAAAACATAAAATGTTTCGATTTCTGTTGTATTGTATCTGTTGATTCGACATTATCGTGGAAGTTCCGTAATTAACTGCCTCCGTGGCCGAACGGTTAACATGGGGCCGTGCCCGGACTGCCACGCAGAGGTCCCAGGTTCGATTCCCGGGCCGTGAGAAATATTTGAATGGCCTACATTTATTTCTTTCGTGAGTTTGGGTGTAACTTGTGGTTGTCTATGTGTGTGTCCACGGTACCCGCGACACAGGGTTTTCCTAGTGCGGGGCTATGTTGATTCACTAAAAAGATCTGTAAGCTGAGATGTATATATATATAAGCGTCTAAAATTCGCAGCTTATTTTAAATTGCTTAGTATAATCTCGCACTATGCCTGTCATAACATGCGGAGGTACAAATAAAGATTTCATCATAAAAATGAAAGAGCTCAACGAGCGGTACTGAAGGTAATGACTGAGTAAGAGTTACACATGCAAAGCCGTCCAAATGTACTCAACATGAAAGCACCGATAGCCCGATAACTATTTATCTATATTATACGGCCATGCAAAAAACTACTTATGATCTTTTGGGCAAAACAAGGATGGTAAAGATGTATTCCGTTCTCCGCCCAACATCCATCCGAAACAATTGTTGTCGACGACAACGACGATGTCAATTATGAAGCTTCATTCGCATCATGCGTTTTTTAAATTGGTCAAGTATTACTTATTTGGCACCAATTGTTTCTTTAAAATGGGAGTAGACCCCAGGTTCCGATAACCCATAATAATAATTCAAAAACTTTTGAGCCAAGGGAGAGGTGAGAATCTAAAGTAGACAAATTTTCCCCACGAATGTAACAGTTGCACATGAACCATTAAAACACGTAATACAAAATGTTTTACATTACGTTTGCAAAATATATTTTATTATAAGTTAAAACTGACTGTTCTTTGTTCTTGTTACCTTGTAATATAAGTGTAGAGGAACATTTTAATATCCAAACTTGTTTTGAAAAGTCTATTTAACCATAAATCGAAGCAAAAAGAATCCGTCGACTTGCGATCATGCAATAGTAAAATTCCATAGTAACTACCAGACTTACAAAAAAGCGAACAGCAACATGAAATGTACATTGCTACAATGAGACCGTATTTAGAACGTCTGTAAAAGTTGAAAGCTAACTTTCATAGCATGCGACTAAACCGAGTATCGTTACAGTCATGCAGGATATAATTCCGTTAACAAGTCTGAACAACTAATTTGTCGAGAAAGTGGAAGGAGTAATTCATTGTGCGTTCTTTACATTCATACAGTGCGATCGCATTTCAGTGCACGTTTTTACAATTAACGAGTAAGAGAAGATTGAATTAGTTTTCAGATATTTTCGTTTGTGCATTGTGCTATTTAAAGCACAAAGCACAATTAGAATGGAATAGAAACTATTCATGAATGTATGTGAATATGAAACCATTAAAAAAGTGAAAACAAAACTATAATCATATAAATAAATATAAATATTAGATATCACATACGTTGCTCTTATTCCAAAGTAAGTAACTAAAGCACTTGTGGTATGGAAATCAGAAACAACGACGGTATCACAAACACCCAGACCCGAGACAATATAGAAAATATTTTTTTTTACACTGACCCGGCCGGGAATTGAATCTGGGATCTCAGAGATGGCGATTCCATGAAAGCCGGTGTGCAAGCCACACGATCAGCGAAGTCATCATATATAAATTAATTAACCAGGCTAAGCTAGTGCAATAATTTGATACAAATCGAACAATTGAAATTCAAATTTTACCGCTTAAGATAAATTGGATTTTAATAACAATATTAGTATTTTTTTCTATTTTGACTAGTTGTTTGCTTTTGCATTCACGTTAAAACATTGGAATATAAGAAAAATAAGCCTTGCGTTTTGCGCGCGCAGTAATAATCCACATTATTACAGCTCGTGGTTAGCGTATATTTGGCGGGTGCGGTTTCTCCTTTATTATTAAAGCTTTTACTATTAAATCTTGTTACTTACTGTATTTATTTATTTATTTAAACTTTATTGTACAACACACTGAAGTACAAATGGCGGACTTAATGCTATAAGGCATTCTCTACCAGTCAACCATTGGGCCCAACAGAAAAAAACACAATAGGTTGGAGCTACACTTAAACAAGAAGAACAATAATGTACTAGAAAGCTAATCGATAATTTGTATATATATATATATAATATAATACCGTAATATAAACATACTTATTATACATGCATAATAAACGTACATATATGTTATTATAATAAATAATATAATATATGTACCCAAAGCAACATTATACAGAGTCTTGATTTTGACAGTTGTCAAACAGATGCTTGCGCAACATGCGCTTGAAAGATAATTTGGTCTGACCTTGTCTTATATGGAGCGGGAGCGCGTTCCAAAGACGGATTGCATGAAGGGTAAAAGAATTAGACAAAAAATCAGTGCGGTGAGAAGGAATAGAGAGCTTAAGACTACGGGATCGAAATTCGCATCCCGGCCGAGCGGTTTGAAATTGAAATGAACATTTAAGATAATCAAGTGCAGCCTGGTCAAACAAGATGGAGAAAAGAGTGGTTAAGATTCTTAAGGACCTGCGTTCACGAATTGGAAGCCAATTTAGTTGACGACGAAAATAAGAGATGTAGTCATACTTTCGCAGAACAAAAATAAACCCAATGCACTTGTTAAAAAGACGATCTAATCTGTTCAAAGAGACTTGAGAGATGTTACTGTAACACACGTCAGCATAATCAATCACAGGCAACTCTAGAGCTTGAACAAGGAGAGTTTTGGTTTTAATGCGAAGAAAGTTCTTAAGCCTGTATGGAGCTCTTAGTGTGTCTGTAACCGAACATTTTTAGTCATATTTATTTTGTAATTTTCAGAGAACAATTTGTTGTTTTACTAATTTTAGCTAGCTGTACAATCGTAATTCGTCTTGACGCACAGTTCTTAGGTTCCGGCATTGACTTTATAAATACTCTGTGTATAAATAACATTATATTACTCGATTTAAATATAAAACAGAACTATACAACGATATTGATTTGTAAGTTGAAACGGCCGAGACCTCTACAAGGAGTCTGTCATTATTCAAGTGGCTTTAATTGGAACTGAAGAGCAAGCAATTATTATGCATAACTTCACGAGAGCCATCTCCCTGCACAGTTAATAACGCTTCTGTTAATTGACTAGAATTGATTTTCCATCATCCCTTTACCCAGTTCTACTTTGAGTTTGTTAATTTTAGGTTACGATTGTTGTTCTAGAGAGAGCTGGTATTATTATTATTATTAACGTTTTGTAATTGCATTTTTAACTATATGCAACAGAATGCAGAGAGACTGCGTGATATGGTGGTTCCATGATTAGGAATCCGATCACGTTACTCAGATCGCCCGGGATGGGGATTGCTCTTTTTAAATAAACTTAAACGCTATGGAATACAATTTGAATCATAATTGTGTGGAATTTAGACTCATGTTGTCTTTCCATACATCTTTGTCTAACACACACTCTTTAAATTTTGTAATGTGACTTTTCAATTAAAATACTTTTAATGTAAGTTTTAAACTTAGGAAATGATCATCTTAATATATGCTCGAAATCTTATTGTTAAAACATGTACAGCTCCCTATAAAGGAATCGTTTACCTTAGTTAAACAAAATCGTGGTACCATGAGTTTGGACTTAGTTCTAAGGTTAATATTATGGATATCTTCTTTCTTAATTAAATAATGTGTATATTTTTTTAACTATTAACTATTAGCGTTTTACTGAGACATATGTGTGTGATTAATACTATTTTTTTATGTGTATTTAACCATTAAGAGCTACAGGTGAATATCAGTGAGGGTAATGTCCTCTGTAGCTAAATCATAGACACACATTTGACAAATGTGTCAATTCTTAATTTGCATTATCTTTTTCCGTATACCTTACGTAATATCACGTTAATTAAACTATTGTTAATATTAATTTTTAATTGTAAAAGATTTTAAATTTAAGTAATTTAATTGGGCCAAACATCTGTAACTGAAACGTCGTTCTTAAAAATGCGAATTCAGAAAGAATAAATTAGTTCAAAAAGTGGCTATTCGATTTAAATATTTTATGAAATTCCATTGAGAAGCGAACTTGAGAACTGTCGACAGTTTTTTTGTTGCGAACCCCTAACTTGGCGTTTTCGTAACTCTTTCTTTGTTCGGAAGAGTTTAGCAACTTTATCGCTGACGCTACAAAAATGTAACTTTGCCTGCTATAAATACAATGTTTGTAAACGAATTTGTGGTCTCCCACTTAGGCGAGGTTATTTTAAATAAGGCAAACTGGTACTAACATACACAAATTTTTCATAATTAGATTACAGTTTAGGTTTTAAAAGTAAACGTAAGAAGTAAACGTGTACAAAATTTATACAATAAAATAACATATTTCTTTTAATGCCTAGCTGTAATCACACCAATCGCTTTGCCTCAAACTAACCGATAATGAGTGCCAGTGGCTTTTGTATTTTGTAGTGTTTTAATTTGTAGTGTATTTAATAAATTGAAAAAAGTTCGTTTCGGGAATCGAAAACAATCTTCTAATCGCTAGAAGATTGTGGTCGCTGAAATCCAACAATGTGAATAATGCTAATAACGTCTTAATTTTGCAAAATAATATTAGGTAAGTTTAGAAAACAAATCTTGTTTTTTTTGTTTAATCTCTGCTACTGCCACCTTACCTATGTGTGCCGCCAAGCAGTAATGTCAGCATTACTGTATTCGTCTGATGGGACGAACAAGTCATGCGCCTGTTGGTAAGGATCACACTCAGAGCTTTAAATCGCAAGGATCTGAGGAGCACTGCCACTGCGCCCGTCCACATAAATTGACAAGTACCATGTGCCTGTAATTTCACCAGCACCCTTACCCTCCAAAATTTAAACGCATTAATCCTCACATTACTGCTTGGCGATAGAAATAGGTAAGGCTGCAGTACTTACCCTGGACGAACTCTTTCACAAGGATCTCTAACTAATAAAAACCAAATATTTTATGTGAGTATTTCTATGTCTTGGACACTGTTTGGGTTTGTCATCAGAGTTTACCCACTGTTTTATATATGATATAATTATCATAAAGAATCAATTTGTTATCACAAGTAATGATACATCTAAACTACATCTCTGTGTGTCATTAGGATTCATTATTCATATATATTCAATAAGTGAATTCATTATTCATGTAGTTCGGACACCTCTTGTGGCATTTACTTTGGTTTTTATTTTACGAACGTACGTGCATACTTGTTTTGAACATGTGCTATTTCTTGCGTAGATTGGTTTTAACAGTGACCATCATTATTTACTTTAAACTCTGGTCGTCCACGAGGCCAATTTGCGAGGTTAAAATTTCCACTGCGAAAACGTGCACACCGAAACGCACTGTGCGTTCGTTAATTGTATATGAGCATATACAATACACGACGTTAATCGTGTCGTCGAATCATTTGGACGACATTAGTGCCACGCCGGAACTAGTATTAAAAAAATACACGAATTTTAGCAGCATCCATAATATGTGTAAATTCAAAGTGAATGCGTAACGTAAACAAATGAATGACATAAAATATCTAATTTGTTATTGTTATTCATATAAAGATCGAACAAACCCAAAAGAAAAATTCCTTCGACCCGAATGGACTCCAACCAGCGACTGTTGCCTCAACGTGCCTACTGCTCTATAAACTGAACTACGGATCGAGCTAGCAGTTTTTACGAATTTGTTTATGTACATGTTGCGGATCTTTGTATTGGGATTAAACTCATTTTTTAACATGGCTTATGATACTTTCTTCACTTAGCTACGTACCAGAACTCTAAATAATTTAATATTAGACAACACCACATACGTGGCTTTTGTTTGATTTATTTTATTTTTTATTAATTTATTTTATTTTATTTATTTAACTGCCTCTGCGGCCGATGCTGGATTGCCACGCAGAGTTCTCGGGTTCGATTCTCGAACCGGGAGAAACAGTTGCATGGCCTACATCTATTTCTCTCGTGAGTTTGGGTGTAACTTGTGGTTGTCTATGTGTGTGTCCGTCCATGGTACCCGCGATACACGGTTTCCCTAGTGCGGGGCTACTAGTGTGTTTTATTGGCTCTGATCCCAAAGTAAGTCACTTAAACAATTGTGTTATGCAAATCGGAAACAACGACGGCACCAAAAACACAGACCCGAGACAATATAGAAAAGTTCAATTTTCTACTTTGAGCCAGCCGGGGATCGAACCCGGGACCTCAGAGATGGCGACACCATGAAAACCAGCATGCAAGCTACTATACCACAGAGGTGATAAAAAAAGACTGACAGAGATATCGCTATATTATTTACAATAATTTATTTTTATTGAATAGCATGATATTTTTATTCGCAAATATCGTGGTACTCAATAAAAATAAAGTATTACAACCAAAAATCTAAAATTAGAAGCCTTCAAGTTTTGAAAGTTTTGAATCTTGTTACAATTAAAAGACTTTATGTCATTCCAAAGCGACAACTTCAGAACGTCAATTCCTACTCTAACACCTAATATTACATACTGTCAACCTTCCTCAATACTTTTACGGCACCATCTAATGAAATAGCAAATATTTGCGACTGTGTCAGCAATGACGAGTCAAGAGATGCCAGGCAACAAACAATATAATATTTAGATATGAAGCCGTTATCTGGGGTTGAGGCTGCGAGTGTGACAAAGTGACATCTATAAAAGCGGTACAAGCGGCAAAACACTCGACAGTCGACCTCGACGAGCTACGAAATATTTCAAATGACGTCGAATAGAAAAGTACTCATAAAGATATTACCACATCCAAATACACGATCGTTACGTAGAAGTTAAATCAATATAGGGCATTCGTTAATTTTGCAAGATAATTATTTAAGGCTAAATGATATTTGGTAATATAGACGAGGAAGTAGTCTCTTAAGATACTGGTTCGTCTAGTATGAGGGCTATACATTGCTGACTGCACTGATCCACAATTAAACAGTGCCATCTTTACTTTAAATGTTTTAAGGATATTTGTATTCAAAGGTAAAATTTAAAGGTATCAGATTATAAACTAGAAGAGATAGTAATAATATTGTATTACTAGTTATCAAAGAGAGTTTATTTAATCAAAGTTTAATCAATATATCTTTCATTCAAAGACAGATAAACACTAAAAACCGTAACGCGATCAACATGTTTAAAAATCGTATATAGTTCAGGACTTCAAAAGTGCCTGAGGTTATTTTAAAGCTTATAAACAAAGCAAGGTGAAATATGTCATAAGAAACTAAAGTGTACTGAACTGCACACTCTATGTGGCGTGACGCTTCCTAGTTCCACGATAGGGTATTGTTCGTGAGTTTGGGTACTTCGCAACAAACTTCTACGCTCAAGTGTTTGCGCTCCCGGCTCTTTGGTAAATTGTTATTCATAGCTTTGTATAAACGCCCGCCTCTCGAAAGAGTGCTTCACTCATAGTCTTATCTCGCTTAATATCATCTCTAGTTGTAAGGAAATTATTTTTCTTTGTCTGTACTTTCTTAAGTAGTTTGAGGCAGGAAGTTTTGTCAACTTTCGCTTATGATTTTTGTGTCTGCGAATTAAACGTCTCAAGAATTTATTTATTACAGAACAAGTGTTATGATCTTGAGGACATTTTCAGTTCTTTGTTATATTTTAGGAGATGTGTACAAATTGTTAATTGTGAGCACATTTACTAATACATTATAATTACTGAGTGCAACAAATTAAGAACTTTAAATTCCATAATTCTAAGTCAAAAAGTACTAATTTGTTCATTTAAACTAAATATTTACGTACATATGTACGTAAATATGTTCCGAAGAGTAAAATTGAAACTTTTGATAGATTATTAAATGTGTTAAAGTAAATACAAGTATTTCACAAAACTAACTAACTTACACCTATAAAGGGTTCAAACGATGACCGAATCGTTAAACTCTGATAAATTATGTTAACCGGTTCAGCGCGTTAAAGGATAAGACATTATTTCAGTTTTCCGACAAAACCTTTGAATATTTACGCGAAAACTTGAGGCAAAATAAGGACGGCAATAGCTTTCGTAGTTCCACAACTGTGAGACTGATAACAGACATGCGCAATTCATCCTCTCTAGCTCTTTTGAATGAACTTAAGTTGGGCATTAATACAAACAAAACTGCACCTTATTGTCTTTAATTAAAATGTATAATAGGTAGACACAGGTGGCAGTGTGTGCAGCGACGCAGCGACCCGTTACCATGAATATGCGTCTTTTACGGACGCACATATGCACACGATTGGTTCACACTGTTAAAGGATGGAAGCCAGCAAACTAAGTTGTCGTCCATGTGTGTACGTACAGTTCTCTGTGTATATAAATTTTCTTTAAAGCAAGATATGGCAAAAGCGGAGTAAAAGCTGTAGTAGTCAAAGCGAGCAAAACGCCGGCCAGGCGGCCGTGACAGTTGTCAGTATATTGTTGGGCATTGGGAGGGATGGTGGTCTCTAGGGAGGTCGCGCCGCTCTCCACTGCTCTCTGCGATTTCCCGCGCTGCGGCCCACGTGGCCTGTACTTTATTGAAACTTGTTAATCAAATATTATGAAAAAAAAAATTCTCATGCACTTCTTGGACTTTTGTGAATCACAAATGAACTTTAAAAATTTGGACATCAATTTTACATTGAACTCATGATTGTGTCGTGCTTTGGTCTTTATCTTCGATTGCATAAAGTAAGTAGGTAGGCTAGTGTTCTAATAATGTTACTGACTTAATATTTTTTTTTATCTGGGGTTGGTTTTTGGCTAATTCTTTGTCAGTGTTTATATTTATGTATATTAGTTTGCAAATTCCCTTAAATCGTAGTTTATGTCAACAAAAAATTTGATTTATAGAAATATTGTAAATCTAGTAAATTGATAACATAACGGACAATAACGTGATAAACATTTAAGACAAATGTGCTTATATTTACTTTTTTTAAATCTCAATCGCAAAAGTGAATAATTTCTGATAATTTCGATAATTGTAAATTAAAATTAAAAAAGGCGTTGGCGTGTTGCCGTTATCAGAAGATGAACTAATTTATTAGTTCCACTTTGAGAATTAATTAAATGATAAACAGAATATCAATTTCTTTTTTGTTAAATATTCGTAGTTTTATTTACTTTTATTAATGATATTTTTAGTATACAAAGGCAAATAAAATAGTCGAAATTTTTTCACTTTAAATAAAAAATGTATCACATTGTCATTTATCATTTAGTAATATCAAAAGTTTTATACTAAACCTGATTCTTTAATCGATAATTTGATATCTTACCTGTAAGGTACTTTATAACAATGTGCCCAGGGAATCCTGTGCATTGTATACCTGAGCTAAAGGTAACTAAGCTGATTAGCCGTCCCATTTATGATGGAACTAATGAGAATCAGCCCCAAATTAAAAGGGTCAGGCCGAAAACTAATTGCGAACATTTACTGCTTGTCTTTTATTTATACATAATAAAAGTCTTGATTAAAATGTTTCAATAAGAAGAACACTAGAAATCGCTCATTGTTGGTACAGAGACTTAAGACTTAAGATAAAACCTTTTTATTGATAATTTGTTGTTAGTAGGTTTCAATATTTTGAAACAATAAATAGTATTGTTGTAACGTCAATCACACGTCTATAATACAACTGTATTCTGAAGGTAAACAATCAAGCGGTTGATGCAAAAAAAAATATATGTCATAGGGGTTATTAGTTCAAAAATAAACAAAAAAACAAGTACAAGTAAATAAAAATATAAAGATAAATTTCAACATTTTGTTAAAACAAACATCACTTTGACATAACAATTTTATGAAACTAATCGACGAAAATATTTTATCCTCAAGTAGACAGTGGTCTGCGCCGTAGCATGACAACTACGGAAGTTTACTACGTGTTTTATTTTACCTGTCACAGCGTAGCATTATTTATAGCACTAAAGCACTGTTTGCTATAAGATTTTTAAGCTTCTGTATAATTCTAATAATAAGAAATGTGATGACTAAACTTTGACGTAAAGTTATTTTGGAACCCTAAGTACCTATCTATTAGATCCAACATATTATTTCAGTTACTTTCTGAGTAAATGATAATAATATATATTTGCCTACCCCAAAATGGTTTTTCAAGAGCAACATCTTTGGAGAAAATCGGATTTAAAAAATGCTATGAATTTTATTTATCGTTTCGCGTTAAGCTTTTGTCACAACAAGGGCCATTAACATGAAATAACACTTCGACGCACACGACGCGACGGCTCACGTTTATGATTTCACGCGAATAAATAATATTTAATAATAATAGCTTTTAACGGTCATTTGTCTTTGTACACATTTCAATTCTTTATACGGTGCAGAAATGCAATTCTGTTCTTCTTAACCGCGTCCACTTTTGTTGGTCAAAAAGAACCCGGTCATTTACGCTCTTTTACACACGCCCTGAATTGTATATTTTTTATTGTCGTATATAGGTAATTTTCAAGTTAGTTTTCTGTAATTTCGTTGGTTTTTATTATTTGGATATTCTATATTATTATTATTTAATATTCGAGTGTAGCATCCTCAAATATATTTAATATTTCACAAATTGTGTACTCGAACACTTAAATAACAAAAAATTGCCACCGAAATGAGATAGAGAAAACTTACCTGAAAATTACTAAAATAAGTAAGCGGGTACCGCTATATATACATATTTGCGACACTCAAGAATAGTAATTTATTTATTTATTTATTTAGACATTTATTTCAGGCCACATGACCTACATAATATATACCTTAAGGACTAACATACATACAATATAATGTGACAATAAAATAAACTAAACAACTATTAATATCGCATAAGTATCGATGGCCGTTGGTCATAAGATGTACTCGTAGAGGCTCCAGTGCCTTAATTGCGTTGGCTTTTCGTTGCTACCGAGTTAGTGCCGCATTACGGTTGAAATAGATAAGACAATGAATTTTGCGCGGACTATATAGAAATAGCATACGTTAAAAAAGTACAGTAAGGGCACGTTCCCAATATGTCGTAACGTTTTATTTATCGTTGGACGACTGTCGTGTCTAGCCTGTTCCCGTATCACGACTATCTGTCGTGACCGTGTCGTGGACGTTTATTTTATCTTTGAACGACTATCGGTCGTGTCTAGCTGTTTCCACTAGATCGTGACGACAATTTATCGGTTCACGGCAGCCGCCTTGTCGTTTGCACGACAGAACCGTATGAAGCTGCGATTATCTGTCGTCACATTTTTATCGTGACGTTTTATTTATCGTCGGACGACAGTCGTTCTAGCTCTTCCCATTGTCACAACAATGCGTCGACGTAACGCCAAAAAATTCGTGAACGATAGTTAATTGTGTTGTACTATTTAAATATACAAGCCACGACACTTTAAACTGCATGACTATCTGTAGTCACGATATGATGGAAACGCGCCCTTACACATTTAAATGATTTGGTTATATTAAGTGCCGTGACTCGTTTTAAAATTTTGCAAAAAGAAAGTATTCATAACAATTCGACAGAAATAGATACATCTGCCTTATATTCTCCGTCAGAAGTATAGGACATCTATATGTTACCATGGGTAAAGAACAAATGAAAACAAGACCAGGATGTGGGGGACAACATCTCTTTGTCTATGTAATTAACTGCGATCTCGAACCCAACGTGGCGATTGTGCCAATGTTTCCTTTTAAACGTGAAGTATACATATATATGTATATATGACAATACCTGTATTATACATACATGTGTATGTATAATATGGGTATTGTCTTATGGGTTGACATTTAGGAGTGTCTTTAAGATATTTAATTAACGCAAGAATAGGGTGTTATTTCATTAGTATCCTTAAATTTAAGAAATTTTAGGGGATATTTGTTATTTGATTCTGAAAAACTATCAAAATATATTTTTTTTAAATTTTGGATGTATGATTTGTTATTTTTTTTATCTAAATTGATTATTTATATAATATTTATTTTTGATGTTTTTTCTACAATTTTTAACCATTACCACTAGTTAGTTAATATTATTGATAGAAAGATCAAACAAATACAAAGAAAAAATCCGCGACAGAACTTGAACCAATGTCTGTTGCCTCGACGTGACTACCGTTCTTACTAACTGAGCTACGAATCGAGCCAGCAGATCTTACAAATTTCTCTATGTGCTTATTGTGGATCTGAGTATTGGGTTTTGACCATAGATAGATATGGCTATGTTTAAACGGCTTATTTATCGTTATATTTATTTAATAAAAATAGCTATTCCACATATTTGTAACGTAGGTACGATAACTAATCGGATAAGTTTCGTGAAATGTGTCGACTCACTGAGAACAGAGCTGAATCAGGCGAAGCGCAACCTTTGCTTGAGATTGCTATCTATCTTTGTCACTAATATATGTCTATGTCTTCTTCTATGTCTTCTTCCTGGACATAATTAGACGTGGTCGATCTGAAAGTCTTTAAATAGACCCAGATTGGCCGGAGCAAGTTGACAATGGTCCACTTAACATCGTGACCTCCGTACCCTAGCATCTGCATGCTTGACAATTTACTAGAGAATATAAGTTACTAGTGACGCAGCCAACGTTTCTAACTTCTGGACCGCACTAATGTTGTGTGTGCGTGTGTAGATTAAAAAAAGATGTGACAACTTAGTATGGAGCAGTGGATATATTTTCTCTCTTTCAGAAAGTTTCACGATATAAAAAGTATTTGGATGTAACGCAATTAAAGTAACGCGTTGAATACACTAAAAGAAGAATGTACAATAAACTGAGTAACTCAAAAACAAATTGACATTTATTACAGACAAAAATGTATCTATACTATAGTTTGATAAAGTAAAAACTTATATATTGAGTCATACTAGCTATATGTTAGTTTAGATAGTCCCATCTCCGCACTATAATAATATGTCTGACGCTTCCCGTCGCAATATATTCCTAGTAATAAACGTCATAGTACACGTTTCATGTTATAATAGACAACGCAGTCGTATATTTCGCTGTCATGTGTATCTACAATATCACCCCGATATATCGCATAAATATTGTAACTGAACAACGAAGTTGTCAACTGTATTACTATTCTAATCTAATCTGACTGTTACAAGTAACAATAGTGTCCGGATTATGTGGATAACGTCCATCTCTAGTGGAAAACCTTAAAATTGAAAATCAGAGTAATGAGAATGGTAGTATCTATGACGTCGAATTACGAACACCAGCCCATTACACCATACTATGGTAATATGAGGTGGTAATCAGTGCATCTTCTCATACACGACATTGTTTTAGAGACTTAAGAAATATAGCCGGGGTACCTGGGAATACAAATATGTAGCATTAAAATAAAAAATTATATGTTAAGGAAGTATAGATTTAAATTATGAACATTATACGATTCTTATATTAGGTACCATACAGTAGAAAACACCTACAATTTTGTCAAAAAGTGACACTATACTACCTTTTTTAATATACGTATAATGGGTTAAAAAGATTTAAGTAAATAATTGACTATTGTCATGCGTGTAAATTCTCTTCAATTTGTAAAAAATTCCTACCGTGTTCGATGGCAATAGAATTGTACAAAGTAATAGTTGACATACGTGTCGTGATTTAAACTTTCGTTAATTCGGGACTTAACAGACCATGAACGTTGCAATACGTCCGAAACACGAAGGTTAATAAAATATGACGTTATACAAGATTAAGTCCCGAATTTAAAATCAAATAGTACATAAATATAAATTATTTACCTAAGTTACCACTATACACCATTAAAGATAAAATTTCTCGATTTTGAAGACGCATATTTTATTCTTCTTCTTCAAGTTCTCCTCTGTTATCGGAGGTTGGACTACATGACAATCCTGATTTTATATTCTGCTCCTCTAAAGAGCGAGGGGTACTGCAGCCAAACCATTCTCTCAAATTCTTTAACCAGGGATTCCGCCTTCCACCGACACTTCGATCTCCGGCGGTTTGCCCTGGATGATAAGCTAGAGTAATTTATTTTATTAATTGTTACTTATTACCTAGTACTTAGATACAATGGAGATTGTATCTGTATATATCCCAAATTTGTGAAAATAAAAAATATTATTTGTTCTGTTCCTAGTACCTGTTCTCAATATTCGATGCAGGGACCTGTTTTTGTTAAAAATTATTTCATTAATTCCAACTTTGATATAGTCAGAATTGTATTATTTATATTTTAGCCACAATCTTTAATTCTTCTGGTTAAAGTATTTTATCGAGTGTCCCGGTCCCTTTGGAATTCTAAATGTATTTTTGGGGGAAGTTGGCGCCATTTTCCTAGTCACTAGAGGTTTCAACCAGGCGAGGCGATATTGCTTATTGTACAAAGAGTAATTAGAATATACATAAATAAAGTAATAATAAGAAAATCAGATAAAATTATTTTATTTAACCGACTGTGCCGATGGCACAGGCACAGGCTGTCGATGGCACATAATTAACATGTACAATTGTAGAAAGTTCTTATTATATACGTGCTTGTGAAAATAAGTTTTATACAAATGACTACTTTAATATGGTTCTGTTCCTTTGTGACCTTTTGTTTCAATACGCGGTGCAGTTAATTTTATTGTTACCTCGTCACCTGCATTTCGTCTGCACTTCAACAATGAGTCCTTTGTTTCCTGTTGTTTATGCACGCTCTACAGATAAGTTTATGAATTCTGAATAACAGAAGCGTATTATGTCATGAACTAAGACGTAAGGAATAAATTTTCAACGGAAACTGTACGAGACAATTTGAAATATAATTATCTGTAGTCTGCTGTTATCCAAAAAATAAGACACTAACTTTAGCTAGAATTTGTTAAATTGCTAATTCTTACATTCAGCCTCAAAAATGGGTGTGCCTCACTTATACAAAAATTAAATAAACTTATTTGAAAATAAATACCGTTCATTGAATATATTTTTTTTTTATTTAGACCAATTTCACTTCCTATAATTTAACACAATATAATTCTTGTTTGATATAACATTCACTTTTTTTATATAAAGTTCATATTATATAACAATAATTTCATATATTAGTCAATTTAGATAATTTAAATTACGTGGTGTAATTACACTTTTAAACACACATAAATAATAAGTTTAAACCAGATTCGACATGGTATTTGTCTGGTCGATAGCAGTAGTGTAACTTAAAAACCGAGGGTGCGGTAGGAGATTTGTTTTCCTTAATATAGTTTACAATGGTGAATGTAGTTTTCGATTCGAAAATTATTATTGTCAAGTCTTGGTTGCGGCTTCCATTCAGTAGGTTAGGTTAGAACATAAAAAAGCAGCACGAGCCGTGCGAGTCTGTCGCGGCAGCGGCCGGCGAATGCCAGAAACGAATTTGTTTGCGTTTCCGAACATGTTTTCATATTATATTAAATATTAATTAAAATTTGGCCTGAATATTAGGTATTAGAGATATCGTTTTCCAGAAATAATCCTATTTGTAGATGAAATATAAAATGGCTAAAATGGCGTTATGTTAACTGTGGTTTATAACTTATGATCGTTATTAAAAATAAGTGTTAGTGTAAGTGATCGTTATAAAAAAATGAAATTATGGAATGTAAGTTTATATTAAAAATTAAATTTATATTAAATCGTTATATGAAGTAAATTACTATGTCAAATGAGTTTAATAGGAAGCAAAATTATGCCAATTGAGCGTTATGTGAATAATATTTATATGATACATTACACATCCCTCTTGAATATGAAAAAATAAAGTAACGAAGTGGTACCTTTTAAATTCAGTACTGTTCTCGTGGTCGAAAGACACTATCTCTAACCTCCAATATCTTTTCCACATAAGGACCATACTTTCGACATAAAAACACATGCTTAAAGTTGGCTCAAGTTGTTACAGTTCAAGAAATAAGTTTCAACGATAAGGAAGAAAGAAGGGATCTAACTATATTTCGCAGTCGCAATCAGCTATTAGATAAAGTTCGAGTCGACGCAACGAACCGTCTAAAAATGTTGGAGTTTTAAACTCCATCCACCTGTTCACAACACATCGCTAATATAACTTGAACTCTGGTAGTAAATATCGCTTCAATTAGCGAATGTTGCGAGGGTTTGCCACTTTAGAAGACTTCAAAGATTCTTATACGTTGGTACCGGTTCAAGTGACTCAGTTATTGATTGTTAACTTGTAGTGTCCTTTACATACAATATTATAGCTTGATAACTTATGTCGTGCTTCTCAAAGATTTTGGAATTCTTTGAAATTGAAATGGATTTGGAAAAGTTCTGCAGTAATTTTAAATATATATTTAATATAAGACTAATGAGCGCTGGAGCAAACAACGAAAGAAAAAATAATTATTTGGTATAATTTTCTTCTAACAAATTTAAAGTATATTACTATTAATGGAAATATCGAATAAACGCAAAGAAAAATTGTCTGGACTCGACTGGACGCCAACGTCTAGTGCCAGTACCAGTGCTTATTACCTCTTTTTTATTTTTAATTCAATCCAAGTTTGTATCAACGATGTCACAGATCTTCATATATTTGTCAAATGGTCATAGTAAAGAAAACTTCGAAAGCGTTCGATCGTAAACTGATTACGCTCATAAACTAATTGAACCATCACGCGATATCAAATGCTATTAATTCAAACTGTAGTACAATACACTTGGAGAATTAATTGCATGACCTAGTTAAATGTACATTAATTTAAGGTTCAATAAATCTTAGAATTTAGTAGTTCGTGTAATCCAAATATAACGAAATGTCATTTTATAAAGGAAGAGAGTATATTCTTGGAACCACTACAAAAATATTGTGTACGCCAAAAGTCCTACAATCTTGTTCCTGGTCTTTGTCTCTTGTTTCTTGTTCAATTTCCCTTTCATAAAAATTCTTGTCTTTGCTTGTGAAATACAGCTCTAAGGGTCGTATTCCAGAATTCTACTCAATGCTCAAGTCAGGACTTGAGCAGACTTGAGTATGATTTCAAGCATTGGAAATTCGACCCTAATGGCAAAGACTTGAGTATGATTTTCTGTGCTCACTACAATATTCAAGTCCTGACTCGAGCATTGAGTAGAGTTCTGGAATACGACCCTAAGTGTCATTTGATGTCTTCATTTTCAAAGTCGTGTCCATTCAAAGAATTTGTACAACGAATACGCTGGATAAGGTAATATAGCCCAACCCAACTTACAGACCTCACGAATTTTTCTATGTGCATAGAGGTGAGGTGCGGTGGTTCGTTCCGTGGCTTAGTTGGTATAGCGTCTGTCACGGTATGCTAGAAAATGTCGGTTCAAATCCGGCCGGATCAAAGGAATTTATTCTGAGTATTCAATCTTTGTATTAATAATTATAACTAACTAGTGAATTACTCCACTAGTCGAAAAATAATTAAATATCAATTCAATAAAAATTTAAAAGCTTTTTTGTTTAAAGAAGTTGCAAAAATTGCACGGATTCTTTGGCCAACCTGTTGGTTTACCGATTTTTTTTTTATATTCAACTTAATTATTGTCACGAAACGCTTTTAACAGCGTTAATGGGTTTATTTTACATCCACATTATTGATACCTCGGTCTATTAAAATGTACCTTATGGCGGCAGCCGCTAGCTTACAGAAATATTCCGCTTTCCCATCTGATCCGGGGAAACATTGTAAACTTAGTTCCTCGAGTTTTCTTGCCAATAAAAACATCGAAGTAGTGAACTTTAAACTTCTGTAAAACTTCAAAACATCACTTTATTAATGAATTTTTGAGCCATATTTCGAGGTTATCCAATATTAGCATTACAATGTAACAGCAGTAGATTTCGTTGTGCAAGAGTTCACCCATTTAAATTTTTGAAGAAAATATTCCACCTTTTTTTGATACCAAGTGAAGGGACGAACGAGTCGTGTGCCTGGTAGCAAGCAACACACTTGTCCATAACAGTTTCAGTATCGCTGAGAGCATTAAATTGCACAGATCTGAGATGCACTGCCTCTGCGCCCATCACCCTGATTCATAAGTTGAAAAGCCCATGTGTCTGTACTGTCCATGTGTCACCAGCACCCTTAACATTCAAAACCGGTATGCAGTAAAGCTCACATTACGGCTTGGCGGCAGAAATAGGTAAGGTGGCAGTACTTCTCTGGTCGAACTCTTTCACAAGGAGCTCTACTGCTACAATGTGTGTACATGTAAATTATATTTATTAGAGCAATTTAATATAAATGTCAAGGTTTCGAAAATGCCCTTCGAATTTTGTCCAAGAGAACTGCTGTTGTCAGATGTTACTACCATAGAAATACCTTCAGCAAAGCGAAGTAGTTTTAGAGGGATGGCATCTGATAGATAGGAAAGAACAAGGGCGATGCCCTGGGGTGCGTCGTAATCGATTCATTTTATATCTTTCGTGATGATTTATGTATTTAATTGTACTATATATGTACACTGTACCGTTTTTTATAAGTACGACCATGCATGTTGATGAAATATGGAATTAAAACGAGACGAATTTTTTTTTAATTTTTCTTGTGTTTCTGTGGTAACAGAAAGAAAATTATAAGCTTATCATAAATTCAAAAATATTTATTATATTTCAGCATTTGTTGGGCCGTCAATTTATATCATCTTTACATTAATCCTGTAACTCGGAGGTTAACTTGAAGAGATTGCTATCTAGCATTAAGGCCACCTGTTGTACCCTTTTTTGGCTATTGTTTTTGTTATATAATTGTTCTTGTGTGCTATAAACCGTATTTGTATTGTATTGTAATATTATGATGCCTCTTGAACAATATCTTAAATCGGCAAATCTTGACTAAGAAGGTATTATTTATTCTTTTTCGCGATATGAGAGAGGTCCCTAGAGTAAAAGTTGTTTGTTTGATGGAGTAAATCACCACTCAAATTTGCCTCGTGAACACCACATGACGTGAGAACCTCCCACGTAAATCCTTTATAAAGGTACTAAGGTAGTTATTGTTTTCCATAACGAACCCGATCAAATAATTCATTCATAACGTATTGAATTAGAAAATTGATTTATCGACATCCCGAATGTTAATTGTATGTAAATGGCCGCAATCCAATTCACATACACAGGCTTTACGTCCAATTTGATCCCAAAGCGAATTTGGAGGAGACCGACAATGCTAACTTTGAAGTTTGCAACTGACTCGCCCTCCTCACCTCGCGTCTGTCCCTCGCAATCCCAAAGGACGGCAGCCGGACGTTTACTATAGTACCCACATCGCAATGGCACGGTTGAACTCTCAATTTAGTCCTATTTATGCAATACCCCGATTTTGTTACAAGGCATTGTAAGCTCTATTTGAGGGAGCGAAATCACTCGCTATTGTTTTCAGGAAAATTTACTGCAGCTATTTATAAAATAAAGGTATATTACAGCCACATCTGCGCGTGGTTTATGGGTCCTTGCGTTTACGATCAGTTATGTCCAGATTGATTGGTTACATGTCCAAACTGAGTAATGCTAAGCTCCTCGGAGCAACCTGGTTATAACTCGCGCCCACGTTCTCTTGAGGCTGATATTATTGCGTAAGTATTTTGTCGATATCCTGATTGTACGGGTAATTATATTTACATATAAATTTATCATGTGTTCTGGTGTCGAGTTTGTTTTTTAAAATGTGTATATGTCGGTATCGTCATGGTTCAGACATCGTTTGGATAGATTTAGAGATCGTGCAATGAGATTACGTTTAATAGTAACACTGTAATTTTTAATCACTATGAAATCGAATAACCACTTGTACCCACTATTAATTTTAACTTCAAAATAGGCACTAGGCGAAACGTAGGATAGTTTCTAGGTAGCGTGTGTGCAGTCCGAGAGTCATCGGTCAGGCAAGTCAATGTTATGACCATGTCCAAGTCAACCGTGACCATAGGACCTGTAAAGGATCCGAAACGTCGGTTTGTTTGAAAAAACAAATATACGCGATTTAAATCCGGAAAAATAGTTCCATTTCCTATGTCTTTAGTAATTTGTTCTACAGACTCTTGAGAATAGCAGTGGCTAGACACTGGTTTGGCGTTTGGGCCAACAAACACAGCCTTGTTTTGGATCCCTATTCAATTTCGGCCACTAGTGTAAAACCAGGAATATAGGGTCTCATTTGGTTAGGGCTATGATGCGTTTCTTGAACGCATTCAAATGCGCCGTCACTGAATCATAAGAAACCTATCTAAGTAAGAATTCCTGGTGATATGCGACACGCTTGTCCACAATAGTTGCAGTGCCACTCAGAGTTTGAAGTCACAAAGATCATGGCCACTGTCACTGCGCCCGTCACCCTGAGACATAAGTTGACAAGTCCCATGTGCCTGTAATTTCACCAGCACCCTTACTCTTCTAAGCCGGAACGCAGTAGTGCTCACGTTACTGCTTGGCGGCAGAAATCTGGATGAACTCCTTCACAAGGAGCTCCACTACCTCAAAAGTCAAGTCGATATCGTTATCGACTTGACTTTTGAGGCACATTTCCGAAAGGATTATAGATTTGTCGTCCCTTCCCCTTCCATATTAATATAAACAACTTTTAACGCTGGTTCCGAGAGCGGAGATTTATGTCCTTCTCGAGGTCTGTGCCTTACCGTAGGTTTTTTTGGTGGCCCTGAGAAGGGCCGTTGAGAAAGAAAATGTTTCGCCTTTGAGTCGTGGTAACTTATCGGCCATTCTGCGTTACCGGCTTGCCGTCCGCCGACCTGCCCAGGATGCGCCATCCGTATATTATTATTTCGAGGCGCTACACGGGGAGGCTCCTTCTATGCACCCATGCAGTAAGTATCTTATTTATAAAAAATCATCAGTTTAAAATGATGCCAATATAACTTGACGTAATTACAATTTGAAATAATGTTATGAGAAATACATTTCGAAAGGTGAAATGTAAAATATAAAGCAAAAGTTATCTCATAGCTGGCATTGTCACATCATCGTGGAAACGTTAATTACTGTATCCACTGCGAGAGTCAAAATTAACTTCAAGTTATAGTTAGATATTCAATTCACCATATTACGCCTTTGAACATCATTTTCCCAGAAGGGCCATTGTGTAGGGAATGTAATATTAGAATAGTTTAATAGAAACACTAAACGTTTGTACTCATTGTAAGGCTTGAATTACACATAGAACAGGTTTGTTTTCCAACGAAAAAAATACTTTGATTTAGCCTGGAGATCGTAAAACCAGTAAAACCAGCTTAGTAGCAGTAGAGCTTCTTGCAAAAAAGTTCGTCCAGAGAAGTACTGCCAATTTGCCTATTTCAGCTGCCAAATAGTACAGTTCACAATATTTAGTTAGATAAAGATGTATGGAAAGACAACATGAGTCTAGATTCCACACAGTTATGATTCAAAGTGTATTCCATCACATTTATGTTTATTTGAAAAGAGCAATCCCTAGAGTTTATTGTTCGTTCTTCTCAGGGAGGTCAGCGTTGTGAATCTCTAGTATAGTGCACTATCTATGAACCACCAGTAGCTTAAAAATGACATTATCAAATGTAAAATTTTTACCTATTTAATAAATTATTATTTGACTTTGACTATGAGTATTGCGTACCGGTTTTGAAGGGTAAAGGTGCTGGTGAAATTACAGGCACACGGGACTTGTCAACTTATGTCTCAGGGTCACGGGCGCAATGGCAATGCCCCTCAGATCTTCATGATTTAAAGTTCTGAGTGGCACTGCAACTGTTATAGACTTGCGTGTCGCTTACCGTTAAAAATACCGTTCTCATTTAGTAATATAATAATAATAATTTTTATATATATATTATTTAACTGCTTCCGTGGTCGAACGACTACGACGCTGGACGCCACGCAGAGGTCTCGGGTTCGATTCCCGGACCGGAAGAAATATTTGTAAGACCTACCTCTATTTGTCTTATGTGTTTGGGTGTAATTTGTGGTTGTCTATGTGTGTGTCCATGGCACCCGCGACACAGGGTTTCCCTAGTGCGGGGCTATGTTGAGTGTGTCTGTCATGTTTTTAATTAAAAAAATGTTACACGATTACTCCGATATTTGTGAACCCTGTTTAACGAAATTACTAACGCTCTGGCCACACAGAGGCGGCCGCGGAAGTGTTCCTGGCGCGCGATTTTTTGTAATGGACGAGTTTATATGAACCCTGTCACACTACTCGTATAACGCGCGGACGACGCGTGGCCGCCGCGCGTTTCAGTGTGGCAGGGTCTTTGTGGCCTGAGCATTAACGAATAAACCTTACAGAGAAGAATAACTTTTTTATAAAAAAATCCGACTTCAAGAGTTTGCTTACCCGCTTTCGCTGTGTACGGTACCGCGGTCTCTTCAACTATAACTGAAAGTCTTATGGAAGTCAAAACAAATTATTTGAGTTCAAATACAAGGTAGCTTCTGTACACTGCCGAGGAGTTCCTCTCATCTGTCTGCCATTTCCATTATCAAATTAGCTCTAAGTCACCATAACATTTTATTTTTATTGGAATTACATCTATTTGCCAAGTTTTATACCGAAATCGGTTAACGGAATATGGGTGAAATCCAATAAACCGCATTCATCCCGTAATTTTCCACCCTTAGAGGTGGAATATTTTCTTCAAATTTGAATACGATATGAGTATGCGATAGATAGGATATTTCAGTAGTGGACTGAAATATCCTCACTCCAAAAAAAAAAGAATCATCGAAATCGGTTCACAAATATCGGAATAATCGTGTAATATTTTTTTTTATTAAAAAAAAGACGGACACACTCAACATAGCCCCGCACTAGGGAAACCCTATGTCGGGGGTGCCATGGACACACACATAGACAACCACAAATTACACCCAAACTCACGAGAGTAAATACGAGAGGAAGTAAATGTAGGCTATACAGAAACGAGAGGAAGTAAATGTAGGCCATACAAATATTTCTTCCGGCCCGGGAATCGAATCTGGGACCTCTCTCTGCGTGGCAGTTTGGCATGGTAACCGTTCGGCCACGGAGGCAAAGACACACACAAAAAGGAGTCGTATTGAGAACATTCTACTTTTTTGAAGTCGGTTAAAAATAGTTCGTAACATTTTTTTATCACTGTAAAAAGCATAGTAGTAGAATGTGTATATGGTTACAATTACTGCACTTATGAACTCCTTCGTTCGTCTCTTTTACGACACTTTACAACGAGATTACTTGTTATGCGCTTAAAAAAGAACACCAAACTTCTCAACATTGATATAGCCGCTAAAGGCGTAATCGGGCGCAGTGTTGCAACAATCAACGACGCTGCGCCATATTGTTCAACCACCTGCGCCCATTCCTCTTGTTTGGAACTGGAACACACGCCCACGTCTTTTCACTACAATTGTATTGCGCTCCATTGTCTCGTTTCGTTTTATTCTTCGCTGTGCAGGCTGTAGCGCGACAGCTTTCGCTTTCGTTGCTTTATTAGATGGCTAACTGTAACGGGCAGTTTTTTCGTTCGCTGAAATAGATGCAACTCAAAAATAAAAATATTTTTGTTATACTTTTGTACTGAGTCACTGTTATGCCTATTTCAGAATCATTATATTATTCAATACGAGTAGTATCGAGTTTACACGAAAAAATTGTTTTATTTTCCATATTATGTAGTAGTTATTCATTATTATGTATAAATATTAAATTACTTTTGTAAGTTATATGACCATGTTTGTATAAATATATGTTACATTTTTAAACTTGAAATCGTCACTTGCTTTCACAGCAGTACAAAAAATTCGAAACAAAAAGTAGATGATGATTGCGAAAAATCCAAACAGTTTTTTTGTGGAAAAATAAATACCCGCTGGGATTTTGAAATGCAAGTTGGTCCGCGGCTGCCCATCTATCATTCCGATATTTCGTGACACATCGGACATAGCATCTGCTTTTTAGGTGTCCGCCTGTTACGAGTAACCATCTCACAATTTTTATATTAGAACATTTTCTCTGAACAAGAAATTATCTATCGTTTATGTTTACATATGACGACCTCGGTGGCTTTATGGCTTACGCTGTGAGCGCTGGATGAGGAGGTCCCGAGTTAGATTCTCGGTAGGACTTATTTGGGAAATGAACTTTCTCATATTACAGGTAATTCGATAGTTTGAGAACAGTTAATTGGTTTGGTTGTCTGGCACATTACTATCATTACTTTATGTAAATTCGACTACCTTTAACACTCGATAGTATCTCGGCTCTAATTAATATTTTCCCCTACTAAAACGGTTTATTTTGCTTAGGTCGCGCGGCAGGGACGCTGGTTTTATTTCAGGATTTATTTTTTTACAAACGAAACATACGAACTTATTATAAAGTGCTCGCCTATACTGGGGCTTTAAGACTGTTCCTAATGCATAGAAGTATTATAAAAATGCTGCGTAAGATGACTGTCTTTCTAAGATTAGATTATGTATATAAGATTGCAAGTCTGTTGTTTTTGTATTTAATTTTTACTATATTCTTACCACAGGCTTAGAAGAATGAGAGAGAAGATGTTAAATAGCAGACTATATGAATAGACATGATATCAGAACATAATATGCTGTACAATACATATATTATTAAGCCTGAAACATTTCGGTGCTCACACACATTCTGTCCGTAAGAATGATGTTCTCACCCACTTTTCTACAACGGGTGACACCATTTTCCGGCGGGCCCAATTCATATACCATAATAATGAAAAGTTTTCGTAGTATTAACTTTAGTATTTTAAAGGAACTCTCCCCATCTCAACACCCAATACCAGATGTCTAGTCTCAAGAACAAGCACGTAAAAGTAAATGTTTATATCTTCTGCCGATACGAGTAAACGAGATTTTTATTAGCCAGCACGGGCCGGGGCGTAGTGTGCCCTAGGTTGTAAGGATGCTCCGCTTAATGCTAAATCCTTGTGGAATTTTGTCTCAATCTTTTTTGTGAAACTTTACCAGCAAATAAAATAAAGGTTATTAGAGATATTTTATTAGAGATTATGATGGTTAAATTTCAGGCACATGGGACTTGTCAACTTATGTCACAGGGTGACGGGCGCAGTGGCGGTGCTACTCAGATCTTTGTAGAAAAAAAAATTAAAAAGTAAATTAGGAAAGTGATTTTAAATATTTTCGTATTATTTTTGCTTCAAAATGTTATTATGAGTTTTTTGATTTGAACAAAGTCGCATGCCAACAGTGGACGTTCAGTGATAATTGCATGCCAACAGTTGACTTTATGTGTAGAATTTAAATTAAAATTTTCGCAATCAAAAGATTTCATAAAACGTTTCGTAATTTCAGAGATTATTTTTAAAAATAATAAAAAAACTATGTAAATTTAAAAAAACATGATAATTTCTTATTGTTAAATTTTATGATGACAGAAAGAGATCAATAAGTTACAAAAAAACATAAAAAAATTATGTATTATTTTTTGTAAATAGATAAAAGAGATGAAGGTTTGCCTTTGTGATGATTTATTTGGTGAAAGTTAAAAACAAACTGGATTTTTTTTCTTATTCGCTCACTACCTTTATTTAATTTATATTTCTGCCATTCTTTTCTATTCTTATTTTGTTAGATGCAATACTTATTTAGAAAAAAGTATTTTAATTGTCGCTGCTGCCACAGAATCTTCTTATTTGTTTTTTTCTTCTGGTGCGTCGCTATGCGTGTAGGTGTGGACCACAGATCACATACATACTTGTAATAGACTGGTTAGTGGGCGGGGTCCGCGTTACCTAGCTTATCACCAGACGGGCATATGAGTGTCAACAGCGAGTCAGTCGTCGTTCAAATGTGATACACGATTATTTTATGGAAAAAATAGAAATATGCCATTATATTATGTCGCGTAAGAAGTCAAAGTTTAAAAAATACCCCGGGAGTGATTTCCTTCCATCGGTAAGTACTAAAAGTCTGCATTTTCTAATATTTTGACCAATACAATACTATAATTTCGAAACAAAACTATTTTCTTGCAATTCGGTAATAACAATATACATTGGTTGCTAGCCATCGCCGCCGTCAAAAGAACAATTCGAATGACGCTCAATGAATTGCTTGCACTAGTGTCGTATTACTCTTGGTACTGGGTCCGCGTGTTGTAATCAAATTATCGATATGTAGAAACTTTGTATTTAGAAACTCGGTTTTGGTTTAGTACAACTTTTTTTTGTTATAGCAGTACCAATGTGTAAACATAAATTGTTTACAGGTATTTAAAAGCTAACAATTTTGATTACTTATACGTTTCGTCCCAATACTCGCAATAGTTTTTTTTAAATATTAAATTTAAGTAAAAACGATGTATTAATGGAAAAAAGGAAATATAGATAGAAGAGGTACAGTGTCGATAATTTTACAATGCACGTAAGTTCGTGGAGTATCAAAGGAAGACTTCATGAGATTGGAGATTTTCTTTCCCTTATCTACATGATTCCTATCTCCCTACTTGCTAATTATACGTCACCTTTCCTTCACCATCACAGGCATGATTTACATTTACAATTTTTGTATTCATTTTTAGTTTCCCGCCGGATCCTTTTTAAAGGAGAAATGGGCTGAAGCAACAGGCAGTAAAAGCTGGGTACCTACTAAATGTAGCACCATTTACTATAGGCATTTCATGACATCACATTAAATTATGTACATATGAATCACAACCGAAAAATTCATTAAGAAATAAATCATTTAGTTAATCAGGTAATATATGACATGAAACTCAGAGTCGCATTCACAAATTATATACCACATCTAAATGTGAAAACATTTCTGAAGCATTGTCAGTTATTTTTCGTCAAGTTTTCAGGAAACAAACGATTCGCTTCTTCCCCTTCGGAAATAAGTATCTTCATTTTCTTGACAAGCTCGTCGACGCTATAGGTGTAGTCATGTTCAGTCAGTTCAGAAAGAGGTAATTGTTGACCAAATATATCACATTTCAGGGAGAATAAAGATTTTTATGATGACTGTGTTTTAATATTTCAACCCGTCCAGTGATCGGATTGACTTGAAATGTAGTAGGTTAATGAAAGTACGATGACAGTATAATAAATCATTAATACTGTGATTGTTGCGTGTAGCTACGTATAGGCACGCACACGCCTGCGTAGGTTATATCAATTAATATTTGCGTGTAGTAAAACCTTCAAATAATCAGCTACGCTAGTTCTCAAAGAAATTGCTTTAAATGCCGTTTCCATATACTCCGTGGTTCACCCTTATTTCTTCTCTATTTCTGGTTATATACTCGGAGACGAGACGAGTATATAACCAGAAATAGAGAAGAAATGAGGGCCATATATATATATATGGCCCTCTAATATATATTCCTGGTAACACATTAGCCATACAGCTCTTATAAATATCAACTCTCGTTTGCACTGAAATATAGACAGGCCAACTACTGATCTGTGTGTACGTATCCGTATATTCCAAAAATTATTCTGTATTTATTGTAATAAAGATAATATCTCTAACAATACCGTGCTGTTCTATTCGGTGGTGTGGGAAAAACAGCAAAACATTTAATTACAAAACAAACGGAATCACATTTCATCGGTAATTAAATATTAAATATGTAATTTTGCAACTTTCGTCCATTATAGCAAAGCTCAAGGTAACTGGTCATTTGAAGTGAAACAGTTGACGACACCCATTGAAAACACCCGTTAATTGTTTCGAACTCGGGCTAGCCAATCGGAGCGCAGTTGTCACAGTTTTCAAACAAATTAAATGACATTTCGTCTCTATTTCTGGTTATATACTCGATGACCCTAATTATAGCAAGTGTAAAGCAATGCCTAGTTCAATTCAGTCCGCTAGTTATGAAACATAATGTCGATATCAATTAAATGTCACATCCCTATCTGTAGATTGTCAACTTTTTGCTTTTGTCCCAAGAAGTTTGTGTTCATAGGATTCTTAGCTTTTATGTGACTAGTAATAATAAAAGCTTATTAGATCCAAATAAGTTTCAGTTTTTTACCAAAAGTTTTTTATTATTGTCTATTTTCGTTTGATAAAATTATCATAAACATCAAGATAACATAATTTTGATTGGTTATAAATATAACCAATCAAAATTATGTTATCTTAGTACTAATGTAAGATTACGTTTTCAAATGTGTGCGTGTGGCGACACCGATTTTGATACAAATGTTGCTTCATGCCATTTCCATTCTTTTTTTCTTCCCTGGTTTCAACAGAAATGAAAGGAAATGTGGGTAGTTATAGTACTGTTTACACTATTGCTATCTGATTTTATTTATTTTTAACACAACCCGTGTCTTTACCACGGAATCGGATATACAGATATTGTGATTTTCATGATTATTCACTAAATAAAAATCGGAAATCTCTTTGTTGTTACAAAGAGATTGTAGTATATGATGATATAGACGATAGTGTGGTAGATGAATAAAAAGTGATAAACAAAACTAGTATGTCTGTTATTGATCGCAATTCAGCAAAAATTGAAAAAATACACACATCATGCTCAAAGCGAATATTTTATATACTGAAACTTTTGTTAGGGTAACTAATTGGCGTGCAAAATAATAGAAATATTTTAATTCATTTGGTCTTTGTTATTACGTAGTATAGTATTTACTTTTTCATAATAACATGTAATATTATTTTAAATTGTACTTTATAACTATATTAAGTGTGATGTGTGTGAAGCGCGCGCGCACACACATACACACACAAACGTACTAAATTAAGTTAATTTAATCTATAGGAAATGAAACTATTTTTCCGGATTTAAATCGCGTGTATTTGTTTTTTCAACCAAACCAACGTTTTGTGCCTTTTATAGGTTACGGTTGTCCTGGTCATGGGACCCGTAAAGCGCCCGAAATGTTGGTTTGTGCGATTTAAATCCGGAAAAATAGTTAAGTTTAGTAATCACAAAAACCTAAGAACTCGATAATTTAATCTATTTATACCGTATTATTATGCTTAACTATATTAAAAAGTAAAGTACAACACTTATTTGAAATTGTTTGTCAAGGTTGTAAGCAGTCACTGAGGATAACTGACACCCATAATACAGATTTTTTCTAGTAGTCAGTGGATTCTAAAAGTGTAAAGCCTAACTAAAACATTTTTGTAATTAGGCCTTGCTAAATAAATTATAATTATTATTGAATAATATCGTTTTAAATATATTTGAATTTGATTTATGTGCAAGTCTATCGGATTTTTAAATATAAATTAACGCCCTATTAACCACATTAGGTTATTTCGGACGGTCTCATTTTTCAACCCGGTCTCATTTATGCGCGAGCTACGGCGGGGACTAATTTAAGCTATAAACAGTGTATCACATGGGCACAAAGCTGCGGCCGTCCGGGATTTGGGAACGACTGGCCGCTCATCAATCATTCTGATATTGCGTGACGCATCAACTTGTGACCGGACACAGTCACAATATACACATATGTCCAGTAATCTTGCTGATATCAGTAAGGGAAACAACTTGGCTGATAAAGTATTTAAAAAAGAGAGCGAATTCGGCTATTTGTAGTTTTAGTAGCAGTAGAGTTTCTTATGAAAGAGCTTGTCGAGGAAAGTACTGCCACCTTACCTATTTCATAATAACTCAAAAAGTGTACTGTGACGGGATGAACAAATCGTGCGCCTGATGGTAAGCTACACGCCTGTCCATAACAGTTGCAATGTCACTCAGAGTTTTAAATCGCAAAGATCTGAGAGGCACTACCACTGCCTGTAATTTCACCAGCTCCCTTACCCTTCAAAACCGAAACACAGTAATGCTGACATTAATGCTTGCCGGCAAAAATAGGTAAGGTGGCAGTGCTTCCCTGGACGAACTCTTTCACAAGGAACTGTACTGCTACTAAAATCTATGAAAAACTTCCTGTGAAAGATTATTAAAATTGATGTATAGGTCACAGTTTATTACAGACATATAAGCAATTTCCTACTGGCCAAATATATTTAAAAACAAAAGGGAAAAAATTATTTTTTAGTAAAAAAGTTTGTGTTAAGTAGTTTAATTCCACTTTTAATTGTTTCTCACAATAATCTGACGACGGTTGTATTGACGTGTAGAGATTTAAATTTTACATTCAGCAAGAGTATAATCTTGAATTCACATATTTACAACACCATGGTAACAGCAGTGCGGTGTGGGCATTACTTCGTTACGGTTTTGAAGGGTATTCATATTGAAAATTGAAATGTATCTCAGCACAGTGGCGCAGTGACAATGTCTCTCAGATGTTTGTGAATTAACTGCTATGGACAAGCGTGAAGCTAAATACTGCGCGCACGACTTGCTCAACCCGTCACTTGGTATAATAAAAGAGAAAATGTCAAACACAATACAAGTTAATGTACTCATGTATTATATTATTATATATTTAACTGCCTCCGTGGCCGAACGGTTACCTTGCCGGACTGCCACCTAGAGGTCCCAGGTTCGATTCCCGGGCCGGGAGAAATATTTGTATGGCCTACAATTATTTCTCTCGTGATTTTGGGTATAATTTGTGGTTGTCTATATGTGTGTTCATGGCACCCGCGACACAGGGTTTCCCTAGTGCGGGGCTATGTTGAGTGTGTGCGTTATTTATATTATATTTATTTATTGTATTTTTTTTACTAAACTGCTATCTACATACACCGTAAAATAGCTTAAGATGAAGATTTTATGCAATCAATAAATAAATGATCTATGGCAACTGTGCGTTTGACGTATATTATTTTATTGCAATAATCAAATCAACAAGATGAATATGAAGTTAATTTTTCCATATCCCTACTATCAATAGGAATTTTTTGTATGGCGCCACTTAAGAGTGACGTCACAAATAGCTATTGCTGTTTCATTGTAATTGCCAATTCCTGAAAGCCTGATACTATTGTATTTTGCAATGAATTACGACTCTGTTTTCATATTACTTTTTTCTTAGTCGATATATATCAAATACATTATTATAGTGTACATTACTGATGTCAAACATCGTCTCGTAAACAAGTCTGCAATCTGCGACCATGTTATAGATAAGCCTACATTCAATTAAGTTCGACAAATCCCAGGGCCTTGTACAGAAGTCAGATATCTGTCCAAGTTGCTGCGAGAGGAAACTGAAATTTATAAAAAAAAAAATCCTAATTTCAACAGGGAAGACGGTCTCTCCATACTACCAGTTTGTGATCCCCTGATGAAAAATCCACAGCAGACATAAGACTGCACTACTAATGTTTTAATTTATTCTAATTTCCATTATAAATTAATAATAAATTTAATTTAATGAAAATTCATATTATTAAAATATAATAATTTGTAAAACATACGTAGCGCAAATTGAAATTTCCTTAAACAAATTAAAAATAAGGTATTAAATTAATAATTTTTGTTATTATAGCGAAGAACAAGGTGGTTTGCATTGATATTAGACATCTGGTTGATGCTTTTACTACCTTGTTCAACCGTGACCACGGGACCTGTAAAGGGAATTTGAATCCGAAAGAATAGTTTCTGAAGGTTTTTATAAAAGAAACGAATATTTAATTGGGAAAGTTACGGCTGTATTACGGATTTTGGTTAATTCAATTTTTGACAGAGCGTAATAGACAATGTTGCTTAACCACAGACAATAATGCTATTATAATAAACGCTACGGTGCCATACACAGATGGCGTCTGTGTTCACATTATACTAACAGTTTCATCTCCCACGTGTAACAATCGCGAAAACGTAAGAACTCGATATGTGCATTGTTGTTGGAGAATTTTCATTTCAAGTATTTCAAGTGCTCATTACTCGTCTGATAGTTCTTTTAGAAAGTAAGGGAACACTTGCAATCTTCAAACTGTATACCCCGTAATTTGCAGAGTATTGATTTCATAAATAACCCACACAACGTAATGCTTCGTCTTATCCGCCTACGCTATTCATTCATGCTACACTGCATGAATTTAGGATCGGTAGCACAATTAATGTAACTTGAGTAATCGCAAAGCCAGAATTCCGAAAGTAAAGCATGTTGTAGATAATTAGAAATGCGTCATAAAACCACAAAAACAACAGACAAATATAATTGTAATCCTTATTTAATAATACGTTAAAATACAGCTAAGGTACAATAAAAGCTTAAATACTAGAAACTAAAACACTTTTTAAATTGGCTCATGCCTGAAATATATTCGAGCACTTTAAATGTGTTAAAAATTGCAAAAAGGAGACAAAATGAAAATTCTATTTGCTCTTGCAAATTGTCCGTAAACCAACAACTACATTTCTACTGCAAATAACAGCGTTTCTACTTTGAATTTGAAATTTACTGCTGAATAAAGATAATCTACATATTTGTTTAGGATAATTAAAATAAAAAGTTTTTTAAATAGTAGTATTTCTTGTTAATGATGAACGTATTAATACATCTTAAGCAGAACTCTGCAATTTTACCTCTTTGGTAGCTATATCCTAGCTTTGGATCCATACAGAAGCAGTAACAACATAACATTTCTTTAAGCTGTATTTAGCACAAACATTGATTAAATTAGAATATGACATAGAAGTAAAATATTTGTGTCTTTTTCTCAATAAATTTTTAAACAAATAGCTGACATCCGCGACTTCGTCTGCGTAGAATAAGTACTTCGAGTAGCCCACTGCACTTTACTAATTTTCATAGTTTTTATTGGTTCTCCTTACAAAGTTTCACCCCCTATTTCACCCCCTTTAATACTTATTTTTGTGACAAAATGTAGCTTATGTCCTTCTCCTAGGTCCTAAAATTCATCAAATTTGGTTTTATGTTATTAGGCGTGAAAACGTAACAGCTAGAGTTACTATCATATTTGTATTGTGAGTTTGGAATAATTGCAAAATTCTATAAAATACAAAGTATTATTTTTATAACTTCGTGTTGATGTTACATTACCGTAATAAATTTATACTGCAAGAGTGTTCGACGACACTTCTCCTTCCATGTTTATATCGGCATTATACATATTTAGTGGCGCTATTTTAAAACTTACTAATGTTCCCGATTAATGTTGGATTTAGGGGAAACTTTATAAAACGGGAAGCGTTTGTTAATGTTCGGGCTTAAATTATTAAATGAGGGTTAGTTAAAAAGCATACTATGTTTAAATACGTTTGAATGTTATATTTCGTAAGTTTGGTGACATTAAATAAATTACCTACATACATTTGTAAAAACTTGGTTAATTGATATCTTTGAAATTGAGCATTACCAACTATTCTTATGAGTATTACCAACTATAACTAATGAGCGCCGATTAAAATATCTAAATGGGTAATTTTCCGGTTACTTTTCTCTGCCTACTTTCAGTGGCAATTTTTATTATTTAAATAATTTAGAATACTTTTATAAAATAGTAAAACATTCGAGTGTCGTTTTCTAAAATATTATTTAATGTTTCTCGACAATGTACTCGAATATTGAAATAATGAAAATTGCCACCGAAATTAGGTAGAGCAAACCAAACCTGAACATTAACCAAAATATTTTTTGTAACTGGTTTCAGGTAACAGAAAATATTATAGTTTTAGTATTTTATTATAATTTTATTACAATCATTACTTACGGACTTCTTACCACGGTATAGATGTTTGTTCTTTTCTCAATAACATGTAGGTACTAGTGACAACTTTTTGCATTGAATTGAACTGTTTGCCTTGTCAATAAGTCTTAAAATGTATTCAGGCTTATTTGTATAATACCAATAACCTCGCGGGACTATAATTACTAACGTTATAAACAACGACTTTTATACAAAAATAAAGTTATTTAAATACATTGTTCCAAAAGGTGATAACTCTATATGGTAACAAAAGAAAGCGCTAGCGTAAATACCAATTCAATGCAAAACGCAAGAGCGGGGGGACATTTGAACTTACTACCAAATACAAATCTAAAAACTGTCGGACAGCACAACAAAAACTTAAAAGGTTTATTTTTGGTAGATTTATTGTGTTTACTGAAAAGGAACAAAACTTATTGTTTATTATGTTATTAAATAATCCTGAGAGATTGTAGATTTCGTTAAAATTGTATATATAGTTTGTTACGACATTACGATTCAGTACTCTATTGAGTTTCTAGTAAGCATTTTAATTGTAATTTGACTATATAATTACATCTTTCAAAATACCAAATTAAAATTGATTATAAACAAAATTAATCCTAAAATGTACCGCAATCAACAGCGATGACATATAAACCTACGAAGTTATTTGCATTCTTTAAGAGACACTACCAGTTACGACTTAAGTCGGATAGTTCAATAACCCTCTACTTCTAACTTAGTAAGTTTAGCTATTATCTTCTCAGTTGTTTAAATTGATGCCTTTTATACTTTAAAGGGTTTACTGCAATGTGAGTTTGCGAGTGTTTTAATGATCCTCCAAAGTCTTCTAAAGTTCTGTACAATGTTTATAACTATACTCTTTGACTTACTTATATTGTAGAGTATGTGTAATTTTACAGTCGAAATTATAGATTTATGAGACAGAAAGAATTGACTTTATACAAATACTTAAGTGGAATGTCGATTCCTATATAGCTCTGCACATTTATGCGTGCATAATTATAACCTGACCTCACTTAAGTCTGATCACTAATCAAAATTCAAATTGTAAATTCGTCACGGCCTATAGAAATATGTTTTTCATGACATTTTTTCTTTATTTTTATTAAATATAAGTGCGCATTTAACCTCCATCTCATGGATGATGGAAAGTGATGATGATGTCGATGATCGAGCATGCACACCTAAATAATGCCTATTCACTCTCGCCTTAAAAAAGCCCACGCTATAACGTTCAGGGAATAAGCCTGCAGCAGAGAACGTCCACTCATAATCGTTCACCATATAAATATGGAAACATAATTCTTGCGAATACTTGGAATATACACAACATAGGAGTGGAACCCAAGTCTACATCTAGTCCATCGGTGGTGGAAAGGGGAAGGCGTTCAAAGCTTTGCAGCTTCACTTCTAATAAGTCAGATCTCACCTATAAGCCTCTTGACACGCTTGTCAACTGAATCTAAGGTGGCCAGTTGATATTTAGCAGAGCCATCCCATAGGTGGCAGCAGTACTCCATTCACGTCCGGACTTGAGCTTGGTACAACTGAAGCAACTATTCCGGTGTAAAGGTACGCCTCATCTTGGAAAGAACACCAAGCTTCCTGTCTGCATTTCGGCCCTGGATTCAAAGTACCTCCCGAAGTTAAAATTGGACAACAGGTCTATTCCAAGTAGCTGGAGACGACTGGCGGTTTCAATTCGATTAATATTCAGTATACATATAAATAATTAAAATATACATAATAAAAAAATAACAGTCAAGGTCTACTAATTAAAAAACGGTTCACGTTCAGATACCATATTAAAAAACGTACATGGAATTTTCATATATACGTATGATGAATATTTGTAACTTATGAATAACTTAAAAGCTAAAATACAAAGAAAATGTTCGCTAATACGATCTGGGCAGATTTTTAGTATATTTTACTCACACATTATGTATATACACATGTGTATATATATCAAACAATATTTTTTAGGAAAAAGGAATGTACAAAAGGCTTTATGTGCCAGCGCCAATGTGCGAATGTTCATAGCCGGCGGCAAACAGCCGATATTTGCTCTGTGAATAGATGCCCCGAATTTCACTTGCAAGCCTTGCAAATATCGACGCTGATATGTCTGATGTTCAATTGTTGCTGCATTATTTAATACATAACACAGATAGGTAAAGTATTATTTTCTGAATGTCTATCTCATCAACGTCTGCGACACTACATATAACCACTCGATGTTTTACTTTTAAACACCATGGGCCACATTGTGTTGCCAAGACTTTTTTCTGAAAAAAATTGCATATGTTGGCCTCAGTGATCGAGTACTTTGCATACCAGTTTTCATGGTGTCACCATCTCCGAGGTCCCGGGTTCGATCCCCGGCCGGGTCAGTGTAGAAACTAACTTTTCTATATTGTCTCGGGTCTGAGTGTTTGTGCTGCCGTTGTTGTTTCCGATTTCCATAACACAAGTGCTTTAGCTACTTATGATGTTGTCTAATATTCCTTTATTATTTATGTCGGTTTGTAAAAACATCATAGTCGTATAAACCAATTAATTAAAATTTTACCGTAACGATTTAGGTATTAGGTTAATATTAGCAGGTTTTGTCGAATTGAAGAATATTATTTTAAAAATCCCAATAATAATAGGGGTTAAAGTATGAAATTGCCGATTTGTACTGAAACTCTAAATTGTTTATTTTTTAAATTTTTAACAAATTTATTTAATCAAA